>NC_080417.1:21624067-21970733 GCF_029873635.1 Malania oleifera | reverse complement strand
GCATACCACTAAGTTACTAGTGTTCGCATACACTGACACCCTTTAAAGGCGTCAGAATGATCCTCCTCTCATGCTCTATAGGAAGGATGATGTGTCCCCAATGTCAAAATGGAAGAATCAATTGGACCAAACTCCATGTATAAATATTATATATATATATAAGGGAAATCTAAAATGAAAGTCTCCCATACCCTATAGGAAGGATGCTGGGTCCCCAATGTCAAGACGGAAGAATCAATTAGACCAAACTTATATATAAGGGAAATCTAAAATGAAAGTCTCCCATGCCTTATAAGAAGGATGTTGGGTCCCCAATGTCAAGACAGAAGAATCAATTAGACCAAACTCCATGTATATATAAAGGAAATCTAAAATGAAAGTCAAAACTATAATTTATGGATGTAGTGGAGAGTGTGTAGGAGAAATGTTTTAGATGAATAGATGGAGTTCCATACAAAACCTTTGCAGTATATATAGGGGTTTGGGAGACAGGGAGCATGAAAAAGAGGGGGAGGGGGGGATGGGGTCATGGGCTTCACAGCGTGTAAGGGAGGTTATGGGCTTAGGAGCTCCACAGTGTGTGGGGGCGAGAAGCTTGATACCGTGTAAAGGGGCAGGGGTCACAGGTGAATTGTCTGTGGCTGGGAAGTTGCCACGTTAAGAAAACTGACTTTTGGAAAGTCGGTTTTCAATACATTTGCAACTTTTTTTTTCGTGCTGCCAGCTCAAGTGTCGGCAAGTGTTGCCACGGCAAGAAAATTGATTTTTGAAAAGCCGATTTTCACTAGAACTGCATATTTTTTTTTTCTTTTTTTGTGCTGTCAGCTCGAGTACCCATGGGTGTGGAAATGTGGGCAAACCGACTTTTGGAAATTCAATTTTACCATCTTTTTTTTTTGTTTGTTGCGCTCCATAATCCATGCGCTGCGCTCTTTACTCTGTGTGCTGACTGGTGCATTGCCAGTCAATTGTCGCCTCGTGTCAATGGACTTTAATTTATTTTAAACCCAAACTGACTTTTGAAAAATCGGTTGGGGTACAATTCGATAAAATACAAGAGGACTATCCTTCCATATATACACATATTTATACACATCTCCAAAATCCACAAAATACTCTAGGGGATTACACAAACACATCCCCAACACAAACACTTACGCTGACTACCAGGGTACTAGCTCCCCTCAATCTCAGAGCTCTCTCTACACATCGATCCTGATTCCCTGAAATGTTTAAATTCTAGGTGAGACACTTCTCAATAAGACGGAATAAATTGTTCACTGTGTGTGATAGTATGATTTTAGTTATATAATAATACACTCATTTAAATGATTATATCATATGAGAAAATATACAGATATGTACTCATAATCATATAGATATAAAACTTAATTTCATAAGCTTTGATATCATTTCTCATATTCATATCTATAAGCTATCATTTCTTATAATCATGTACACATACTTTCATTTCTCCAATCCTATTCATATATTTTATTATCTCATCTTTATATTCATATTCTTCCATTTATTACGTTCATTTTCACATTCTAGCCCATGGGTATCCACCAGTATATTGCACAATGCGTCTGTAACCCATGACTGTTCATTTCTCATTTTCATAATCTAGCTCATGAGTTTTCGCCAGTATAGAATCCACTACGTGTTTATAACTCATGGCTATTCATTTTCATGTCTGTAATTAGTAACCATCCTGAGAATATTCCAATCTCATCATCATATATTCACCCCACATGACCGGGTTATGCGGCCTGAAGGTTGAACCTAACTGCAGTTGGCCTACCCAGTTAGGTCAAAATGGGGAATGTGTCTATAGTACGAATGGCCTACCTAATCCTAATTCGAACCCCAGGGGGCAACACAACCCTTCACAGGCCCATTCAATTTTCTCGCCACACTTTGAACTAGATGTGTGGTTGCACTAAACACTATGCTAGCAACGGTACTATGCTTTCTGTACAACTATGGTTCATCAGGATTCTCATTTTCACATTTTTATATTCACATTTCGGTACATTAGTATATCTCAACATATCAGTATTATTCTCATCATTTCCGTATCATTTCCATCATATCTGTATTCATTTCATCTCATATCTGTATGTACGTCAATTCAACATTTCTGTATAAAACATTTCTGTGCATACTACGTATATCATCATTTCAGTAAAAACATTTCTATATCTCACATTTCATCATATCTCTGTAAAAACATATATGTATATCATATTTCATCATTTCTATGAAACCATATCTATATATCACATATATATATATTCATTGTTTCTTAGTGAAATACACATTTGTATATCACATTTCATTGTTTCTCCATAAAACAATTCTGTATTCCATTTTTCATTATTTCCATATATAAATCTTATATCATCACAAATATGTATACAAAACATAACTGGGTTCCCTTATCTTCATTTCTATATAAAACATTTCTATATATATATATATATATATATATATATATATATATATATATCATATTCTCATTTTTCTTATTGCAAATCACATATCCCAGTTTCAATTACATTCCTTATATAAATCTGTTATATCATGTTTCTCATGCCACATAATTTTTATGTAATATTCATGTTCTAATAATCACAGAAAAAATATCATTTTTCATTATCATATTTATACTCAACAACTACTTTCCCAAAAATACCTGTTATAATTTATTCCCCTTACCTGCTTACTGAGAGGTCTGCTAAAAACCCTAAATCCACACCTGTGGTGTTCAAAACTCCATACCCTAAAATCGCATTATCCCTAGTTCAATCAACTCAACCCTAGAATATTTATCATTTAATACATTTCCTAGGCCCACATACTCCGAATAACCAATTAAACCCTAAAATATCTTACTTACCCTGATTTTGGAGTGGTGCCTAGGAACCCCAAGTCAACAATTTGCTCCGATTAAGTTGTAGAGAATCATCCCTAGATCCTCGTGGTGACTTCTGATCATCGAATCGGTTTAAAACTGTGCCGAAATCGAAAAGAGAAGGGGTTAGGGTTGAACCCTAGAGAGAGAGAGAGAGTGTGTGTGTGAGGCAGAGAATGAATTTCTCGCTAAAAATATGATTTTAGCCTATATATAGACAGTTGTCGATGTGTACTCGTCGACGAGAACATAAGATTCATTGACGAGTCAATGAAGGTCATTCATCGACGAGAACAATGGGTTCGTCAACGGACCCGTAATAGTCTAAAAATCCCTAACTCGTAATAGTCTAAAAATCCCTAACTCTCAGGATCTCCTCGTCGATGAGTCCCTGCTGTGTGCCCCTTCAAATTTTCTTCCTTTCATCTTTTCTTTCTCTTTATTTTCTTTTTCCTTGTTTTCTTATAAATTAATTGTTGACTTTACTGTAATCCCAAAAGGTGGGTGAATTGGATTTTTAAGGTTTTTCACTTCTAGGTCAAATAGCTAGCAGTAGTATTTCACAAAACTAAGGTCAATCTAGAGCATATATAAAATAAACTAATAAATACAACTGAATTAAATTTGCACAAGTAAATCAACCAAGCATGCACAATATATAAAAGCGAGTAAGGTAAAGATGACACCAGATATGTTATCGAGGTTCGGCAAATGAGCCTATGTCCTTGCCTCGGCTCGCAAGCCCGAGAATTCTACTACGGCTCACTTAATAGGTGGAGTAGCACTGGTTACAACCAGGTCAAATTACCAGGGCTGACCTAAACCTTTACATACAATCCTTTTGGGCTAGATTAACGCTCCCTTAGGTCACGCCTGGAGTACAACAATTATGCAATACAACTTTCATGTACAAAAATACGTGCTTCTCCAATAAGCAGATTTATACCAACATAACCAACGCACTTCAAAATGATAAGATCTATAAGCTTAGTGAAGACAATATTACAAATCTCAAGATAATGTCAGTGTGGCAATGTGAGAGCATGCTATGATAATATCTTTGAAACAATATATATAAATATATCAACCACACATAGGGTTTCAAAGATTTCAAAAGTATAATAAAATATCTCAAAAATATTTCTAGAAACTTAAGCACAAGAGATATTTGGAACATAAGCTTGTCAAAAATATTTTCTTCAAACAAACACAAGACAAGCTCAAGAGTTTTGCAATAACAATGCAAAGACTCGCAAGCTTATAAAATTTTCTCCACAAAATAAATTTATGGATTAAATCAATGGGGAAAAACTTTTGGGCTTAGCTTTCTTTAAAATCAACAATCAATCACAAACATGAGAGTATAAGCTTGCAATGGAAGTATAGGTAATCTCAAAACACTCCCACTCAATATGATTTTGCAATGGAATGAGTAAAAGTGAGGTATATAGGCTCGTATAAGAATGTGTAGATCAAAGAATTTTAGAGAGAAATTTTCTTAATCAAGGCACTAATTAATTCTTAATCTCTGCAAATGAGGGTATATATATAGCCTCTACCAAAAAATTGACCGTTGGGACATAAAGGGAAATATAAAAATTGTTTAATAAGCTTTTAATCCAATTTACGATTAATTAACCTCAGTTACTGTGATTAAAAAATATGGTAACCCGAGAGTTTCGGTTGACTGTGTTTAAGTTCGGTCGACTATATTGATAAGTACGGTCGACCGAGGCACTTTTGAACTACAAATATAGTCGACTGAATTAATGCAATTTTGAAAATGTTCGAGGTTCGATCGACTATATCTGACATTGAGTTAGCTATTCATATGGTTTGGTTGACTCAATCTCAAATGAATTAGAAGTTCGGTCGACTAAGTTGTTGGGGGTCAGACATGTGCCAGTTCGGTCAACTGTGGAAGATACGTTCAAAAAACGTTCGGTCGACTGAGCCTTGGTCAAATTGTTGACCCCTAAATGGTTCGGTCAACTTAGCTGAATATAACCAGCTGGGTTTAGTCAACTAAGTGACTTTCAGTTATTATTGTAGGTCTTGATATTGAGTATAGTTTACCCTTGTTTGTATAGTTATGATTTGTAAGATAGAGGGTATTTGTGCAAGTGATGTGTAGGGGCGTAGGGTTGACCTAAGGTCATTAAGCTTATAGTACTACCATGCTTGAAGTGCATTAATTATTACAACCCTTTGATTATTATAGAACTAAATTAATTTAAACATAAAATACAAATGTAAACAATTTGGTCTTCATTTCCTCAGAGTCACTATACACCACCAAGTGATATGATTCTTTTCCATTTCATGCGTAGAGTGATCCTACACACAAACTCAGGGCATAGGTTAAATACAATGATATTTGTCATTATCAAAATGAGATATGACTAATAAGGTCAACATTCTCCTCCTTTTTGGTGATGACAAATACTTCATACAAAAGTGGGTATAGCCATGAAAGCCTCCCCCTGAGAATATGCATAAAGGAATTGTAAAGCTCAAGCATATAAGGAAAGGAAGACATGTAATCAAAATGTTTACCCAATTTTTCCTACTTCTCCCCCTTTTGGCATCAGCAAAAGGGCTAAGGCAGAAACGATAACAGCTTATAGGCAAGCAATGGATAATAGTCATTCAAATACAAGATATGATTTTGGAAAAAAGAATTTTTAGAAATTTCCGCAGCATTCCATTTGAAAGTGGAGCATTTCCCAAAAAAATATCTGTATATTAAAGATCTGATTGATTTTCAAGTTTACAATAATCCACAACAGTCAACTCAAACCGTCCAGTATGGATCAAAACAATTTGTATAAGTATAACTGTCAACATCCAAGAGATAGAATAATCATGTAATGCAAAATGAATAACACAAATAATTTCAAAAAGTATGAAGTATAGCAAGGATAGATTTAAATTTTTAGAGCCATAATTTTCTAAGTTAAATAGCTCCCCCTCAGTTTGTGCACTCTAGCATATTCTAGGTGGCATCTCTACTATGCATTAGATCCAACTCATATGTAATATGTATAAATCTATCTTCCTGAAAAGGTTTTTGTGAATATGTCAGCCTACTATTCATCAGTGCACACAAACTTAAATGCCACATCCCCCTTTTGCACATGAGCACGAATAAAATGATGTCTAATTTCAATGTTTTTGGTTTGTGAATGTGAGATGGGATTCTTTGAAATATTGATTGCACTAGTGTTATCACATTTAATTGGGATCGTGTTGTAGTGCAACCCAAAGTTCATAAGTTTTTGTTTCATATAAAGCGTTTGAGCACAACAACTTTCAGTCGTAATATATTCAACTTCGGCTGTGGATAGGGCAACAGAGTTTTGTTTCTTGGAGAATCAAGAAACCAGATATTGTCCTAAGTAATGAAAAGTGCCGCTAGTACATTTTCAATCTAATTTACTACCGGCAAAGTCAGCATCCATGAACTAACAATCTCAAATGAAGTATGGTTAGGGCACCACAAACCTAACTCAATAGTCCCAACAAGGTACCTAAGTATCCTCTTAACTGCTAACAAGTGAGACTCCTTAGGTGCAACCTAAAATCTAGCGCACATACAAACACTAAACATAATGTCAGGCTTGCTAGCTATAAGATACAAGAAACTACCAATCATGCCACAATAAAGTTTGACATCAATAGGGATGCTTTGCTCATCTTTGTCAAGTTTGGTGGAAGAGCTCATACGAGTTCCTAGAATTTTATCGTCTTCCATATTAAATTTCTTGAGCAAGTCCCTGGCATATTTTGATTGGCATATGAAAGTCCCATGTTTGTCTTGTTTAATCTCGAGTCCTAGGAAGAAACATAGTTCACCCTTCACACTCATTTCAAATTCATTTTGCATGCATTTGGCAAACTTATTACACAATTCATCATTTGTAGCTCCATAGATTATATCATCAACATATATTTGTACAAGGAGCATATGATTATTTTTAGATTTAATGAAAAGTGTATTATCAATTTTGCCTCTGGTAAATTCATTTTCTAGAAGAAACCACTAAACCTTTCATACCAAACTCTAGGAGCTTGTTTCAATCCATACAAGGCTTTAGACAATCGATATACATGATTAGGATATTTATAATTTTCAAAACCTGGTGGTTGTTCTACATAGACTTCCTCATTTATATAGCCATTCAAAAAGGCGCTTTTAGCATCCATTTGATACAGTTGAAAGTTCTTAAAACCGGCATATCCAAGTAACATACGAATGACTTCCATCCTAACCACGGGAGCATATGTTTCCTTAAAGTCTATGTCTTCCTCATGATTATACCCCTGGGCCACTAACCTAGCTTTATTTCTAGTCACTACACAATTTTCATCCTTTTTGTTTCTATAAGCCCATTTGGTTCCAGTAGTAGTGTGATCATCAAGTCTAGGAACTAGGGTCCAAACTTTACTTCTTTCAAATTGATTTAGCTTTTCTTGCATAGAAATTTCCCAAGATTCATCCTCTATGTCTTCCTTAATATTTTTAGGTTCTTCCTAAGATAAGAATGCAAAATGACTAACCAGGTTTCTTAAGGAAGCACACGTGGTAACACCACGTGAGGGTTCACCTATGATTTGATCTAAGGGTTGGTTCCTAATAAATTTCTAGTCTCTAGGAAGTTCCTAAACTTCATTTTCAATTTTATTATCTTCAGTTGATTTATCATTAATTTCTGAATCTTTATTTACATCATTTTCAATGGAGAGCTTCTCTAATCCTTTTCTAATTTCAATATCATCTTCATTATCTCTTTTTTAAAAAGGATTAGACTCATCAAAGGCAACATGGATGGATTCAATAACAGTTAATGTTCTTTTATTAAATACTCTGTAAGCCTTACTGGTTAAGTGAATAACTTAGAAAAATTCCTTCATCATATTTTGAGTCAAACTTTCCTAGGTGCTCATTATTCATGAGTACAAAGCATTTATAGCCAAAGACATGAAAATAAGATATGTTTGGTCTATGGCCATTCCATAATTCATAAGGAGTCTTATTAAGAGAGGACCTGATTAATACTCTGTTCATTACATAACAAACAGTGCTCATTGCTTCAGCCCAGAAATATTTGGGTAATTTATGTTCATTAAGCATTGTTCTACCCATTTCTTGCAAGGACCTATTCTTTCTCTCTACAACACCATTTTGCTGTGGGGTCTTAGGTGTAGAGAAATTATGAGATATACCCTCTAGGTCACAGTAGTTCTCTATTCTATCATTTTTGAATTCAATTCCCCTATCACTTCTAATATGCGTTATTTTGTAGCCCTTTTAATTTTTTTTATTCTTTTACAAAGTCTAGTAAATTTATCACATGATTCATCTTTATGTGTAAGAAATAGTAACCATGTGAACCTATAAAAATCATCTACAATAACAAATGCATACAATTTTCCTTCTAGACTCTGAACTTGATTAGGACCAAACAAGTCTAAGTGCAGCATTCCAAAGGGTCTAGTGGTGGATATGATTTTCTTTTTCATAAAACTTGATCTCATTTGCTTACCCATTTGACATGCATCACAAATCTTATTTTTTTACAAAAAGTGTTTTTGGTAAGCCTTTAACTAAGTCCTTTTTCATAAGTTTTGACAAAAGATCCATGCTAGCATGCCCTAGACGTCTGTGCCACAACCAACTTGGTTCATTTATAGAAGAAAACCGTGTTACAAGTTGAGAAGCTAAGTTATCAAAACTGGTGGTGTAAACATTTTTGTGATGATCAGCAGTAAAAAGGATTTTGTTATCAGATTTATTTTCAACAATGCATTTGTCATTTTCAAAGCACACCCTATAACCTTTATCACACAATTGACTTATACTCATAAGGTTATGCCTTAAACCATCAACTAATAAAAATTATCAATAACGAGGGAAGGTTCCTTACCAACCTTACCCACTCTGATGATTCTGCCCTTTGCGTTGTCCCCGAATGTCATGAACCCTCCTTCTTTGGGAGCAATGGACACAAACTTCGCCTTATCGCCAGTCATATGACGTGAGTACCCACTATCCATATACCACTTGTCCTTGAATGAGGGCGACCTTAAGCATACCTGTAAAAATATTTAAGTAACTAATGCTGGTCCCCAAATTCTGTTTGGTCCAAAGGGGCTAGTGCCCGGTTCACCTTTTACTCTCCACACTTTCTAAATTTTCACATGTTTATTTCTAAAAGGACAATCATATTGAATATGACCCATCTGTTTGCATTTATAACATGTTATTTTCCTGACTGATTCTTTAGGTGGAATGTAAGATTTTGATTTATGAGGAAAATATCCCAAATAAAGATCATTTCACCTTACATTTCCAGTTCTATTAAATCTGATACCTTCTTTATTAAGAGAATTTCTTTGGGCTCCAAGAAGTTTTCCAAATTTTTTATAATGAGAAGATAAGGAGCATGATGATAATACCTCATCATCGTGTGCCATCAAGCACAGGTTAACAACCTTAGAGTCACTATCGTCAATGTCTGAATCACTGCTATTTTGTTTGTCCCACAATGTGTCGGCTTTCATTGCTTTCTTCTTTTTCTTTAATTCCCTTTTCAACAGCGGGCAGTCTGGTTTGATATGCCCGACTTTGTTACAGTTGTAGCATATGGGGGCATTTGATTTTTCTTTTCTTTTACTGGATTCTCCCTTTTCAGATATTAAATCTATAAACCTTCTATATGGCCTACTATTCTTTCTGAAGAACCTACTAAATTTTCTGGTAAGCATAACCATGTCATCTCCTGATTCTGGTTCACTACAATCATTGGACATGTTAGTAGATGTTTTAAAAGAAGTCACCTTCTTTATTTTATTTTGCTCATTTACTCTCTCATTAATGGCCAACTCGTATATGATGAGTGAGCCTATTAGTTCATTTAAGGACATTGCTTTTAAGTCTCTACCCTCAGCTATAGCAATAGCCTTTGCTTCCCAAACAAGTGGCAAACCCCTAAGAATTTTCCTAATCATCTCATATGTGGGATATGTCTTGCCTAATGCATGTAGTGAGTTAATGATATGAGTGAAACAAGTGTACATGCTCTGAATAGATTCACTAGTGTTCATCCTAAATGCTTCATATTCACAAGTCAACATATCAATTCTACTATCCTTGACATATTTAGTGCCTTCATAAGTGACTTCTAACTTATCCCAAATTTCCTTGGCAGTAGAGCATGCCATAACCCTGTTAAATTCATTTACATCAAGTCCACAATATAAAATATTCATTACAATTGCATTTATACTTACAACTTTTATATCATCATCAGTGTATTCTTCCTCAGTCTTAGGTACTCTAACCTCATCTTCAATTTTTATGGGAACAAAATTTCCTTTAGAGACAACTCTCCACACCTTCCAATCAACAGTTTGAAGGTAAATATGCATCCTTTGTTTCCATAAGGTGTAATTCACATCGCTATAAATAGGAGGACGTGTGGATGAGAGTCCCTCAGTAAAAGTGGTTACAGTATTATGACCCATTTTGATCTTTTTTATAGAAAAACGATTACGTCTAGAAACTAGCCTCTGATACCAATTCTTGACTTTATAGTAATCCCAAGAAGGGGGGTGAATTGGATTTTTAAAGTTTTTCTCTCCTAGGTCAAATAGCCAACAGTATTATTTGACAAACCTTGGGTCAATCTAGAGCATATATAAAATAAATTAATAAATACAACTGATTTAAATTTGCACAAGTTAATCAACCAAGCATGCATAGTATAGAAAAGTGAGTAAGGTAAATATGACACCAGATATATTATTGAGGTTTGGCAAATGTGCCTACGTCCTTGCCTAGGCTTACAAGCCCGAGGATTCCACTACAGCTCACTTAACAGGTGGAGCAGCACCAGTTACAACCAGGTCAAATTACCAGGGCTGACCTAAACCTTTACATACAATCCTTTCGGGCTAGATTAATGCCCCCTTAGGCCACGCCTAGAATACAAAAAATACACAATACAACTTTCATGTACAAAAATACGTGCTTATCTAATAAGCAGATTTATACCAGTATAACCAATGCATTTCAAAATGATAAGATCTATAAGCTCAGTGAAGACAATATTACAACTCTTAAGATAATGTTAGTGTGGCAGTTAAAGTGTGAGAGTATGCTATGATAATATCTTTGAAACAATATATATAAATATATCAACCACACATAGGGTTTCAAAGATTTCAAAAGGATAATCAAATATCTCAAAAATATTTACAGAAAGTTAAGCACAAAAGACATTTAGAACATAAGCTTGTCAAAAATATTTTCTTCAAACAAATACAAGACAAGCTCAAGAGTCTTGCAATAATAATGCAAAGGCTCAGAAGCTTATAAAAGTTTTCCCACAAAATAAATTTATGGATTAAATCAATGGAGAAAAACTTTTGGGCTTAAATCTCTTTAAAATCAACAATCAATCACAAACATGAGAGTATAATCTTGCAATGGAAGTGTAGGTAATCTCAAAACACTCTCGCTCAATATGATTTTGCAATGAAATGAGTAAAAGTGAGGTATATAGGCTTGTATAAGAATGTGCAGCTCAAAGAATTTTAGAGTGAAATTTTCTTAATCAATGCATTAATTAATTGTTAATCTTTGCAAATAAGGGTATATATGTAGCCTCTACCAAAAAATTGACCGTTGGGACATAGAGGGAAATATTAAAATTATTTAATAAGCTTTTAATCCAATTTACCCTTAATTAACCTTAGTTATTGCAGTTAAAAAATATGGCAATCCAAGAGTTTCGGTCGACTGTGTTTTAAGTTTAGTCGACTATATTGATAAGTTCGGTCGATTGAGGCACTTTTGAACTGTAAATATAGTCAACTAAATTAATGCGACTTTGAAAACATTTGAGGTTTGGTCGATTACATCTAAAATTCAGTCTGCTATTCATGTGGTTTGATTGACTCAATCACAAATGAAATAAAAGTTCGGTTGACTAAGTTGTTGGGGGCCAGACACATGTTAATTCGGTCGACTGTGGAAGATACATTCAAAAACATTTGGTCGACTGAGCCTTGGTCAAAATGTTGACCCCTGAATGGTTCAGTCGACTGAGCTAAATATAACTAGCTTGGTTCAGTCAGCTGAGTGACTTTCAGTTATTAGTTTAGACCCTGATTTTGAGTATAGTTTACACTTCTTTGCATAGTTATGATTTGTAAGACAGAGGGGATTTGTGCAAGTGATGTGTAGGGGCCTAGGGTCGATCTAAGGTCATTGATCTTATACTCATACCATTGGTGTAGTGCATTAATTATTACAACCCTTTGATTATTACAGACCCAAATTAATTTAAACATAAAATACAAATGTAAACAATTTGGTATTCATTTCCTCGGAGTCACCATACACCACCAAGTGATATGATTCTTTTCCATTTCATGCGTAGAGTGATCCTGCACACAAACTCAGGGCATAGGTTACATACAATGATATTTGTCATTATCAAAACGGGATATGACCAATAAGGTCAATATTAAATTTTTTGGGTCTCTACACCCTTTGCCAGAGAGCTATCGTCGTTGCTGCCTTAGATCAGTTGATCAGTCGTTTGCTACTTACGGCAACCATAACCGAAACCACCTACCATTGCGCACCAAACCTGGTTGCCAAAATTGCAGGTACTACTTTATAAGTAGTATAATGAAAAGTACCTAATATGCGGTTGGTATTAGTAAAGCCCTTAAGAACTACTTGATAACTAGTATAATGCAAATTACATTCCATGGCCCCTTTTAAGTATATAAATGCTATAGACATTGTTGTTCAATGATCCTTACAAGGATTGTTGGTGTACCTACTTAATTTATGAATTCTAGAAACATTGTTAGGTTGAGTAGGATTCATCAAATAATTCCAACTACTGATGGGCCTAGTATACTCTTTTTAAAACACATTTAAGTGTGTGCTTAGATCAAACTGTGAACTCTAAAGGCTTATTGTTTAAGTAGCCAAAATTTTTAAGTAGATAATTATGATAGTCAAACTGAGAAAGGGCAAGTCCTTCTTTAGTTTTCTAAGATTTTTATACCTAGTGTAGGGGCACCTAGCACTAGCCTGCCTAATCAAGCTCAATTGAGTGCATGCGAGGGGCAGGAGTGCTACGAAGCGCTTTTATCAAGTTGACCAATCGAGCTCATCCAAGTGCATTTGAAGGGAACGTGCACTACTGACCTGCCCAACTGATTTTCCTAGTAGACTTGCTTAGCTAACTTACTTTGTTGAGCTGCCTGGCAGACCTACCTAATTAAATTAGAGAGTTAAGCTACCTAGTTAACCTCACCCAAGCACATACAAGGAGTATGTGCATTATTAACCTCAACATACCTTAGCCAACTTTCCTGAGTTATTTGGAGAGTGAAAGAGTACTGGTAAAACTTGTAAAAACTATTATAAGAAGTTGAACATGCACAAACCCATTAAAGAAGGGGTCAGACTAGCCTTCCACACCAACCTAACTCTTATCCATTATGTTTCTTAGCCAAAGTTGGCATTTATTTTCTTCTTTTCCTTTTCCTTAATTAGTTTCTTTTCCCTAATGTATTTTCTATATGAAATCTAAGAAATTACCTTTAGAAGAGATTTTTTTGTTTGTTTAATGAAAGCTATAAGATCGATACACACCATGTATGAATGTCACATTTTTCACCCATCTTCGCGCACTTGGAACAAAAGAGATAATGATTTTGCAAAATGAGTAATCAAACCTTAGAATGAGGAATGACCTTTGTTTTCCTACCCACTCATAATAAATACTCATTGATGTCCCTATTTGAGCCTACATGTACATTTCTTTCAAAATTTGGACAAGGATCTCTCCCACATTGGGGTAGGCATATTGACAACAAGAGTCCTAACAAAAGCCACGTTGAAGAACAAGCTTTGATTGTAATGCCCTGACCCTCTAAGTGGGCTCGGAGTGCTACTAATTCATTCATTTACCTATTAACTGACATTCTAATATTATTTATGCAACGAAAAATACAAATATAATCTTCCAACAATATAATACCAGAGTTTTCTACTTCTATCTATATACCAAACTCAACTTTTCATTCACCTGTATTCACATATTTGCATATCTCCAACAATCAGTGTTCACAACCATCCATCCCTCAGAAGACTTCAAAACATAAAGCATAAAACATAAAACATATACTTTATACATCCCAAAATATCAGTAACATTATACCCTTTCTTTTTATAACTCAAAAATGTTGTCATAACCTCAAGCTTTCTAAGCTCGATCTCGTGGAGGTCCTAAAAAAGATAAATTAAATTTGTGTTTGAGTGAGACACATCTCAGAAAGGGAAGAAACAATATGTTAAATCAGTTTGTGGCCAACATGTGGTTATAACCAACATATTATTCAACATTTGCAGATCTTTAACATACTTTCTGAAACCATTTTCCGAACCTAATCAATCACATGCAAGATATTTTACCAATAAGAAAAACCTAAGGATAGGGGTGTTATCCGCCCATATAAGTAGCACCCCTCTGCTCTGATACTTTAGGCAACCCGAAAATCACAACTGAAGCATACTAGGGCACTCACCTTACTCAGTAACCCTCAAGTGAAGAAGTAATCTCGTATTCACACAGTTCATACAAAAGTTTACTAGTGAAGGCTCCCAAAAATAGGAAAATCTACCCACCCATACAAGTAGTTTCCCTCTGCCCTAATACGTTATGCAGCCTACTGCTACATCTGATACTAACCAGGGCACTTGCCTTTCTCAGCCAGCCCTCCGACAAAGAGTTTTCCTTGCCCAAATGTAACATGTTCCACAAGCATAAATAATGATACTACCATAATACATTATTTTTTCTGTCATTATTCTGTAATTTTCATCTGTTCATGCTCTCAACTTTGACATATCATAACATTTCACTTTATGTTGCTCTTTCCCATTTCACATCGTTCAAATTTCATATTTCATTTCCATTTCATTCTCATTTTCATTTCATTTTATAATATACCCAATATCTTTCAACTATTTTTGTGTTAGTCCCAGCATCTTTTAGTTGTTTTTGTGTTAGTCCATATAAAAATGCGTTAGTCTACTACCCAACATCTTTCAGCTATTTTTGTATTAGTCCCAACATCTTTCAGTTGTTTTTGTGTTAGTCCCAGCATCTTTCAGCTATTTTTGTTTCCATGGTTGCATTAACACTCACATGCAATATATTTCATATATCGTTTTCGTACTCAATTCATTTCCTGTATATCCTACATCTTATACATATAACATAATTCCACACAGAATTCTATTTTACTCATGCCACACTATTTAGCAGTAAAATACATACATACATACATATATATATATATATATATATATATATTTCCTGTAAAATAAGTCAACCTACATTTAACATTTATATACCGAAAATATACCTTTCCTTTTTACATAGTTATCCTGAAAATAACATTCACTTAAATCAGTTCATTTTCACATATACGTATCTAAATAAATAACCCTAGGCTCAGAAAACGTAATTTAAACAACTGGCATTTTAAACCCATATAAAAATATATACACGTATATTCATAAGATATTTCATTTTCCAATTAATTCATAAAAATCTGATTTAATACATATTCCTCCTTATCTGGTTTCTTGAACTACACCAACGAGAATCCCCAAAATGATGCCTATGACGCTTACGTAGATCCTAATTCAAAAACCCTAGTTTAATCAGATAAACCCCACATAACATACTATTTCTGCATTTTCTCAGCCTATAAACCTCAAATAAACAGTTAAAACCCCAAAATCAAGAATCTTAACCCTTGCCTAAACTTTGGAGTGTTTCCCAAAAAGCCCAGTTTAGAAATTTGCTCCACTAGATGTGTAGAAAATCTTGCTTAGAACACCGTGGTGGTCTCCACTTTTCGATTTGGGCGGAATCCGGGCCGGAAACTTAGAGAGAAGGCAGAAAGACATTTTAGAGAGAGAAATTCGGAGGAAAAGTAGATTTCCTTTGCCAAGAAGCTTCCTTAGACCTTTTATACTACAAGTTGCCACGTGCCCTCATCAACGAGAAGACAGGATTCGTCAACGAGTCATAGAAGAAATTTCGTTGAAGAGAAGATGCATTCGTCGACGAAACCTAAAATCTGAAATTCACTCATTCGGGATCTCTTCGTCGACGAGGGACTAAACTTTGTCGACGATCTATAGAGGAACACTTGTCGACGATGATAGAACATTCGTCGACGAGGTGCGCTGCTCTTCCTTCCAAAATTTTCCCTTTTCCCATTCATTCCTTATTTATCTATTTCCATCTATCATTTTCCTAATTATTTAAACATTAAATTTTTTTTTTCGGGTCATTACATTCTCCCCTCCTTTAGAAAATTTCGTCCTTGAAATTTTTCTAATCATTCTTTTTCACATTTCTACCATGGTTAACTTAATATATTCCATACAATTCAGTATAAATCACCAAATACTTTTGCTTCATCTATAATATAATCATCATATAACCTGTCAATCATTCATAGTCAAATTAAATCATTATTATCTTAAACATAAACCCATACCTACTCTTCTGGCATTCTCTGGCTCAGGCTGGATCAACAAGTAAAATCATGTTGGACCACCTCTGCCAAGTTGTATTGGCTGCTTTCCTTGATCCCGATTCTATGCAGGTACAATAGGTAACGGTTCCCAACAATTCTTCTTGATATGCCTCGATTTACTGCACCTGAAATAGTTAGGAGTCTGAAACCAGCATTCACCCCTATGCTTCTTATTACATGTCTACCATACAGAATAAGACTGACTATCCTGATAACCGGAATAACCCCGATTTCCGGCCTCCTGCCTCAAGTCGACTGCATCTTTCCCTTTCTTTCCTAATCCTTGATTGACCTTAGCCTGAAAACTGGATGGTGCAGGCCTCTTCTTCTGCTCTGTAGGCTTTGTGCTGCTCTGGATGCTCTTCTCCAGCACCAAAGCCTTATCTACCAAATTTCAAAAATTCTAAACCTGAAATCCCACTACCAATTCATAAATTTTGCGTCTCAGGCCTTTTTCAAATTTTTTGGCCTTCCTTACTTCGTTCGGAATAAAAAATGGTGCGAATCAAGATAGCTCCACAAATTTCGCTGCATACTCCACAACGGTTATATCCCGTTGGATCAGATTAGTGAATTCCTCAATCTTTTCCTCTCTAATAGATAAGGAAAAATACCTTTCAAAGAATAGTTCCTTGAATCTCTCCCATGTCAGAGCTATCATTACCAGCCTCTGCTCCTCTAGTAGCTTCACAGAAAGCCACCAACATTTTGCATCTCCGGTCATCTTAAATGTGGCATAACGGACCTTCTACTCGTCTATGCAACCAAGTACCTCCAATATCTCTTCTATTTGTTGAACCCAGTTCTCTGCAATCACCGGATCAAGTCTTCCCTCAAAAGTAGGAGGGTTCAACCTTACAAACTCTTTAATACTAATGCCCTTATTTGCGGTTGGGTAGTTCTGGTCTCTAGGATCTTTCCTCATTTCTTCTTTGACCTATTGGGCTATACCCCTCAACATCACAGAGGTATCAATATCCTCTTCACTTGAAGTCTCTAAATCATCCCTTCCTTCTACCTCTACACCCTCATCTCTAGGATCTATCCTGAAAATAGGATAGGAGAGGGATAAGAACTCCATATCATAACCCCAACAACACAATTATATAATTTAAATCCAATATACATCTAAGTTCTCCATATAAGGACCAGTCTCATAGCTCATAAACGAAATCATCTAAGGTTTACTATGACTTTTTTGAGGCCGTTAACTGCTTTAGAAAAATCACAGGAAATCGTCGACATATTTCTGCCTTTAAACTACAAAACAAAATCCTATACTTCTCAACACCTAACCTATCCATCTAGTATTCTTATCCTAACTAATTCCTATACTCTAGTATAAATCATCCCTAAGTTCAAAAAATCTCAAAACCTAATGCTCTAACATTTTCATAACCAGACCATGTGAATCTCATCACACTTCCGATTGGACATTGCTCTAATACCATTTGTAACGCCCAAGCTCTCTAAGTGGGCCCGGAGTACTATTAATCCATTCATTTACCTACTAACCAACATTCTAATATCATTTATGCAGCAGAAAACATAAATATAATCTTCTAACAATATAATACCAGAGTTTTCTACTTCTATATATATATATACCAAACTCAACTTTTCATTCACCTGTATTCACATATTTGCATATCTCCAACAATCAGTATTCACAACGATCCATCCCTTAGAAGACTTCAAAACATAAAGCATAAAACATAAAACATATAATTTATACATCCCAAAATATTAGTAACATTATACCCTTTCTTTCTATAACTCAAAAATGCTGTAATAACCTCGAGCTCTCTAAGCTCCATCTCGTGGAGGTCCGGAAAAAGATAAATTTGTATTCGAGTGAGACACATCTCAGTAAGAGAAGAAACAAAATATTGAATCAGCGTGTGACCAATATGAGGTTATAATCAACATTTGCAGATCTTTAACATACTTTCTGAAACTATTTTCTGAACCTTATCAATCACATGCAAGATATTTTACCAATGAGAAAAACCTAAGGATAGGGGTGGTTACTCGCCCATACAAGTAGCACCCCTCTGCTCTGATACTTTAGGAAACCCGAAATATCACAACTGAAGCATACTAGGGCACTCATCTTACTCAGTAAGCCCTCAAGTGAAGAAGTAATCTCATACTTGCACAGTTCATACAAAAGTTTATTAGTGAAGGCTCCCAAGAATAGAGAAATATACCCGCCCATACAAGTAGTTTCCCTCTGCCCTAGTATGTTATCCAGCATACTGCTACACCTGATACTAGCCAGGGTACTCACCTTTTTCAGCAAGCCCTCGAGAGAAGAGTTTGGCCGGCCTAAACGTAACATGTTCTACAAGCATAAATAATGATACTACCATAATACATTATTTTGTCAGTCATTATTCTTTAATTTTCATCTGTTCATGTTCTCAACTTTGACATATCATAACATTTCACTTTATGTTGCTCTTTCCTATTTCACATTTCATTTCCATTTCATTCTCATTTTCATTTCATTTCATAATATACCCAGCATCTTTCAGTTGTTTTTGTGTTAGCCCCAGCATCTTTTAGTTGTTTTTGTGCTAATCCACATAGAAATGCGCTAGTCCGCTACAAAACATCTTTCAGCTATTTTTGTGTTAGTCCCGGCATCTTTAAGCTATTTTTGTGTTAGTCCTAGCATCTTTTAACCGTTTTTTTTTTCCATGGTTGCATTAACACTCACATGCAACATATTTCATATATCGTTTTCATACTCAGTTCATTTCCTGTATATCCTGCATCTCATACATACAACATAATTCCATATAGAATTCTATATTACTCATGCCACACTATTTAGCAGTAAAATTCATATATATATATATATATATATATATATGAATCCTATAAAATAAGCCAACCTACATTTAACATTTACGTACCAAAAATATACCTTTCCTTTCTACATAGTTATCCTAAAAATAACATTCACTTACATCAGTTCATTTTCACATATACATATCCAAATAAACAGCCCTAAGCTCTGAAAACGTAATTTAAACGGTTGGCATTTTAAACCCATACAAAAATATATACACGTATATTCATAACATATTTTATTTTCTAATTAATTCATAAAAATTTGATTTAATATATATTCCCCCTTACTTGATTTCTTGAACTACACCAACAGGAATCTCCAAAATGATGCCTGTGACACTCACCCCAATCCTAGTTCAAAAATCCTAGTTTAATCGGATAAACCCTAAATAACCTACTAATTCTGCATTTTCTGAGCCTATAAACCTCAAATAAACAATTAAAACCCCAAAACCAAGAATCTTAACCCTTACCTCAACTTTGGAGTGTTTCTCAAAAAGCCCAGTTTAGAAATTTGCTTCACTAGATGTGTAGAGAATCTTCCTTAGAACGTCATGGCAGTTTCCGTTTTTCAATTTGGGCTGAATCCGGGCCGGAAACTTAGAGAGAATGCAGAGAGACGTTTTAAAGAGAGAAATTAAGAGAAAATATAGATTTCCTTCGCCAAGAAGCTTTCTTGGACCTTTTATACTCGAAAGTTGCCACATGGCCTCGTAAACGAGAAGACAGGATTCATTGACGAGTCATAGAAGGAACTTCATCTACAAGAAGATGTGTTTGTCGACGAAACTTAAAATCTGAAATTTACTCATTCAGGATCTTTTCATCGATGAGGGACTAAACTTCGTTGACGACCTATAGAAGAATACTCGTCGACGAGGATAGAACATTCGTCAACGAGTTCTATAGTTCTTCCTTCCAAAATTTTCCCTTTTCCCTTTTATTCCTTATTTATCTATTCCATATATCATTTTCCTAATTATTTAATCATTAAATATTTTTTTCCAGGTCATTACATTGATAGACCAAGGCCATAAGTTGTGACCAAAGACAATTGAGCATTTGAGGAGATTCTGTTCCTTACACATGACATATGCTTTGGAGATAGGTCGAACCCAATCAAGGCATCGAAGATTTTCCATTAATCTTCTGTTGACTTTTTGAGTCTGATCCCTGTTTTGGTGCTGACAAAGCACAAGTATCTTATGTGTGCATTTAGTGTTTTTGAACAAGTTCATGATTCAGCACACACATGAGGTAAAGGACATGGAAGCCTGGAGGAACATAAAGATCATGTTATTCCATGAAGACTAAAGAGAAAAAGATGAAGACACTCATTTTAATTCGTATATGCATTTAATTTTTATATCTTGGTTTGTAATAATGCATGCATTTGCATGATATGTCTTGTATGCTTAGGAAATGTAGTATATTGACCATAGGGACCGAATGACCTTAGGGCATTCTTCGATCGACCGACGCTAGGTTTTTGGGTATACTTGAAAAGACCTTAGGTTCCTACACATTGTGCACAAAATCCCTAATATCACTTAACATATCAAGGGAAATAATTGAGTTAAAATTAGACTTAATAGGAAATCCTATGAGAGGTCGAGCGACCGAACCGCTGGTGTTTAAAACACCTCGGGCGCCTAAACCGCTGGGAAGTCAGTAGTTTGACTAGGCTTCGGGCGACTGAACCAAATATGAACGTACCATCTACGGGCAGCCAAATCCCTGACCTGACACCTTTCACAAACCTGGGTGACCGATCCTCATGTTCATTTTACCCTCGGGTGATCGAACACTTGAGTTCGGTCAACAAAAGTATAGACCAGGTGACCGAAATGCAAATAGAATGATTTTTGCCTTGGGTCAACCAACCGAACCCAGACTCGGGCATCCAAACTTCAAAATTGCCTCTTTCTATTATGTCTGTTCGGGCGACCAGACCTATGGCTCGGTCAATCGATCGGATTGGGGTATTTTTTAAATGCTAAAACGGGTTTAAAATTAATTAAACTTTTTTAATAATACCTAGCGTGACTACAACGGTCAAAATTTTCCTTAAGTCTATATATACCTCTTCACAAGCCAAGATTAGTAACTTTGGTTAGCCAACTTTTTTTTCTAATTTTATCCTAATCAAAGTTCCCCCAAAAACATTTTTATTGCAAAAACTCTTTCATTGGGGCAAATCTTTTACTCTCCAAATCTCTCTTTATTATTCTTTAGAAAATATTTTCAAAGAGAACATACATTTTATTTGGGCATTTACTTCTTGCATTTATAGTTTCATAGAAAACGTTTATCTTGCAAGAATCATTTGAAAATTCAAAATCCTAAGTTCTCCAATTATTTTTTGAAAAATATTTTTAGGAGAATATTTTATTAGGGTCCAAATCTTTGTTGTGCATATCATTAACATTACTTTTCAAAGATTGAAAATATTATGTTTAGAAAAGTACCCTTACTCTACTGAACATCTTTGCATATTATTTTAGAGTGCTTGTATTGAGCTTTATTGTGTACATTCCTGCTTGTATTTAGAAGCACTGTATTATGTACAAAAATGTTTTTTATATACTGGTTGGGTTCGACCCGTGAATTGAATTGGGGAGTCTCAGCCCCGTGAATGAGATCGATTTAGTTCAGCCCAGAAATTGAACTGGGGAGTTTCAGCCTTGTAAGTGAGACTAGTTTGACTCAGCCTAGTAATTGAGTTGGGGTTTTCCTCACCCCGTAAGGAGAGGATGTAAATGGTTTCTGCTCCACCAGTAAGTAACCAGACTCAGTGGAATCCTTAGGGGGTATGCCTAAGGTGGGGACATAGGCTGGTTTGGCCGAACCTTGATAACAAATCTTGTGTCTCTCTCTCTCCTTATCTCATTTAAAATACTGCACTATAAATTCATTATGTTTATGCCTATTTATTTACTGTTATATTTAGTTGCATGCACACATTTACATTGAATGAGATACACGTGTATGCATAAACCAATAGCTTAATCATTTTGCATACACGCATTTAATATTGAATGTGATATGTTTTGTGGTGAATCGGCAAAACATTTAAATTAGTTAAGACCCAATTCACCCCCCTCTTGGGATTACACCAAAGTCAACATCTTCTCCTCTCAATATTTTTTGGGGAAGATTTCCTTTGGATGTGATTCATGGGAGGGGGAAGGTAACTTTCCAATCGATTTTTGAATTATGGGTCATGGAAGTGTTGCACTTATAGGCGGGGATTTCAATTTAGAGTTGGGCTTTGCGAAAATGGGCTTCAAGGAGGTCTTTTTTTTTTTTTTCCAGATTGCCTTTGTATATTCATGAATTGGGGTGTCAATTGGGTTTGTTCCTAATTTGAGTGAGTTGAACACTTGTGTTTATGTCTGTTTGATTGGTTTTAATCTAGTGATTTTGGGTTTATGAATGGGAGTAGTATGGGAGTGGGTCGGCCTGTATATTTTCTTTCCACATTCTTTTTTATTTTTTTAGGTTTGTATTTATATTTCCACGTTGGGTCGTGGGTTTGGGCTTGCATTCTAAGCTTGCTTGGGCCTTGCATGCTTAGTGGGCTTGGATTGGAATTTGGTTTGTCTTTAGCTCAATATAGGTTAATTCCATTTTAAACTATTTAAGGTTGTGTTTGGAAGTATAAATTTAAAATCTTTTAATTTGACTTGAGTGAGTCACATGCATTGCACGTGGAATCACCTCGCACATATATAATCGAGAATTGCATATATTAATATAGGTAAAACAAACAAATAGTAATTAATAGAAAATAATGATTAATCCACTTGTTAGAAATCTTTGATTGAACTTGTTGATTAAAATACTAATAGTATTTATAATGTAAATCAATAATCAATACTTCTTGGCCAAACAATAAACTTTTTTTTATTTAATTCTAGTATATCAAATAGCTTTAGTCTTGCAATAAATCGAAACAATATATTTTTTATATATATGTAATATATGAATTGGCATCATACTCTCTTTTGATTCCTCAAAATATTTTTCAAATGCATCATGAAAAATACTATCTCCCTTTTTTTTTTTTTCATTTTATTTCAATTATAGAATGATTCAGTAATAGAATGATTCCACTATGTTACACCGAAACTAATTGTAATCATCTTATAAAAATTGGCTAAAAGTTAAATAGCAAAGTATGCTTTTGACTATGCAACCATTTGGGATTATGAGACTTTAGAGGTCACAATGATATATTCTAATACATAATATACACAATATAGAGATATTTTAACTTTCATGTTAAATCATTAAATATTTATACAAAGTTAAATCTTATGAATTTAAAAATTATACAATGTCTATTTTCAAAACTTTGATATCCTTATGGTGCATAGCATGGGTATCAATTAGTTGAGAGTGATTGGTCAAAAAGTTAACAAAGTGCTTGAAAATGTTTTAAATAATTAAACAATACAAAATTTGTACATAGTTTTATTTGAGAAAATTTTAATGAAATTTCAGCAGTATGCCGTCTGTAAATTGAACATTTTCCCATAAAACCTGTACTTGAAATAGTATATTGTCTTAAGCAAGTAAATCACTTCAATCATGCAACAACCTAAATCCACAACCAGCATGTAATTCACAATATACTACATCAGCTATGCAGTTGACGTTCAACACAAGCATGTATTTCAGCCAGCGAATTCTACAATTCATATAACAT
Source organism: Malania oleifera (assembly GCF_029873635.1). Classification (NCBI taxonomy): domain Eukaryota; kingdom Viridiplantae; phylum Streptophyta; class Magnoliopsida; order Santalales; family Ximeniaceae; genus Malania; species Malania oleifera. The sequence goes on along the minus strand of NC_080417.1, from coordinate 21,946,599 downwards.
AATACCATTGTCTCTTATATTGCAAAAAACATAATAGTAAAACTTACTAAATTATTAAAGGAATCGTCGACGAGGTGATGTGTCTCGTCGATGAATCCGACTCTATAAATAGTGAAAACCTGGATTTTGATGAAAAATCAGCGCAAGAAACTCCTCCTCACTCTCTAAAACGTCTTCCACCCCTTCTCTCTTCGATTTCGGGCCCGTTTTACGCCGGATTGACGATCTGAAGCCACCATGACGCTCCTGGCGAAGTTCTTTACAAGTCTGCTGGAACTGATCGTTGGTGGAGTTAGTTTGGAATTTCATCCCAAACTCAGGGTAAGGTGTTCTATTTTAGAATATGCTTTCCTTGTAGTTATGAGAAATGTTGTAGATAAGAAAATACTGATGTTTTGTTCTGGGAGATGTAATTTTCAAGGTGTTGAGTTAGGAACCCTGCGGGTATAGGGCCAGAATTTAGTAAGGGCTTTTCAGAGATAAGGTATGGGAAATATGCTATGCTAGGAGATTTACTTACGTTATCAGAAATTTTATATATGAATGCATGTATGCCAGATATTATACAGGATATGAATTTTTAAAGCATGTGTGACTTGAGTATATGATATTGATATGGAATTTTATGCAATTTTTCAGTATTTCAAGTTATATAGATATAGTTAGATAATTGCAGATTTTATACAGACAGAATTTGTATACATAAATAGTTTATTTCAGATGATTACATAGACAGTTATATATATATATATATATATATATATATCAATATACCTATATTTTTTCAGAACTGTATATATAGTGTATATAGAAAGTTATGTTTTCCTAAAGGCCATAACACTTAGATTATACAGAAAGGAAGTATAGGCAGATTATATGGAAAGAAAGTACAAACAGATTATATAGAAAGAAAGTACAGAAAGATTACACAGTTATAGTATTAAGATGCTACAGATATTATAGTATTTATAGTACAACAATATAGTGTTATGGTTATTTTGGAAATATAATGAAAATAGTATAAAAAGTATAGTATGTATATATACAGTATCAGATCGCTGTGGAGAAATTATAGACAGATACAATATAGATATAGAATATAGAGCACGGTACCGTTGCTAATACAGATAGAGGTGCAACCACATATCTCAAATAGTGTGTGGGTACCGTCAATCGTGCTCGGAGAGTATGTAGCTCCCCAGTTCATTGGGTTGAGGGGGCCGGTTTGACAAGGTAGTACACAGTCCTGCGCTTAGGAGAGTATGCAGTTTGACTAGGCTGAGGTAGTGTAGAGTATAGTGACTTACTTGAAGGGCCAACCAGGTTAAGTCCTGCCTACGGGCCGCACAACCCTGTCATGAGGGGTCAAATCATGACATACAGAATCCTAGGGGAAAGATCACAGTTATTTATATGTATATAGTTTTACCACTTTTTTTGTATATAGTATGATATAGCAGTATGAATGATAGAAAGTTCAGATGATGTAAATGTCTTAAGCTACTACACATGTGTTTTACAAATTCTCCAGATCATGCAGTTTTATATATATTAAGATTATAATTTTTATGACTCGGTTTCCACACACTAGTAATAGCATATTTCCACTTACTGAGTGTCGACTCACCCCATTACTTTAAAATTTTTTAGGTGATCCAGTTAGGCGAGCAGATCAGGCTCGCAGATAGAGATCACTTGGTCACCCTAGTTATAGGGTAAGTTTGGTGTAGGGTTTTGTATTTTTGGGGTAGTTGACATAAGAGAGAGAGAGAGAGAGAGAGAGAGAGAGAGAGAGAGAGAGAGGTATTATGTAGCTATGGTTGAAAATAGAGAATTCTAGTATTGTATATATATGTATATGTGGTTATGTGATTTATGTTTTCCGCTGCGTAGAGGTGCTCATCATTTTCAAATATTGGAGTAATTTGTTATTATAAAAAAAAATGATGAGAATTTTGAGGACGTTACAATATGGTATTAGAGCCTTGGTTGCTAGGTTCTGTAGACTCTAGAGTGTAGCGGAAAAAAATACCAGAATATAGGAAAAAGATTTGAGGTTTTGTTAAGTGATCTGGATACGGGATTTCGTGATTGTTTATGTGTTTTTCCTGAGGTGACGATTCCAGGAAAATCATAGTAAACTGTCGACGAGTCATGTGTTTAGGTTGCAGGATTGGATTATGGGATAGGATCAAGGGGAAAATTTGATAATGAATTTGAGGTTTATGTTAAAGGAAATAAGCTAGATCTGTGTGGGAAATAGGATTCTGAAAATGGTGTTCTATATGTTTGCAGGATGGACCCAGGAGGCAGTAGCGCTCATGCCTGTGAGGATGATGGAGCTGAACCTTCTGGCACAGGAGGTGGAGATTTGATTGTTGTGCTACATAGTGTGGCTTAGCAGGTTATGGCTGAGATAGCACGGAGCTTTAGAGAGCAGGGAGGTCCATCTCTAGTTCAGGGATGTACCATAGAGAAATTTATGAAGATGAATCTGCTGGCCTTTTCTAGAGTGGCTGATCCTGAAGTCACTGAGAATTGGATACAGGAGATGGAGAAGATTCTGATAGTACTTCATTGCACCGATGAGGAGAGGGTCTTATATGCTACATATAGGCTAGTGAGGGAGGCCGAGAGATGGTGGCCACTAGATTGTTGGAGGAGCAGAGGGCGATACTAGTGCCGATGACCTGGGCCCAATTCAGGGACATGTTCTTAAATAGATATTATCCTGCGTTCATCAGAAATGCTCGAGTATAGGAGTTTCTGAGTTTGTCCCAGAGCTCATTGACTGTTCAATAGTACGCCGTAAGATTTATCGAGCTATCGCGTTTCTGCCCCTATATTGTCCTAAACGAAGCGAAGAAGGCTAGAATGTTTGAGAGAAACTTAAGGTGTGATATTTATAGGTAGGTGGCAGTACTGAGGATCCAGGACTTCTCAGAATTGGTTGTCAGGGCTATTATAGTAGAGGAAAGTCTACCCAGAGAGATGGAGACATAGAGTCAGAGGAAGAGGACTCCGCCCTCGAGTTATTAGGTGGGTCCTAGCTGAGGCCCTTGGAAAGGGGGTAGATTTGGTGGAGGCCAGAGACAGATGGTAGAGCATGGAGGATTTCAGGCGAACAGCTTCCTGCCATTTGTCTTAGATGCAGGTGAAGACATCCTAGTGAGTGCCGACTGGGAGAAAATGTTTGTTATCGATACGGGAGGCCCAGTCATATGGCTCGATCGTGTTAGATGCCGTCAAATTATGCACAGACTCCCATACCGTTTCAAGGTGGATATCAGGCACCCCACGGTGGTCAGCAGAGGAACACTACGCCAGCGAGGGTCTACGCGTTGACATCGGGAGATGCTGAGACGGCTAGAGACGTGGTTACAGGTACTATTACTGCTTTACCATATAAATTGATTGTTTTTTTTATACAGGTGCCACCCACTCTTTTATATCGGTGGCATATGTAAAAATAGCTAGAATAGAGACACAACCATTAGATATAGAACTGTCTGTGCATACACTGATGGGATCTGTGGTTAGATGTAGGAGGGTACTTTGAAATTTTCTAGTAAATATTCAGGAGAGAGTGCTATTAGCTAATCATGTGGTCTTGGATATGCAGGGATTTGATGTGATTCTGGGCATGGATTGGTTATCTATTTATCATGCTAGCATTGATTTCCATCATAAAGAAGTGATTTTCAGACCCCCAGGTGAGCCAGAATTTAGATTTGTGGGTTCATGCGTGCATGTCTCACCACAGCGGGTGTCATCTATTCAGGTGAGGAGACTGCTACAGGGTGGTTGCCTAGGGTATGTCGCATATATAAAAGAATTTCTAAAAGAAGAATTGAAACAAGCTGACATACCAGTGGTGAGAGAGTTTCCAGATGTCTTTCTAGAGGAATTGCCTAGCTTACCACTAGACCGAGAGATTGAGTTTACTGTAGATCTGTTGCTTGGGTCAGCACCAGTATCTAAAGCACCGTATTGTATGGCTCTAGTCGAGTTGAAAGAATTGAAAAATCAGTTACAGGAATTACTATATAAGTGTTTTATCAGGCTTAGTGTGTCGCCTTGGGGAGTGCCAGTTTTATTCATGAAAAAAAAAAATGGAATTATGAGGTTGTGAATCGATTATAGGGAGATAAACAAACTGACAGTCAAGAATAAATATCCTCTCCCTAGGATCGATGATTTATTTGATCAGCTCTAGGGGACCAGGTTTACTCTAAAATTGACCTGCGGTCAGGTTACCATTAGATGAAAGTTAGAGTAGAAGACATTTCAAAGACCGCATTTCGAACCAGATATGGGCATTACGAGTTTTTAGTGATGCCATTTGGGTTGACTAATGCACCAGAAGTATTCATGGGTTTGATGAATCAGGTGTTTCACCATTATTTGGATCAGTTTGTGGTTGTTTTTATTGATGATATACTAGTCTATTCGAGGAGTTTTAAGGAGCAAGAGTCTCATTTGAGACTGGTGTTGCAGGTATTACAGGAAAGGAAATTATATGCAAAATTTAAGAAATGTGAGTTATGGTTAAGGCAGGTTACTTTTCTCGGTCATGTGATCTAAGAAATAGGAATATCAATTGATCCGAGTAAGATAGAAGCTATGGTGAGTTGGGAAAGGTCGAGATGTATTCAAGAAGTCAAGAGTTTTCTGGGATTAGCAAGTTATTACCAACGCTTTGTAGATGGTTTCTCCAGGATATCAGGTCCATTAACACTACTTACGATGAAAAATGTAAAGTTTGACTGGACTAACAACTGTGAGCAAAGTTTTTAGGAGTTAAAGCAGCGGTTAGTATCAGCTCCGGTGTTAGCTATTCCATCAGCGGAGGATGGGCTTGTAATATACAGTGATGCTTCTTTGAAGGGTCTTGGATACGTGTTGATCTAGCATGGTTGGGTTATTGCATATGTGTCTAGGCAGCTTAAAGAATATGAGAAGAAATATCCTGTCCAGGACTTAGAGCTTGCTGTGGTGGTGTATGCTCTCTAGATCTGGAGGCATTATTTATATGGTGAGAAGTGCGAGATTTTCACGGATGACAAGAGCCTGAAATATTTCTTCACCCAGAAAGAGCTAAATATGAGGCAGAGAAGGTGGCTAGAGCTTATTAAATACTATGATTGCACAATTAGTTACCATTCAGGAAAAGCGAATGTAGTGGCAGATGCTCTGAGTAAAAAATCAGGGGGACCCGTATTGGCAGCTATGGAGATTCAATACTTAATTTTGATGGATTTGGAGAGGCTCTACATAGAATTGAGAGAGAAGAGTCCTTAAGTAGTTATTGCTAGTCTAGTGGTTCAGCCTACGCTATACGAGAGGATTAAAGCAGCTCATGGTGATGATGCAGAGTTGGCAGCGGTAATGGCTAGAGTACGAGATGGTCAAGGTGAGGAATTCAACATATCAGATGACAAAGCCCTGCGATTCCATAATAGGCTCAGTTTTCCTTCAGATATCGAGATCATAAGAACTATATTGGAGGAGGCTCACAAATCCCTATACACCGTACATCCAGGTAGCACTAAAATGTATCGGGATCTGCGAGAGTATTTTTGGTGGAATGGAATGAAGAGAGAGATAGTCGAGCTTGTTCAACAATGTTTGACGTGTCAGTAAGTTAAAGCTGAGCACCAAAGGCTGGTAGGACAGTTGCAGTCATTATTCATTCTAGAGTAGAAATGGGACCACGTTTCAATGGACTTCGTTACGAGGTTACCACCAGTGCGACAGGGGTTGAATGCAATTTAGGTGATTATTGATCGTTTGACGAAGATAACCCATTTCATCCCTATTAAAGTAGGCTATTCCATGGACAGAATGGTAGAAATATACATTCAAGAGATAGTTCGCGTCCATGGTGTGCCAATATCCATAGTCTCCGACCGAGATCCTCGGTTTACTTCACGATTCTGGAAAAGTTTTCAGGAGGCTATGAGTATACAGTTAGCTTTTAGCACTGCTTTCCATCCTCAGACAGATGGTCAGACTGAGAGAACGATTTAGACACTAGAGGATATGTTTTGTGCTTGTGTGCTTGATTTTCGAGATAGTTGGACTCATTTTATGCCGTTAGTTGAGTTTGCCTACAATAATAGCTATCAGGCTAGCATCGACATGACACCTTACGAGGCATTATATGGCAGGAGATGTCGTTCTCCTATTTTATGGGATGAAGTAGGTGAAAGGTGAGTTTTGGGTCCAGAGATAATACAACAGGCGTCCAACAAGGTCCGATTAATTAGAGAAAGAATCAATACAACACAGAGTCGGCAGAAAAGCTACGCAAACACTCGCCGTCGAGAACTAAAGTTTGATGTGGGAGATTGAGTATTTTTGAAGATAGCTCCTCTGAAAGGAGTTATGAGGTTTGGAAAGAAGGGTAAGTTGAGTCTTAGGTATATTAGCCCTTTTGAGATACTTGAGAGAATAGGGTCAGTTGCCTATAGGCTAGCTTTGCCACTAGCTTTGGCTCGAATTCATAACATGTTTCATGTTGCCATGTTAAGGAAATACGTCCCAAACCCATCCCACATCATTAGCTATGTAGAGATAGAGCTCAAGGATTCATTGGCATATGAAGAAGTACTAGTACAGATTTCGGACAGAAAGGTTTAGACTCTACGCACTAAAGAAGTGCAGTTAGTTAAAGTTTTGTGGAGGAGTCATGCCATAGAGGAAGCTTCTTGGGAACTTGAGGAGCAGATCAGATAGAGATACCTGCAGTTGTTTCAAGAGGTATAGAGGTCATCAGGTAAAGTATAATGGTTAGATAAGTTTCTTTTGCCGGTACATGCATTGATTTTAGTTAGTAGATAGTTTTTAGTTTTTATATGTGCAATCTCCCAGAACATAAATGTAACCACAGTATTCCTCCGCCACAAGTGAGGGTAGATAATAAAATAAATAGACCATTTTCCTTTATGGGATGATAGATGGAGATATAGATAGTAAATTTCAAGGACGAAATTTTATAAGGAGGGGAGAATGTAACGACCTGAAAAATAATGGTTTTTAAATAATAAAAAGGAAGGGATATGGAATTAGAAATAGAAGGTGGTAGTAGGTTTCATCGAAGACATTGCACTTTGGAGATAATAACCCAGAATTCTTACATAGGGCCTCGTCGACGAACACAGGGAATTTGTTGACGAGCGCATAAGGGGACCTCGTTGACGAAGCCATGCCTCGTCGATTAGAAGTTACAGAGAAGGGTTTTTGGATAGTCTAAAATTCATCGACGAGGGGGGAAGTTCATTGACGAAATTATTAAAGGACTCGTCAACAAGGTGACGTGTCTCATTGATGAATCCGACTCTATAAATAGTGAAAACCCAGATTTTTGATGAAAAATTAATGCAAGAAACTCCTCCTCTCTCTCTAAAACGTCGTCCACCCCTTGTCTCTTTGATTCTGGGCTCGTTTTACGCTGAATCAATGATCTGAAGCCACCATGACGCTCCTGGAAAAGTTCTCTGCAAGTTTGCTGGAGCTGATCGTTGGTGGAGTTAGTTTGGAATTCATCCCAAACTCAGGGTAAGGTGTTTTATTTGGAATATGCTTTCCTTATAGTTATGAGAAATGTTGTAGATAAGAAAATACTGATATTTTGTTTTAGGGGATGTCATTTTCAGGGTGTTGAACTAGGAACCCTGCGGGTATAAGGCTAGAATTTAGTAGGGGCTTTTCAGAGATAAGGTAAGGGAAATATATTATGCTAGGAGATTTTCTTACGTTATCAGAAATTTTATATATGAATGCATGTATACCAGATATTATACAGGATATGAATTTTTAAAGCATGTGTGGCCTGAGTATATGATATTGATATGGAATTTTATGCAGTTTTTCAGTATTTCAAGTTTTACAATATAGTTAGATAATTGCAGATTTTATACAGACAGAATTTGTATACATATACAGTTTATTTCAGATGATTACATAGACAGTTATATATATATATATATATATATATATATCAGTATACAGATATTTATTCAGAACCGTATATACAGTGTATATAGAAAGTTATGTTTTCCTAATTGCCATAACACTTAGATTATATAGAAAGGAAGTACAGACAGATTATACAGAAAGAAAGTACAGACAGATTACAAAGTTATAGCATCAAGATGCTACAGATATTACAGTATTTACAGTACAACAATATAATGTTATGGTTATTTTGGAAATATAATGAAAATAGTATAAAGGGTATATTATGTATATATATAGTATCAGATCCCTTCGGAAAGATTACAGATAGATACAGTACAAATATAGAATACAGAGCACGGTACCGTTGCTAATATAGATAGAGTATAACCGCATATCTCAAATAGTGTGTGGGTACTGTCAACCGTGCTTAGAGAGTATGCAGCTCCCCAGTTCGCTGGGTTGAGGGGGGCGGTTTGACGAGGTAGTAGCTAGTCCCGCGCTTACAAGAGTATGTAATTTGGCTGGGCTGAGGTAGTGTAAAGTATAGTGACTTACCTGGAGGGCCAACTAGGTTAAGTCCCGCCTACGGGCCGCACAACCCTGTCATGAGGGGTCAAATCATGACATACAGAGTCCCAGGGAAAGAGCACAATTATTTATATGTATACAATTTTACCGTTTTTGTTGTATATAGTATGATATAGTAGTATGAATGATAGAAAGTTCAGATGATGTATATGTCTTAAGCTACCATACATGTGTTTTACAGATTTTCCAGATCATGCAATTATATATATATATATATATTAATGTTATAATTTTTATGACTCAGTCGCCACACACTAGTAATAGCATATTTCCACTTACTGAGCATCGACTTACCCCATTACTTTAACATTTTTCAGGTGAGCTAGCTAGGCAAGCAGATCAAGCTCACAGATAGAGATTACTTGGTCACCCTAGTTATAGGGTAAGTTTGGTGTAGGGTTTTGTATTTTTGGGGTAGTATACACTAGGGAGAGAGAGAGAGAGAGGTATTATGTAACTATGGTTGAAAATACTGAATTCTGGTATTGTATATATATGTATATGTGGTTATGTGATTTATATTTTCCGCTGCGTAGAGGTGCTCATCATATTCAAATACTGGAGTAATTTGTTATTATAAAAAAAATGGTGAGAATTTTGAGGAATTTACAAAAGCACAAAGAATTTTGTGAGATCAGTTGAACTAAGATATCCTCACGTCACAATGTACAAGAAGAAACACCTTATTGTTGCGAGGAGGAGCCACCGTTTCTAAATTGGACATTTTCCCATAAAACCTGTACCTGAAACCTTGTTGTTTTAAGCAAATAAATCATTTCAATCATTCAACAACCTAACTCCACCACTAGCATGCAATTCACACTATACTACATCAGCCATGCAGTTGGAGTTCAATACAAGCATGTATTCCATCCCGCGAAATGAAAACAAATATTATGTATGGACTTATATAAAACAAAACAGCCCACGAAATCCTGATGTATAAATGGTAATCGTAGTGTGTAGGTTTTCCTAGGTTTACATTAAGAAGATGTTCTTAAAGTAGTTCATAGTTTTTAAAAAAAGTTTAAAGATCACTAAAGTTGAGGAAGTTGTTGATCTACGTGCTGTATATATGTAGCAGATGTGGCATACAAATTAATTACATTCATCACACAACACTATATGCCTTTATGAGATTGTACTAATTGCATTTATCTAAATGCTCTGCATGTGCAGCAGATGTTGTACCCAAATTATATTTATCACAAAACATTTCATACCTTTATGAGATTGTGTTAATTGCAGATGGTTGATTTTAATTTCCTAGTGATGTAGGAAATTTATAGAAAGCATAAGAATGAAATTCAATTATCCATTTATTCACTCATCCTCTCAAAATATACAAGACATTGTAATCATTTTAGCACACATTTTAATGGCTGTAGTCATGTATGGGATTTCTAATGACATTTCGGTAGCATACCATCTATAAATAGAACATTTTCCAAACTTGCAAATCACGAAAATAATAAAAATACAATTCATTTTGAATCCCTAAGGTAGTTAAATTTAGGGCAGCTCAGTTCATAAGATTCTGCATCAGCCATGTTGATGGCGTTCAGTTCAAGCATGCAATTTAGTATACAAGAAATTCAGCTGGGTTCATCCTCATGAAATTTAGCTGGGCAAATGTACATTTTCATATCTCTTTGAAGCTCTAAGATATTTACCAGTACTGAACAATGCATTTCCTTCTTCTTTCTTTCTACCAATAGCTTCAATCTTCTCCTGAGTGCTCATATCCTAGGACTCCTTCTCCTAGAGACAAATAAAAATCAAATACTTAAGAACACAATTTCCATTTGCCCTCCTTAAAAAAAAAAGGAAAATACACCACAAGAAGGAGAAAAAAAAGTGAACTTATCTGCCTACCTTATTTGTGTAAGTAACATCCATATAAAATCCATAAATAGCTAGAAAAAAAAGTAATGATATAGTGAAACACAAAATACAAGTAGAAACCAAAAGTATCATGTATTTTCATTAATTTCAGAGGCAATACAATGTATATAGAAACATCGAAGCACGCATACATCCATTCAAAAGCATGGTAAAATAGAATACAAAAAAAAAATAAAAGAAAAGAAAATAAAATAAAATAAAATAAAAGGGTGCATGAGCACAGTACATATGTAAGAACCCGACTAGAGATATGTAGATTGAATAAATAACAAAAGGGTAAAAATGTTAATTTAGCAGGTTTCGTCGACGAAGTCATTGTTCTTTTCGACGAAGGCCCTCATACTCTTCATCGTCGAAATTCAAAGCCTTATCGACAAAGAGACCAAACGAGTTGTAAAATATTGGAGTAGGGTTCGTCGCCGAAGGAGCTGATTTGTCGATGAAATGTGTAGATGATTCATCGACGATACACATTTCATCGACGAAGGCACCGTCTCTTCGATGAATTGGACCGAGTCAAGGGTCTATAAATAGGATATTTTGTTGCTTTATTGCTAAGAAACCTCAAAATCTCTCTCTCTCTCTCTCTCTCTCTCTCTCTCTCTCTCTCTCTCTCTCTCTCTCTCTCTCTTTTTAAAACCAGTGGAATCTCTCCTTCTATCTTCGAATCTTTTCTGTTCATCGCTTGATTCAACAATCCGACGTTACTACGTGGATCAGGGGAGGGATCTCTACGTTTTTAGCTGAATGGAAATTCATTTTGAGGATTTTTGGGTTTTGACCCAAAACCGAGGTAAGGGTCCAATTTCATTTTCGTTTCGGTATATATATAGTAGTAAGAATTATAGTGAAGTATAGTTCTTGGATATTTAGGTTTTGGGAACTCGGTTTGTAGTTTTGGAGTCATAGAGTTCAGGTTTGTCGTATCCAGGAAAAGGTAAGGGGATTCTATTTATATCAGTTATTTTTGAAATTGGGATCGGTAAACCTATAGGTTACGATCGTATGTATGTTTTGACTACTTATTTGGAAAAATCTATCTGGTGAAAATTCAGGATTTTCGGGTTACAGTTTTTGGGAAAATTTGGGTTTTCGGGTATCATCTCTATTTCGGTTGGAAAATCATATGATGTATAAAATGGTAGTAATGAGATGACCGTGCCTATATTTGTATTAAACTATATTTCTCGAACTGAAAACGATATGATTTGTGTATGCTCAAATAAGTGTGGAATAAACAGTTGTATGTAAATGTTCCAAGTTTTGTAAAACAGCTAGGGGCGGCTAATTACCTTACACTGATAGGTATAGGAACATAAGTTCCAAAATTGTTCCAATTTTTGTGAAAATTTGCCATGTCTTGGCTAATTACTGTGGGCAAACGCTATGTCTTGGCTAAATACCATGGGTGAGAGGGTCCGGTTCTATATCCGAGAGTGTGAAATATTACCTGTTTGTTCCGGATGGTCACCGATGGGTGTGAGTGGACACCATACTGGCAATGATATCATTGTAAGGCTTCGGTTATTGCAGGGTATCGTGTGCTTAAGTGTGACGACACTGACTATATATTTGGTATCGTATTTACTGGAACTGGATTGTGAAAATACTAGAACTATATTGTGTTATGTTTTATGTCGAAATAACACTTGTATGCCACACATTGATATAACCTACTTTCTTCCTTACTGAGAGGTGTCTTGCCCCAAATATAAAAATGTTTTTTAGGTCCTTCGAGTAGCCCTCACTAGCATCCTAGCGTTCGGGAGCGTGGGTGTCAATTAGCTACGTAGAGTACTTATTTAAGTATGGATTTTGTAACCGGGTTGTCATTATTGGGTTTTGTAGACACCTGGGATGTGTATGGTATTTTGGAGCCTAGACTCTAGTCATGTGTAGACTCTGGTATGGTACGTTGTATGTATTAGAAAGAATATTTTCGTTGCGTATTTAATGTGTATGGATATGTGTGTGAATGTGTATAGGGTGTATGTGTACCCCACGGTGTCGAACCCTCATTCAGTGTAATATCATGTATGTTTTAAATGATACAAAGATAGGTTGGGTTACTAAATCACACCTGGGACCCATCCGTGGGTTTGGGGCATGACAACATCAGCAAAAGAGAAAGCTCATCAAAAGATGCTAAGCATCTAGTATGTCCTAATTAGAGTCAGAATTAGAATCAGAACAGGCTGAGCAAGGCAAGGCGGCTACTGCTCTAGCGGCGTCCCGGTTGTAACGCCCTGGACCCGCCGCATGGGGCTCAGAGTGTTAAGAGACCAACACGCGTCTCTAATACCATTTACGCAGCGGATAATAATAAAGCAACCTCGAACATAATATACCAAAGTTCTATAATTATACATCATCAAACTCATTTCACACATCCACGTTCTTTATAATACAAAACCTGAAAAAAATTTAATAAAGCGTAAAAACTAAAACATAACCGTTTAAGTCTCACTCACAAAACTACCCTACCTTGGAGCTATCTAAGCTCGACCACCTAGATAACCTGAAAAGATTTAACATATGACGGGGTGAGACACCTCTCAGTAAGGAAGAAATAGTTTATAACAGTGTGTGGCTGAAGTGTTTAATATACAATTAAAATATCTATCCAAAATGCATCCACGATCCACAAGTAATCCAAAATATCATGCCCATAATCACACAACGTCAACGGCTTTGCCAACCAACCACATTCCACAATCATCAATATTTTATTAGTAATTCCCAAGAATAGACAAATCTACCCACCCATACAAGTAGTTTCCCTCTGCTCTATTGCTAACACCAGGACACTCACCTTTCTCAGTAAGCCCTCGGGTTATGTATTCAGGTAAAGTCATCGAGAATAGGGAAGATCACCCGCCCATACAAGTGGCTTTCCTCTACTCTGGTACCCACAATTAATTACCAGAGTACTCACCTTTCTCAGCAAGCCCTCGGGTGGAGTAATCTACTTTACCCTAAATACTTAATTAATTAAAGTCACACTTATACCCATATCACAATAAATCCATATATCATGTAATTGTCCACACATGACCCTAACAAATCACAACATAAATGTCCACATAGGATTGGTCCACACAGGACTACACAAATCACAGCATAAATTTCCACACAAAACTGGTCTACACAGGACTAACCAAATCATAGCATAAATGTCCACACAGGACTGATTTACACAAGACTAATCAAATCACACAGCATTCAAAACAACACTCCGTTCATGGTAAATAGGTAAACAACCTCCTCATACCACTGCCAATGTTTACCTCCCAATATAAGCGTCCATATAACGACCTACTCATACCACTGCCAAAGTTATATGACAGTTATACCAGGTACGATACAACGATCTCCTCATACCACTACCAACGCTATATCGTAATTTACATGAACCACAACCAAATCAACAGAAATCAATCGTTCAACATACCCAAGAATTCACCACAATATACCCAATATCAGCATATTCAATCAGCCAGAATTTCACAATCAACAACATTCACATTCTCAATAATTCCTCATTCCACATTATTCACAGTCATTTATTTATCAAAAATGGTTTCAACCACACGATTTTTCCCAATATAATTTATCTATCTAAAAACAATATTTTCAATACTAGCAAGGTTTAGAAAATTAAACCTGCATATATGTAATTTCATATGCAAAACTAGTTGTTTAAAATTATTAAAAGGCCATTATAAAATATATCTTCTTACTTGCTCCTCAAAATTTGACCCAAATTCAACAAAATGAGACCCTGTAATTCAGAATTATAAATTCCTCAAATCTTAGCCAAAACACCCTTATAATACTTCCTAGGCTCCAAATGACAATATTTACTAAGGAAATTCCATAATAATTTACATTCCTTGGTTTTGGGATGTTTCCCAAACTACTCAAATCAAAGATCTGCTCCGCCTATATTGCAGAGACTCTTCCCACGAGTCTCGTGGTAGCTTCTGATCGTCGAACTGAGCTAAATTTGGCCCAGAATTGAAGAAAGAAGGTGGAATGGCTGAAGTTTTTAAAGAGAGAAGGAGAACATGCAAAAATTTCGCAGCGAAATGAAAAGAATCCACTATTTATATACAGGGATTCGTCAACGAGACACGTCAATTCGTCGACAAGTCCTAGTACACAGTTCGTCAATGAGACAGCCAACTCGTCAACGATTTTCAGTCATGCGAAGAACCCCTCTCGGTAATTCCTCATAGACGAGACACGTACCCTCGTTGACGAGCTAAGAAGAACATTCATCGATGAGAGCAGTCTATTGAATTTGTTATTCCTTCCCTTTCTATCATCCTTATTATCTTGAATTATTTAAAAATTACCCAGGTTGTTACCTCGGACCCGTGCCATTTCCTCCAGAAGACGACGCAAGCTAGGGGTAAGAGGGGAAGGTCATGATTTGTGTAGCCTGAGGATACGGTGCAGCACCAGATGGTCAAGAATGTCCATCGGAGGCCCGCGGAAAAATCTTGTGGCATGGTCGCCTAATCAAATGGAACAACACCGGATGAGTGGGCATGTCCTCTATAAGCCCTGGGGTAACATTCGAGGACTACTCTCTAATGGGTGGCGCAAAAAAACGTACCGGGGACAACTGCACATCCTCAAGAGTCACCCTTGGTGCTCTCGTCTCATCCGAAATCTGTTCGTGCTCACTCAAGGCTGCTCGACCCTTGGGCATTTTTTATGATGTAGGAACATGAAATTGGAATCATGCCCATACAGACTGGACATTCTAAAGAAACTAAATTCAAGGGACAATTCACAATATAAATAAGTTTGTATTCTTAAACTGTCTAGGAAAGACAAAACCCTAAGATTTATGTTGAAAACAAAAAATTTTTCAGAGGGGCATACTTAACAAAAACATTACAAAAAAAAAATATTCACCCATTTACTCTAGAATTTATCTAGTGTTTCATATTGTCTTCGAGTTTATACAATCTTTGGTGTGTGCTCAAGTTTGAATGTTGACTATTTAATATGGCTTCATGCTTTTTTACAAAACCAAGGTTTTACTATAATATACTAGTCATATTAAATATTCATATTCAATTAATATCAATGAAGTTCATAAATCAGTTGAGCATTAGTCATTATACAACTACAATTAATTTAGACATAAGACGTCCAATAAAATGTTGTGTCTAACATCTCAAATTTCAATTTTACTTAAAATTTCAGAAGTTTAAAAGCTATCATCCATATACTTCTCACAATAATCTTTATTTTCAATGGAAAAAAAGGATTTGTTAAGATGACAATATATTCTCATTAAATATAAATACTACTCCAACATCATAAAAATAATATATAACACTTCGTCACACACACATTATTAAATTATCAACATTCAAACTTGAGCACACACACACACACACACATTGCCACACACATTTATATATATATATATATATATATATATATATATATATATATATATATAAGTTGACTATTAGTGGCCAATATATTTGAAATTGGAATAGCTTCCCAGGAGGGGGGTGAATTAGGATTTAAAAATTTTATTCCCTTTTATCTTAGTTATTTTAAGTTATAACAATAACCAAAATTTAAACACAATATAATCAATCACTCAATCCTTGTAACAATAACCCTGTATCAACATGAAAATTTGCTAAACTTGTTATAAACCTTGTATCACAATTATTCTTCTTTCTAATGTTCAGATTTTAAATAAACTTTCAAATTAATAAGTCAAGGATGATCAACCAACGTAGTCCCTTTCGGTTTCCGCAATCAATACTAATCAATCCAAAACAAATTACCTTATGGTCTATATAACAACCGAACATTCAGAATTGAATTTTAAAGCAATCACACAGATTATATCTTTTTCTGAAAAATAAAGAGTAAGGAAGAGAAAGAAGAACATAGGGTTTTACGAGGTTCGACTTCAACACAGCCTACGTCCTCGCCCTTGGCAAAACCACCAAAGGATTCACTATCACCGTTCCTTTACTAGGCGGAACAATACTAGTTACAACACTCCTTGGGTAAGGCTAGAGCCCCCCTTCTCCAAACAATATCCCCTTGTTTGGTCCAACGTTCAGCACTCGAACCATCAATTAATCTGTAACAAAGATATAAAACAAGATGTACAAGAACTGGCTTCTCAAAGAGCTGATTAGTACAAATTGAAACACTATGTACTTCAGTAAATTCAGAATATGAATTTCAGAATGAAGCTCTAGAAATTTATCACCTGAGTATCTTTCAATGAATGAAAGAATCAACAATCGATGCACAAACTCAGTGAGAAACTCAGCAAAACTTCAGAGATTTTTGTGAGTGATGAGAGCAATAGAGAGTTTTTAGATTTTCAGTAAGCGTTGAGAGAATATGAGAGCTGAATTGATTTCTTGGTGTCTAAAACAATGATCCTTGAGGGTATTTATAGAGGTAGAAAGACTTATTTCTTGTTCCCCAAGTTTACTTGGAGTAGGTTCCAAGTTTTAAATTTATTTAAGCTTTAAATAATTTAAATTTCAAAAATTTGCCCGTTGGAAATTTTGAAAATTATCGCGAGCCAGATGACTGTGAAGTCCTGGAAGTCGTTTGTCCATGTATAACGTTCATATTTTTCTAGACAGAAGGGTGGCAGTCGGCTGTCCTCATGTTGGCAGTCGTCTGTCACTAGAATAATTCAATTTTAAAACAACTCAGTAGGGTGGCAGTCGCCTGTCCTCAGCTTGGCAGTCGTCTGTCACCAGAACAACCTAGCTTTAGAAACAAACTCAGAAGGGTGGCAATCATCTAATAGAACACACACAAATGACTCAACTATTACTGGCAGTCGTCTGTCAATTGTTTGACAGTTGTCTGTCAGGCTTCTGACTTGTGTTTAAAGTCTTACAAAAATATGTCAGTCGTCTATCTTGTAATAGGAAGTCGTTTGTCAGTTGGCTGTAAGTCATTTTTTGTTTTCTCTTTCTTTTGTTTAATTAACCTTGGAATTTTAACTTGATTTAACTTTTGAAAAACATGTTCCAAGACTTAAACTAAAGTCTCTAAGTCTGTCTTTGCGTAATGAGCTTCAATATGAAAATTCATATTTGAATACACTTAGAAGTACTTACAAAGCTTGTTATATAAACACATTTGACACATATTTTCTTTGAGTCCTTTCAATGCTGCTCTTCAATCTTTCAGACTTCTATGAGCTTTCATTATGGATCTCTGGTATTCATATGTGACTTTCCTTGTTCCTTGATCCTTGTAAGCTTTCATGTCAGGGTATGTATAATTTGAGCAGATCATCTTTGCTTGGAATATTATTCCTTGGAAACATATGAGATGACTTTACTTTGTTATCATCAAAATCAAGAGTTTGTAATTCTAACTAGGCCAACAAGATTTTGTCACTAATAAATGAAAAATCGTTACTAATATTTTGACATCAACATTAGAGCGGGAAAATGTACGTTTAGTAACGAAAGTTTTTGTGATGAACTAGAAACCGTCACTAATAATGCATTATTAGTGACAGATTTAATTTTCATCACTAAAAGTACATTATTAGTGATGATTTTTAGTTTGCTATTAATACTTTAATAACATTTTTTGTAGTGATAAATGGAGGATGGGCCTTTTGGGTTCTTTTAGTGTGAAATTTAAGTTTGAACATGATGGTATAACTACTATTCATAAGGTATGAAATACAACTTAATACTGGAGTTTATAATCTAATTTTCTAGAAGCTTTTCATCAAATTGATAACTACATATTTTAAGCTTATCCATTATAGAGTCTCATTATGAATAATAAACATTTTAAGACTATAATTTAATTATGAAGCATGGTTTGAAAAAATGAATCAACAAACAAATCTTGAATCTAGTGACAATAATTTTGGTGATGAATATTGTAATGCCCCGAACCCTTAAACCCGGATCCAGCATGTTATATCTGATAAAATCCCTGATAATCCATAAGTCAACATATACGCAGCGGAAAACATAAACATAATCTCCATACAACATAATCCAATAATACCATAATTTCGTAATACCAGAGTTTACTAACCCGATCTAAATTTCATAATATCCATCTAACACCTGCATTTCCATAAATACACAAATCTCCAAAACATTTCAATATGTTCACAACCATTCCATTCTCAATATACTTAAAACATAAAGACATAAAACATAAATATTTACATTCCCCCAAAGTATATAAAAATATACCCTTTCTCTTTATACAATCCTCAAAAGGCTAAAATCCCTCGAGCTCTCTAAGCCCGACCTCAAGGATGTCCTGAAAAAGAAATAATCATATTTAGGTGAGACACATCTCAGTAAGGGAAGAAACAATATATTAAACACGGCGTGTGGCTAACATGAGGTATATAACAACATAATATTTAACATTTTAAAATTGTTAATATAATTTCTGAAATCATTATCTAATCCTAACCAAACACATGTAAAGGTTTAACCCACGAGATTACCCAAGGATATGGGTGATTACCCGCCCATATAAGTAGCACCCCTCTGCTATGATATTTAGGTAATACTAAGGTCACAATTAAAACATACCAGAGCACTCACCTTACTCAGTAAGCGCTCAAGTGTAAGATTAATCTCATACTCACACAGTTCAACAATAGTTCACTGGCAAAGGCCCTAAGGATAGGGAAATCTACCCGCCCATACAAGTAGGTTCCCTCTGCCCTAGTACGTTATGCGGCTACTGCTACATCTGTAGCTACTAGTGCACTTGCCTGGGATCAATGGATATTACATATATATGAATCATATACGCAAATATTTTTTTGCACACACACACACACACGCGCACACTGCCACACACACACACACATGGACACTGCCACACACATGCGCGCATGCTCACACTGTCACACATAGACACACACACATTGTCACACACACATGCACGCACGCGCGTGCGCATACACACGCGTACAGTCACACACACACACGCGCTTTAACACACACACACCCACACAATCGTACGCACACACGCGCACGCACATGTAGTCCTTTATGGAAGAAGAAGAAGAAGAGGAGGAGGGGGTTGCCTAAGAGCAGCAGAGGCGGCAGTGGTAGGAGGGGAAGACAGTGGAAATGTATGAGCGACGATGCGGTGGGCGGCCGCTCGAGACTCAGTGATGGGAGGATGCCGCTGCGTGCATGGAGGATGAGCGAGGAGCAGGAGGGAGAAGGAGGGAGGAGCAGGCCGAGAGGAGGAGGGAGGGATAGCAGGAAAGTGGGAGGAACATGCCGAGAGGGAGGAGGGAGGATGAGCGAGGAGCAAGATCGGGAGAAGGAGGGAGGAGCAGGCGGGAGAGGAAGGAGGAAATTTGGGGGGAGTTAAGGGATTTAGGGTTTTGAGTATTAGTGACGATTTCAAAATCGTCACTAATACTCTTAAATAAATAATTTTTTTTTTTTTTTAATCCGTCACTAATAGTTTCGTTACTAAAAACTAGTTTTCTTGTAGTGTTTTTCACAAGGAGACCAAAAATTTATTAAATGACTTCAATAAACTCACATTTACCAAGAGAAATTGTTGCATTTGACATCCGCCAATGAGGTTTTGCATAAGATTGGGTTAAGAAATTGAACAACTAGGAATTGAATCGACGCCTAGTGAAGATGGAAAGGGCTAGCATTATTTTTTTTCTGGGTTTGAACACATGTGAGGTTCTAGTTTTTTCATGAATGCTTATGTTGTAACAATTTATAGTGATCTACGAAAGTTGATAATACTATTTATTAAAATAACATAAAAAATGAAATGATAAAATGATAATGTAAGCTCATAAAAAAAGTTTTTCTGAAAGAGTTGTGTATGGTACAATTTATTAAAAAAATGATAGAGATACAAATATATTTAAAATTCTAAAGATTCCATGAAAATTGGAAAAATAATTTATTAGTCTAATGAAATACTTAAAAAAAATTCATTTGCACTTATATTGATTAATACTTTGATTTTATCTTCCATTCACTTTTATTTTGAAATATTAATTGGAGTGATCATTTTCATGTTTTATAAGGAGGACAGATCACAAGGGGCACTCAATAATAAAGGGGATGAGGTTGAGTGTTCATGGAGGAGGAAGAGATGAAGGGGACGGTTTGTGAGAGAGGAGGATTTGAGTTGCATGTTTCGAGAAGTACTCCTGCCTTACAAGAAGTTGAACTTTCGATATGTTTGGTTTATGGAATTGAATGTTATAGGAAATGAATGCAACAAAAACTTGAATAGGGAGGGAGTGTTACAAAACCAAGTGAGGAATTCAATCCCATTCCTCTTGATTTTCTATACCTATATACCAAACATGTCTTTAATGCTTTAATTATCTTATAAAAGTTTTTACAAATTCTGTTATTTCCTATTAATTAATGTTTATTGTTTTGCTATTTTATTTTAGCATCTCTCTCACAATTTTGGAAGTGCCTCTAATGATTTCTACAAATGTTTCCAAGTGCATACATGTGAATCACCATTATTTTGCATTAAATATATACATCATTACAAATATATATATATATATATATATATATATAATATTTTCTTGTATATTGTAAACAAAAATTTCAAGTATATATTTGCTAATACAAATTATAATTTTCAAAATAAAAAATATCAACTAAAAAACTTATCTTAAGCTCTTAAAAGTAAGGAAAAACCAGAATACCTTGCTTCGGTGATTGATCTCCTTGGCAAAGGCGACAGGAACAGACCTGAGCGTCAGTGGCGGTGGCGACCCCTAATTAGATGGAGAGACTGAGAGAGAGACACCAGAGAGATTGAGAGATATGGAGTGAGAGAGAGACACCAGAGAGATTGAGAGATATGGAGAAACTAAGAGAGACGGATTAGAGAGATTGAGAATACCTCGAAGGCCTCTCGCGGGTGATCTCCTCGGCGAAGGCGATGGAAATGGACCATAGCGTTAGCGGTGGCATGCGACCCTTGTTTCAGATGGAGAGATTGAGAGAGAGAGAGAGAGAGAGAGAGAGAGAGAGAGAGAGAGAGAGAGAGAGAGGAGAGAGAGAGAGAGAGAGAGAGAGAGAGAGAGAGAGAGAGAGGGGAAAATGGGGAGGCTTGGAGAGAAAGAAATGAGATTGGGGAACCTGCGTGTGGCCTTTTCAGTGTCTCACTATCAGTGACGAATCCTCAAATTCCTTAGTAATAGTGTTTAATAATTTTTATTTTTTTTAAATAACATAAGTTTTAGTGACGGATTTAGGAACCATCACTAATAACATGCTAGTAGTGACGAATTGCAAAAATTCCGTCAGTAATACCATGAAATAAATTTTTTTTCATTTTTTTTTAAAAAGATGTATTAGTTACAATTCAAAATTCGTCACTAATAAGAGACTAATAGTGACGAAACACTAAATCCGTCACTAATACTATGAAATAATTTTTTAAAAAAAATAAAAGAAGTATTAGTGACGATTCCCAAATCCGTCACTAATAAGGGGCTAATAGTGACGAATCAACAAATCCGTCACTAATACTATGAAATAAATTTTTCATTTTTTATATTTTTTAACTAATAGAAGTATTAGTGACGGTTTCCAAATCCATCACTTTTTTATTTTTTTTAAATAAAAGAAGTATTATTAGTAACGGTTCGTGCATCCATCACTAATAAAGGGATAATGGTGATGAATCACCAAATCTATCACTAATACTATGAAATAAAATTTTTAATTTTTTTAAATAAAAAAGTATTAGCGACGATTCATAAATTCGTCACTAATAATGAGATAATAGTAACAAATCTCCACATTCGTTACTAATATTATGAAATAAACTTTTTTTTATTTTTTTTAAAATAATAGAAATATTAATGACGGTTTTCAAATTCATCACTAATATGAGTATAATAGTAACGAATCACCAAATCTATCACTAATACTATGAAATAAAATTTTAATTTTTTTAATTAAAAGAAATATTAGTGACGATTTGCAAATCCGTCACTAATATTGTGAAATAATTTTTTTTTTATTTTTTTTTAAATAATATTAGTAACGGTTATTAGTCGTCACTAATAAATTTGTTTTAGTGACGGATTGAATTCGTTACTAATACATTAGAAATCATCGCTAATATTTTCCCGAGATAATTTCAGCTTGAAAAATATTTTCCCGTGACATTTTCCAATTTTTAGTAACGAAAGTTTTTGTGACGGTTTTTAAATCCGTTACTAATACTTCACTATTAGTGACAATTGCTAAAACCGTCACTTATGCCTACTTTTAGTGACCAAATTGAATCCGTCACTAATAGTTTCGTCACTAAAAACTAGGTTTTTTTTTTTTTTTTGTGTAGTAAACTAGGTTTGAACAACTTGATGTAAGAAAACATATCTTATTTCCATTCCTTATATACTACCTTCCTAACGTTCGGATTGTACTTTGTGACATAACATTTAGATTGTACAATATGAACCCAATATTCACTTGCAAGATTTGCTTCACATAAGGTCACTGCCCCCCCCCCCCTTTCCTCGGCTCTCTCTGCTCTCGGCCTCTTCGCTAATTACAGACAGAGAGGAAGCAGGAAGAATGATTTAAACGAGCAAAAAATACTACTTGTGATAGAATTTTTTAACTGCCTTGGGTTAGCGGGCGGTGACCCTCGCCCAAAACAAAAGACATTGGACCATCTAGCGTCTTTAATTTAAAAAATACTTAACCATCCAATGTATTTTATTTTTAAAAAATTTAGACTATTTAATATTTTTTGAACGCATTAATTTTAGAAATAAAGTTTCACCTGAACTGTTATCAAATAATTTAAATTAAAATAAATTTAAATTTGAAAAAACTTGATAAATTTAGCATTACTTGATACTGCTAGGTATTTCTGTTTGTCGTTTCACTTAATGGGGTCCTAGTAGAATTATAAAGGAGTTGAGACCCTAAAAAAGAAAAGAAAAAAGGGAAGAGGCGTACAGTTTGCTTGGAGTGGCCGAGTCCCGAGGGTGATCTAAGGAGACACCTCACCGGCTCCCCTTCTTCCCCCATTCCTCCTCCTCAACAGAACACACACTCGCCACTCTCTCTCTCTCTCTCTCTCTCTCTCTCTCTCTCACACACACACACACACACACAAGCAATTGAGCACCATATTCTTAATTCAAGATGATGAGGAGCATAGGAAGCGCTTCCTCCGCTTCCGGAAGAGGCATAGCGGCCATTGTTGGGGTTGGCCCTAACCTCGGACGCTCCATTGCCCGCAAGTTCGCTCACGAAGGCTACACCGTCGCCATCCTCGCTCGCGACCTAGGTTCTTCTCTCTCTCTCTCTCTCTCTCTCTCGCCTTTGATTGTGTGTATGATATATTTGTTGTGGGCAGGGAGGCTGTCGAGATTGGCGGAGGAGATAGCGAGGGAGGAAAAGTCACAGGTGTTCGCCATCAGAATCGACTGCTCCGACTCCAGAAGCGTCCGTGAGGCTTTCGAGGGCGTTCTCTCTCTCGGCTTCGTCGAGGTTCTCGTCTACAACGCTGCCTATCACCACCCCCCTCCTCCTGCTCCCTCGGTCTGCCCCCACCATTCCCCCACCTCCTTCCCCGACACTACTCGCCTCCACTCCTTCGAGAAGTCCCTCGCCGTCTCTACCGTTGGCGCCTTCCACTGCGCCCACCAGGTGCTTCCATCTCATTCATTTATTCTATTCAAAATTTCAGAAATATGCTAATCTAGCTTGCTCCTATTATATCGATGCCTTCTTATTAGTTATTATCACTTAGTTTCCTTATTTTTTGTCATTTTATATTTGATTGGGAGCTAGGTTCTTCGGGGCATGGTGGAAAGGGGAAGAGGCACGATTCTCTTCACCGGCTGTTCTGCTTCTCTCACCGGCATTGCTGGCTGCGCCGAACTATGTAAACATATCCGATTATGAAAATTAAATTAATTTTATTACAAATTAATCAATGGATTTTCTGTCACCACGTACCCAGCTCGATCCGTCGGAGCTTTAATTTAGAAAAAAACCCCTACAAACGTTTTAATTTCTCAATTAAATCGTAACCAGAATCCGTTTCTATTCTTTTTCTTTTTCAAATTAATATCAGGCTGTGGAAAATTCGCCTTGAGAGCTCTATCGCAATGCCTGGCGAGAGAGTTCCAGCCTCTTGGCGTGCACGTGGCGCATGTTGTCATCGACGGCCTCGTCGGCGCTCCGGTATTACCTAGGTTTGTTCCTCCATTGAATCATGAATTATGAATGGATCATTTAATTAAACGTATGTAGAATTTTTTCATGGATATATATAATTAAATTGTCGGCCGCCAAACAGTCATCAAGAGCAACTATGGCTGAACGTACGGATAGTACATATAGTTATAAATTCACTCGCAATATGGTTGCACGGGTTATTGAATTGATAAATGAGGAAATGAATTAATGAGTGGTGGGCGGGTACGTGCAGGGAGGGGGCATCATCGACGACATGGTCGACGGCGCAGAGATGGTGCCCGCACGGGGAGCAACAGCGGGGCGGCGGCGGAGGAGGAGGCGAGGGAGGATGGATGGAGGCGGACGCGGTGGCTCAAACCTACTGGTACCTCCACGTTCAAGACCGGAGCGCCTGGACCCAGGAGATCGACCTTCGTCCCTCAGCTCTCCTTCCCCACACTAGCCTCAGATTCTCTTCACACTGAATTCAATCACTAGCTTTCTCTCTCCTCTTTCCCTTCTTTAATTCCTCTGCTACTTTCTAAACCTTCCCACCCCCAGGCCGACCCGGAAAAAGATATGAATGGGTCACTCGTATTCCTACTCTCTCTCTCTCTCTCTCTCTCTCTATATATATATATACATATATATATTTCATCATTTAAACTTCAGTAGATATTAATTTAGACCCCATGTAGTGTTAAGTACTGGCCTACTGGGTCCATTTGCACTCTCATTTACTATGATAATAACGCTGTCCATAACTAATGTTGTCATTAATAAAGGGATCATACTGTGATATGTTTGTGTATTTCTGTAAAAATATTCCAAAAGGGAAGTCATAGTTTTTTGGGCGGGGGGGGGGGGGGGGGTGGGGGTGGCGCATGGGAAGGGACAAAAATAAAAGTTGAACAAAGATTTATGACACGGGGTACGGATATAATACAGCGCAAATATAATGACACAACAAAAAGCAGTGTGTAAAATATGTTTGTAAAAATATTTAAGGCTATTTTCTAGATGTCCAAGGTTGTTGGCAAGCTTTTTCATATTTTTTCTACTTTCTAGCAGGAAAATGATTATTCTTTCGTGTAACTATAATTATAAACTCACACATTGCACAAGTTTCATAGTGGAGCAGTGTAATGTACACCAAATTAAATATCTCTTGTAGTAATGTAATGTACAAATAGTGAAAAATGTAATGTTTGGTAGTTAAATATAACTCTATTTTATTTTATTTTTCATTTCTACAACAATACTTAAAGAATATTTTAACTTACTGTCATGTTTTCTCACATTTCTCAAAATATGATATCTCTAGTATATTTTTTTTAAAGTTAAGATACTATTGTTTGTACTATCTTTTTTGCTTTCCCT
Source organism: Malania oleifera (assembly GCF_029873635.1). Taxonomy (NCBI): domain Eukaryota; kingdom Viridiplantae; phylum Streptophyta; class Magnoliopsida; order Santalales; family Ximeniaceae; genus Malania; species Malania oleifera. Next base: position 21,920,533 of record NC_080417.1, on the reverse strand, counting down.
TCTAGAATGGTGATAGCGGCCAAATTAAGAAAATCACTTGAAGAGTTAGATTGGAAAGATTATTTGGGTAAGGCGAGTTACTTGTCATCTAAGCGACCTAAGAATATCAAGTAAACCACTTAGGCAACAAATGTCACGTGAGGCAATCAGGTGATGTTGGTTGCTTAGTCACTAGTTGAGGCAAGAGGATCATAAGTGAGACTCAAATGATAGAGATTGCCTAGTCATTAGGTGACAAATGTCGCCCTGTCACCTAGGATCGCCTAGTCATCAAGCAACAAGATAGATATGCATTGGGTAAGCATGAATATCAACTATAATAATTGGATGTTTAATGTTTAAAAACGATCATAATTTTTTATTAGACTTTTAATGTTTAGAAAAGAGACCAAATTTATGATTATAATTTATGAATTGAATAAATTTAGAATTAATATAAGTTTGATCCCAGAGGACTATAAAGAGGAATACAAACTATCTTGTAAGACATCTCCAATCAATTCAAGACATAATGTGCATTTGCCCAATGCTAGAACAAGCTTTAGTGTCTTTTACCCCCTTATCATTTTATCCCTTTGTCTCATCTTATCTTTAATCTATCCATTCTTATCTCCTTTCCTCCATCTTCCAATTTAAATCTTTTCAACTCTTTATCCTTCTCCCTCTTTCAACGATTTTTATGAATTCTACGTTTCTATCCTTATACTTGCACCTCAAACATTGAGTAGCATAACAAGTGCATTTCACCCTAACTTAATCTCATCATCATCCCCTAAAAAAAAAGCAGTGCTTGATTTTTGAGCAAATATCTTTTTTGCATGTCCAATTGGATGCATTATGCAACCAATTACCTAAAAGCTTAAACTGTGGGCCAACAATGTATATCAAGTTTTAACACTTCCCCACACATGCAGCCCAACAGCACGTGAAGAGATAAACACATGATAAATAGCACACCTAATAAGGAATGTAATATTTTTTTTTTTTAAAAAAATTGCGGACAACAAGACTACAACTCAGGACCTCATGATAACCAACTCTAATACCATGTTAGATTATCACTTTACCTAAAAACTTAAACTGTTGGGCTGTAGGCCGATAATGTATATCAAGCTTTAACAGTATGCATTCTTGAAAATCTACGAAAGAAATTAATAAATTTTTTTTACGAGTTAGACATTCTGCTTTTAGAAATGAGATTCTCAAGAATGTGCTTTTATGGTAATATATATTTTTTTTCTTTTACAAATCAAATACTCCTAAAGTTGCATTTAAATTTTCGATTTTAGTCTTTTAAATTAGATTTATGTGAGCCCGGACAAAATTTTGTTCAAATTTACAAAAATTTAAATTTAAAGTGTAAATTGAAAACCAAAAGCATGGTAAAGTATAAAGTATATGAAATAATACATACATATATGTATATGGGGAAGACGTCAAGATTGAAATGGGGGAAGTCGTGTGTCATGAAATTGGACACGCTTTTCATTCCCCTCCATGCAATGGGTGTCCCCATCCCCATTGCCAAGCCCCAGGGATCCCTTCTTTTCCATCCCAGTGTCCCCTAGCTATAGCTCCCCCTCTTCCGCTTCCACATTCCGCCCTTTCCATTATTTCTTCCTGACTTTCATTTTATATGTAGAGGCTGGTGAAAGAATCTCAATCACAATTCTTATTTCATATGACAAAATATTGAAGCATACCACGTAATAAAACTATGAATGACTGTAAAGGAGTTAAGACTGTTTTTATTTATTCTAGGAGAATTATAATTTTCACATGCATGGCGTCAATGCTCATTACTACTGAACGAGAAAATTCTGCTTCTTTTTATTCAAATAATAATTATAAAAGAATTTGAAGAATTTGAATTTCAAAAACAAAAACAAAAAAAATCCCTCACAGATTCCGGATGTGTTCGGAGAGGGAATTTTTTTTCTTTTTTTTTTTTCGGTTCAGTTTTATTGTTGACAAAAAAATAATAATAATAATAATAAAAGGGAGCACATTAATTAGAGCCCGAAAGCTCGTTCGGTCAAAAAGCTCATGACGTGGGGGATATTTGATCGCGGGAGAGTGAAGGACCATCGCATTTTGGGCTCTTATGCCGAGTTTTTTCTCAATTTACCCTTTTTAAAAAAAAAATATTAAATACTATCTTCTTTGGGAAATCTCGCTACTTGAAGTAGCGAGATTTGTTATTACGTCATAGTCATTTCAGGAATTATTTTCTCATAAAAAGTATTATTTAATATATATATTTTTTAAAAATGATACATTGGGAAAAAACTCCTCTTATGCCTGCGCAAGCGGGTGGTTCCCCAATCGCCTCTTGGCTTCGCCACCTCCATCTATGTTTAAATCTCTTTAGCTTTCACTTTTTCTTGCAAAGTCGTAAGGCAGATCAAGGGTGATATCCCGGCCTAACATTATACCCATATAGGTATGGAAATATTTAGGGTGGTTCTGTAGTGAAAATTAATTTTTATTTTTATTTTAAAAATTCATAAAATAAAATTAGTTGAATTTTTATATTTGTTACATTTGTTGAAATAAATAACCAACAAACTAATTTTGATTCTATCTTTTAATGAAAATAGTTTATTTTTTATTTTTAAATTTTTAAGTTATTCAAAAAATGATTTTCCAAATTTGTACATAAATTTTTTAAAAATATTATTTTATTATTTTTCTAAGTTTTTAACCTTTATTTTGTATATGGGAACATAAATTCAGATTTTAAACTTTAGTTTGTGTAGATTATATATAAAGTTTCTTTTAAATCCATACAAGTCTTAAAATCCGTGATTAGCTCATGACTATATGAATTTCTCTATGTAGTGGTCGGCCTTCTAGAAGCTTCGCCATAAGCGACTAGTCGCTTCCCGAATGCCTCTTTACTTTAGTATGATCTAGTCTTTTTCCAATGCCTCCTTCCTTGCTATCCTTTACCTATCTCCTTTTTCTTTCTCAATAGATTTTGAATTACATGATTGGGAATCTTCTTTTTCGTCGATGGCCAAAAGTCCAAGTATTCACTTACTACCTAATTCCTAAGCCCGCTACTTAAGATTCCATTCATAAGAGCAATTTTCTGTTGTTGTGATGCGTTAGGCCGACTACTTTACTATCAGGGTAATTTCTAGCTTCTATAGTGGCCCTTCCACTTTCGTGTAATTGTAGTTTTTTATGAGTACTGAATGAACATATCCAAACATTACCTTATATAACATTTACAAAATTAGAAAAAAAAATTTTGATTTCTTTTATATATTTAGAAAAAAAAATTTTGATTTACCACATTTAAATAAACTCTTTTTCTACATTTTTAATATAGATCTTGAAAATTTTAAAAATAAGCAAAAAATTGTAATTTTTGGAAGAATTAAAAATTGGAAAGGAAAAATATTTTTCACAAGCTTTTAGGGACTATATTAAATAATTACAAAGAAAATTAGCTAGTTTTCATTTTACAATATTTTTACAAAATAAATGAATAACAATAAATAATTTTAATACTACTGCTTGCATAAGCATTTTTATTTTTTATTTTAAAAATAAATGTAAAAATGTTACTTTCTTTTAAAATTTTTCAAATTTATATAGAAAATTTGAAAAACATCTTTTTTCATCCTTTCTTTAGATTTTTATCTATGAGAGCATAAAATTAAGAAGATTATAGATAATTTTTTTTTTCAAACGGCACAGTTCCAAATCAAAATCCTAAAATTCTTGATTTCAAATATTATTTAAAAAAAATTGAAATCATTTTTAAATCTTAAAAGTAAAAATACACATTCATTTTCTACATTTTTAATATGAGGTTTTTTTTTTTAAAAAAAAATAAGAACTAAATTAAATATTTATAATTTTTTTTTTTAAAAATATATTTTTCAGCAACGATAACAACCATAATCTTTGAGGTGACATCTTGACCTACATTTGGGGAAGACCGTCAATAGTGTGTGTGTGTGTGTGTGTGTGTGTTATACTCATTCAGTCAGGTCTGTTCAAGTGGTAATAGCGACTTGCGACTTTGACGACTCCAAAGTCACGGGTCTGATTCTCCCTTAAGACATTATGCCGATGAATTATAGGGGTGTGTCAATGAGCAGAAAACTTTCACTTTATCGGGTCTAGTATCACACCATAGTGTTCAAAATGACACGATGGTAGTTAGAGTTCCCGGATTATCAAAAGAAAAAAAAATTTAATAACATTGGTTCACTTAAAATTAGCTTATTAATTTCGTCTTGCTCAAAAATTTGTTCCGCTGCATGCTTTGCCTGCAACAACCTTAAGAAAATTGCGTCCCACTTTCTTGAAATCACCATCATATTCTCACGAGACTGGTTGATGGTAATTAATGACATGGAACGGGTACATTTGCAAGTATTAGATTGGGTTTAGGTAAGGATTTTACTTTAAAAAAAGAAAAAAAAAATTCATTTTTTTTTATATTTTTCTTCCTTATTAATTTTTTGAAAATAAAAAATTATTTTAATATAATTAAAATTTTTTTAAAAAAAATTAAATGTGAATAGTTTGTAAAATCAAATTTTTGTTTATAAATTTAATATATATATATATATTATTTTCTTTCTCACTTTTTTTAATAATCAAACATGAAAATATGGATTCTTTAATATTTTTTTTTCTTTTTCTAATATTTTTTGAGTTCCAAAGGAAGGCCTAAGATTTTTTAATATACATTAAAATTAAAATTATTTTTTGGACTTTCACACTTATAAAGTCTAAATTTTTGTGGCCCATAGTATTGGGTCATCTAAGCTTTATCGCTCTTTTCAAACTTACATTATACTTGATTTATAGAATAACTATTCATTAAAATAAGATGAAATATAATGAGAAATTTAGGAATACAAGTAATAGCCATTTCTTATATGCTCGTTATTATTACATCCAACATTTTATAAGAAATGAATTAATATATATATTTTTATGGTAAAATTTACAAATAATTATTTTATAGCTACTCCTTATTATAGAGTCATAAAAAAATTTATATTAATATAACTAATTTGTGAACATTTAGCATCTAGAAAAACAATTTCAAGCTTCTAGGAAGACATTTCTTAATAAATACTCTAATGACGACTTTGATTACAAAAAAATTGGATAGAAGTAATGGTATGAAGGAACACATAATGGAAACCATTGAATAGATAAAAGAAATCCATTTATGGACTAAAATAAGCTTCTCACACCAATAGATTTCATATATAATTATCTAAAGAAAATGGTGTTGATGAATGTATATATTTAAAGATTGATGGGAGCAAGTTTTTATTTTTGATTTAGTATAGATAGTGTCCTCATACTATTCAAGAATATATACCTAAGAGAATAGATAACTCATTATGCTGGGCATTGAGATTTATCGTGATAGGTCTAAGAGAATATATACCTAATTTTCTCCAAATACCTGCATTAATATATATATATATATATATATATATTTTGGGAATGTTTAATATTTATAGTCCTTATCATAAAAAGTCACATATTATTGAAAATCAATTTTTTACCAATGAAATTGAGTGAAAGAAAATGAAAAATATTTCATATGCATTTTCAATTGGAAGCGTGAATTATGTTTATCCATGTACTCTCATTGATATTTGTTATGCATTATAAGCTAAAATTATATCAAGACCTCCTAGTCATTTGGTTGAGAAATTTCATTTTGGGACTTCTCAAAGTATTGGGTATGATATTTCCTTCTCTAAAAACAACAAGTTTGACCCATTGATTCGAATCTGACCCGTTAACCCGAATCCAACTATTGCCCGAATTCAATCCATTGACCATTGATCTTTAATCCAATCCCAAGCCCAGCTGAACTAAAACCAATAAGCTTGCTTCCCAGTTTGAGCCTATTGGAAGACTTGGCCCAGTTGGCTGAGCCTCATTTAATTAAATCCAAGCCTAGCCCAATTATCTTGTAGCTTATTTAATTAAATCCATGCCCAATGCCCAATTATCCTGCAACCTAATCTTAAATCCAAGTCCATCAACCCATGCACTTGGCCTAATTCATCTATAGCCAAATTTAAACCACCTAGCCCAAGTAGGACTGCACCTTCATAAGGCAATGTGGCGTAGTCGTGGCCATCCAATATGTTTAATCTCCGGATAGCCAAATTGCTGCCACGTTAGCGATCCATGTCAAACTTCTACGGCCAACCAGAATTTGCCACGTGGCTGGTAACGTCAATCACCACATGGTAGGTGATGTTATGCTGATGTTAACTTACTACAAAAAATTCAAAGAAAATAAAAAAAATCACTACGTCGTAGATTTCATATTGACATCACCTTACTATAGTAAACTCAATAACATAAAATAAAACAAATTAAAATAAAGTCATGCGTCTCCATAGCTGATGGACACGTGGCCCACCCCAATCAAGTTAGACTGGTTGAACTAGTTTAACTTTTGAGTCGCCGATTCAGTTTAATTTTTTTAAAATTTATTTTTAATTGATTTTTAAATTTTCAAAAAATACTAAAAAATTAGGAAAAATATATTTTAAAAAATAGAAAAAATAAATAAGATTATTTCAGTTATTTTGACTCAGATAACAAAAAAATTGAAAGATAAAAATACAAAAAAAATGAATAAAAATATTTAAAAATCCCAAAAAGTTTTGGAAAAATGTTGAAAAATTTTCAGAAAAAATTCTACAAAAATTTAGAAAAATCTGGGAATATTTTAAAGACTTTTTTTTTTGCCCAAATTTTATAATTTATTATTATTATTATTATTATTATTATTTTATATATATATATATATATATATATATATATATATTATATTTTTGTATATGTACGTCCCAATGATTTAACAAAAGGATAAGGAGGTATTTCAAACCTCACTTATATTAGTTTTGAGTGGGGTTTATCAAACAAGATCCCCTCCTTTGGAGGTCTTATTAGACATTCATGAATTGCACTTTATTTTTCATTGTTCCTTTATATTTTTATTTATTTATTTATTTATTTATTTTAAAGAGTTAATTAAAGACCATTGGATTCAGTTTAGGGATAATGCATAATTAATTAGGCACCAAACGTAGAACAGGTGTTTAGGGGGTGCTAGTACCTTCTCCTAACATAACTGAACTCTCAAACCTAACTCTGGTAAATGTAGACCGAGACTATTGGCTCTTTGGCTTAGGATTAGTCTATAGACCAATCAACAAGTAGTAATTAGGTGAACTAACTCCACCTAGGTAAATAGCAGGTTAGTGACGACTTCATTGAACTTTATTATTATTATTATTCTTCGTTATTGCGAACCCTTTCTTAGAAACATTGCGATAGCTTGGCGACTCTACTAAGGACTTAAAGAGTTAAGCCATTAATTAATTATGAATTATCTCAAACATGAATTTAATGATCTTCTTTATTATTCCATGATATGTTATTTGTAAATATGAATAATTGTTGTATACTTGTGAATATTTTACTTGTATATATAACTCTTATTTTGTATGTTGTGAATGAATGGATAGGATCTGATGATATGTTAGGATTAGGGGATAGGATTTAAAAATGTATGCGAGCACACAAATTTTCATGTGCCTCCTAACCGGGCTTTACCCTTTAAGAAAAGATAGAGGTGTAGTTAGCTCCCATGAGAGAAGGTCTTTGACGACGCGTGAACCACTCTGATCAATTTTTACTTTATCCAAGCCCATTGGGTAAGGATAAGAGACATTCTAAGAACCTATTGTTGATAGGGAATAGAGCTTGAACCACAGATATTTGACTTTAGCTTCCTTCCTTAGGATATAACCTCAGAGAAAACCTATAAATGAAAATCCACCTAGGGTTGGGATAGGAACTTCATCATTCTTCATATAACTTAGTCCAATCTTTTGTCGTGTTTGTTTGAATTCTTTTATGTGGTTTCCCATGTTTTGCATCCATTTTAGACATATACTAAGTCAAAATTTTGGAAAGCCCAAAATCACCCTATGGATAACTCAGTAGTGGTATACAATGAAGAGAGTATCTTGGATTCCATCAAAGTCACCAAAAAAGTAGTTGAATTAAAGGAATTGAGATGATTGAGGAGGGGCAATCTGGTCAAGTTGGTACATTAAGTGATTTAATCCTCCCAAATCTCCAACTATTGTGCCCTTAAGAAGTTCCCACTCTTCATATAAGACTTTTAATTTCCAAGTCTTGCCTCAACAATAATGGAAGTTCAATGAAATAGTATGGCAATAATAAAAGGTAGGGCTACATGAAAGAATTCTTAACTGAGAAAAGATCAGTTAGGAACTGAATGCTCAGTAGATGGGACAATTCTTAGGAGTTAGTAGAGGAAAATAACTGTGTTTGCAAGTTAAGGAAGATAAGTCGATTCTTAAATTGTGAAGATTGTATATCAAAAGTTGGGATGATTTGGGAGTTTTCATTAGGTGATGAGGTTTTTCTAAGAATTTTGGCAAAGTGGTTGTTTTAGGTTGCATTGTATTCATGCATTTCATGCATAGTCATGCACGCATAGTCATAGCCAATGGGTCCTTGAATTGCCTACAAAATCATTGTGTCGGAGTGACAGAGCTAGAAATATAGCTGGACTTTATCAGAATTCTAAGCTAAATATTGAGTAGAATAAGGTAGTAGCCCTACATCCTTATAACATTAGAAAAAAGGCAAGAAGCATGGGTGAGCATTTGGAAAGCCATATGTTGGGACTTGAGCAAAGCGACTAGAGGGTCAGTTAGAAGCAAGGGGAAAGCTGTGCAATCTCCAAAACTCACAGATGAAGAAGATCCTCTTTTTACACTAGGATTTACACGTATTGGTGAACATCCATTATCACAACTGGTGAATTTGACAACTGTCTCAGGACCAAGTTCAAAATCGTTCATTCCAACGACACCAGTTTTAGGGTTCAACCAATTGGGAATACACAAGCACCACCAATCATAAGTCCTAATATCAAAAGGAAGGGGAATACTAGGGAACAACTAAAGAATAATCCCTATCTTGGAGGTAAACCGTAGGTATGAAGTATTGGAGGAGCGTTTACGAGCCGTGGAGGGTACGGACATGTTTGGATCAGTGGATGTGTTTGATCTATGTTTGGTGCCTAATGTGATTCTACCTTCAAAGTTCAAAGTCCGGGATTTCGAGAAGTTTAGTGGGTCCAAATGTCCATTAACTCATCTGAAGATGTATTGTCAAAAAATGGTTGCATATTCCGATAATGACAAACTGCTTATCCATTGCTTCCAAGATAGTTTGATTGGGGAAGCTATGAGATGATATATTCAGTTGGACTGAACAAAGATTTGTACTTGGAAGGATCAAGTTCATGCCTTCATTGATGGGGATCAATATGCCTTACCCTTTTCCTTTATAGACATGGTAACTCGTCGATGACCTCCCGATGTCTACTCCTTTGCCAACATGATGACACGTGGACGACCTCCTAATGTCCACTCCTTTGCCGATATGTTGACGTGTGGACAACCTCCTGATGTCCACAATCATAAGAATTGTTTTGTAGGTTTTCCATGGATAATTCGAAGACTTATGATGAAAGACTTTATTATTATTATTTTTCTTGGATTTGTATTTGCTTGGACATTTCATTTCAAGATTATTAGGTGCTTGAAGACTCAAAGTGAAGTGTTGAAGCAAGAAGACCCATGTGGGTCCCACACAGCTCCAATGTGCCCCACACTGATTTGAATTCCCTTTGACTTATGTGTTGTATTTAATTTGTAATGTTGCAAGACACCTAAGCTTAGCTTGCATGCAAGAGTGTATAATGTGTGAGTTTAGTAAGTTGTGTTAGTATTTAATTTGTTAGTAAGTTGTGTGTATTAATTAGTTATGTCTCCCATGCTTGTGTTGGAATTGTTAGCTAAGTTAATGTTTTGTCTCCCCCCCCACCCCCACCCCCCAATGTTAGCTTATATATCTCCATTTTAAGACCTGAAAATTTAGCTAAGTTGATATATTGAATATTGAGAAGAATTCTCTTTGCTAAAGCTTGTTAGCTTTGTCGAATCATTTTGATTGAGTAGTGTGAGGCTACACGTTCTCTCTGGAGATCAAGTGGTGAAAGACCACTATTCTATCCAACAACTCCATTTTCATCTTCCCCACTCACAACGCGGCCTCCCTTACAAAACACCCACATGACCACACACAAAAATACACCCACACGACTACCATCATTTCATTGCATTGTTGTATTCATTTTGATGACTCAAAGCTTGTATGAAAGGATTTACGATATGGACTAATTCGTGTTGAACAATGTCAAGCATCCAATGTATCAATTGGTAAACACAGTATTTGTTTTGAACCCTTACTTAATCTTGTGAAAACCTTTGATTGAAAATCTAAACTTCCATGTTTAAATAGCACATTTGATCCATTAGATTTCAATATTAATACTTGTGGGTTAAAATCAATTGTATGAATGTTAGCTTGGTAGTTTAGAACTTGTAATCTTGATTTTGAAAGTAACATCTTCCCCATGAAACTAGAATCCTTAATCAGTAAACACTTTTGTTGACCTTATAGGTCACGCCCGGTTTTGATTATGAAAAATACTCATTATATTTAATGGGTGTTTGAGGTTTTGTGTAGGAACTAAGATTGTTAAGATCAAGATGGGCACAAAGCAAGTAAAGCCTGAAGACCAATTTATATTTAGTGTTGTAATATGTACTTCATTTACATAATTGGTATGTAATAGTTAAATAAGGTCTTTGGTTTCTAATAAGCTCACACACATCACATGCATGATAATACGTAAGCTCAAACCAACTATAATGAAAAATGACCTTAGAAATACCTTAGGGTTTACCCTTCGGTCGACCGACACCGAACTTTTTCTGTGACTTTAAAATTGGACCCCAAATGACCCTAGGACACACACATTTCTACCTATGTTTGATAGGCACTTGATTAGAGTTTGTGTGTATTGAAACGGGACCGAAATGCACACTTGTGCACTTTCGGTCGACCGGCCAAGATAGTTCATTTTGCCCTAGTCGACCGAAATAGACCTGGGTCAATAGTTGACCGAGGTCCTGGTCGACCGAACCAGTGTAGTTCAAAACTCCTGGTCAACCGAGCAAAAATTATACTCCAACTACCTAGTTGACCGAGCCAAAATTGTACTCCAACTACCTGGTCGACCGAGGGACCTCGGGAAAAATCCCAACGGTCTGGTCGACCGAACCAACCAGTTCAAAATGGCCCGATCGACCGAACCTTGGAGAAATGGGAAATCGCTCACTTTCGGTCGACCGAGCCTTTAGTTCAAAATCCTCCTAGTCGACCTAACCATATGAAATCTGGTCAACCGAAACCTTTTTGGTCGACCGGACCTCTCGGGTTGCCCTGATTTTTACCATGGTTAATTTTTTTTTAAACAGGGTTAAAATATTTTAAATGTTATTAAAATTTTCCAATAATTCCTAATAGGTCCCTAACGGTCATATTTCTTCCCATGTCTATATATATGTGATCATTTGTGAAAATTAGATAGAAATGAGCTACCTTGATTAGGGAGAATTCTCTGATAATCCAAAAACATATACTACTCATTTTTTGAGCCTCATTCACTCATGCTTACCTTCTATTAGTGCCTACATCATTTGTAAGTGGATTGAGTGTTTGTTTCCATAGGTTTGCTCTCCTTGCCTTGATTGATTGACTTGTTTTTCTTAAGAGCTAAACCCAAGTATTCTTAGGGGACTTTGTTAATAAGTTTCTCTTAAAAAGACTTTTATTTGATCTTCTAAGGTTGTATATCCATTGCAATGTCTTGAGAAGATCGTATAGTATTTTGGTTGCAAATATTTTCATAATCACTTACAAATATCTATTGTGTTTTATCTTGAAAACCTTTTGAAGAGATATTTGTTCTTGAGGTGAAACATCTTTGTTGCAATATTTATTCACTCACATACTATTTGATGAATACAAAGATTATCTATTTTGCAATCCAAGCATATACATATTCACGTGACTGAGATATTCTACTGATTGATATTCTTGAGGCTTGCTTAATATTTTGTGTGAACACGTTTGATTAAATATTTTGAAATACACAGATAGTTATTGATGCTCTCACGTACTCACTACACCGATAGAAAATACCTTCGAGAGTTGAACTATTTAGACCACATTGACCTTACATATTAAATCATACTATGGTGTTTGTGATTGCGCGTATCTGGGTACACATCTGCTTTACTTGAATGCATATCCATTGTACCATTTGGTTGTATTTTAAATATTGTTGTATTTCCAAGCATGAGCCTGAAGAGGGAGACTAGCCCTAGAATAGTCCCGGATTGGCTTAGACCCGATTAGGAAAGCTAGGCGTGCCATCCTGTTAAGGCGTGTAGGTTGAGGTCACCCCCGCTCATTGACCTAGTTAAGGTTGAGGTCAGCCCTGTGCTAATTGACCTGGTTGTAATCGGTGTTGCACCACCCTTAAGTGAGCTATTAGTAGAATCCTCAGGCTTGCGAGCTAGAGGCGGGGACGTAGGCACAGTTGGCCGAACCCTGATAACATATCGTGTGTTTGTGTATATTGTTGCACTTTATATTTATCGCACGTGTATGTTATTATGTGAATGATGCACTTGATTCAAATTTTCGAATATTATATTTATCAACATATTTGGAACTGGATTGAAAGACCCTAGGTTGTTATACTCAACTGATATCTAGTTCAACCTAGGAGAAAAGTTTAAAATTCCAATTCACCCTCCCCTCTTGGGAATACACCAATTCTAACAACTTGAGACTTATTTTTGGATAAAATCATACGCCTTCTTAAAATTCCAACAACATGTGAAATATATCATAATTTTTGGTGTTTATGTTCACATATCCAAGACTATGAAGTCAACAGGATAATATAATTTCTTGACTTTGACCAAGATGTTGACTTTACTGTAATCCCAAGAGGGGGAGGGTGAATTTGATTTTTAAATTTTTTCTCTCATAGGTCAAATAGTCAGCAACAGTATTTCACAAACTTAGGATCAATCTAGAGCATATATAAAATAAACCAATAAATACAACTGTAATTAAATTTGCACAAGTAAATCAACCAAGGATGCACAGTATAGAAAAAGCGAGTAAAGTAAAGATGACACCAGATGTGTTATCGAGGTTTGGAAAATATGCCTACGTCCCTGCCTCGGATCACAAGCTCGAGGATTACCACTAATGCTCACTTAACGGGTGTGACTCACTCTAAAAATGAGCAGCTCAAAAGCTATCTCAAGTATAAGAGTTTAGTCATGTAATAATTAGTCCAAGGGTCAGATTGTCTCCTCAGGAAATGTGGTTTAATTCCAAATTTTATGTAATTCCAAAAGAAAATAAGAAAAGTAAAGTTTACTGAACACAGTTCAGATTCGGTTTCTTAGGACGTTTGAGATTTTGTGCCGAAATTAAAACAACATGAAATTTTATTAATAAACCTAAAATTAAAACATAAAATAAGAACCTAATACGCATAAAATAACAAGAAACGAATTATGGTAATTAAATCCTATTCAGACAATAAATAAACCCTACGTATGAAATTTCAGACAACGCCTAAAAACGGAAACTTTATCACGTAACTAAAACATTCAGCCTTAACAACCTCAATCAGATACTAATTCAAACAAAAACTAAACTTTAACACAATCAAGAATGCAAGCCAAAATTAAACTAAATCCAACCAAACTTAAGATGTTAAAAAAAAAAAAAAAGAAACCGAGCTTAACATTGGAAAATAACTCAAATCAAAACTCATTCCAAAGATGATATCAAATAAAAACAAAAAACAAACTGAATTTAATAACGTGAATAACCGAACATAATTTAAACTTCCAATAAAAATTTTAAATAAAATAAAAAAACTAAAAGTAACAATACTGTAACTTGAACAAATATTTAAATGCTAAAGAAATAGAAAGTAAAGAAAGATAACGAGAGTAGAGAGTAGAGAGAGAGAGAGAGAGAGAGAGAGGCCCCAAAAACAGCCCCTCAGTAAACTCTCGTCGACGAGACACGCGTCTACGTCCGTGTCCGTGCTGGAGTGTTTTTCAGCGTGACGTACTCGTCAACAAGTGCACGTGTTCGTCAACGAGTGTTCAACACTCGTTCGTCGACAAGAACATAAGTTTGTCGCCGAATGGCCTATCTAAGATTTTTGAGCTCTCGATATTTTCTCGTCTAAGAGAGCAGATCATTCGTCACCGAGTGGCCTTAAGATTTCGTCGACGAGGCCTCTGTTTTTCAGAGTTATTGTGCCTCTACAATGACTATCCAACGTAGAACTAATGTAAATGGATTTTTCATGAAATGCACGTGTCGTAAGGTCAGTCTAAGTCTTTTTGAGCTTCCAACTACATCATATGAGATATGTAAATACAAAAAATACTAAATACCCATTACAATTGAAAGCTTGAAGCTTCTTCATCCTTTCGCTCTTCTAATTCCATGGAGTGTGCTAGGTTGTATATGCTTTAAGTTTCTCATGGCTTCCATGACTTCCTTACCTTTCGTGCATGCTAAGTAATGTTCTTGTTCACAATCTCAATGCACAGGTAAGATACTATATGATTTGTCATTATCAAAACAGGATTGGACTCATGGAGTCAACACTATCAACTACTAGAAAGCATGTAAATGAAAACATGTATATCTAACTTAACTCTACTCCTAAAAAGCAATTCTTAATCATGAATGACACCTGGGATGTTGTTTGCATAATCTAAGTTCAGTGAGTTTACCGTGTTAAACTAACCCGAAACCCAACTAAACAATTCAAGGAGCCATTCGATGGCATAGAGTAGCAAGGATGCACCAACTGTTCAGAGCGCGATTGGGAACCGAAGTATACTCTATCACAACGATCACGAGAACCTCTATAGGATACTGTAGCCCAATACGTGTACCTGACTAAAGCTATAGAAATGCTTATCCATTTAAATGAAAACAGTAAAGAGAAAGCATGTAAAAGATCATCCCTTTAGTATTCAGAACATCTCTCACTAATGCTAGAAGGTGCAAGAGAGTGATCGTGTAATATACATGGAGAGCACATGAACGCCACGAGTTGTCAAAAGCCATCAGACACTTCACACACAAACCAAAATAGGAATTGAAATCTAATCTAACCAATCTACAATGGCTCTTAATGACATCTTAAGTCTGTTACTAACCCAAGAGAGGCCAAAAAGAAACCCATAGCTCATCTTCGAAGTGATTATTTATAGGCTCTAAGGTTTACAAGGTTTGATTTTTAGTTTAGGAAAGTTTGTAGCAAATCTTAGGCAGAAGATCGTCACTCTCGACCAATTCGCTCCCATGCTTCCTTTGTGCGCACATTAGTTGATTCTCCTGAGAAAGCAAGGATTTGAATCTTCAGCATTGTCAACTCCGTTGTGCCATTGAGTCTTGATAGTCGAGTTTATGGTCGAGGCTTGCAGGATCTCGAACTTCATGGAATCTCTGGTACTCGACATAGTCGCCCTCATGGTCTCTCTGGTCGAACACTTTGTCGAGGCTCTCGGTAATTCTGATCTCAGTTTTGGCTCTATATCTCGACATGGTCGCCCTAGAGGGTCACTTGGTTGAGGACTTGGTTGATCCTTGCAGCAATTCTTCCTTAGTTTGAACTTGAGAATCTGCAAGCAAAGACTTAGCCGCCCCCTTATGCTACTGATCTCACCACTTTGTCGAGCAAAGCCTTATTGTCCTTTGATGAATTGGAGCTTCAAGAGTTTGGCTGAGTATCTAATTTGAGCTTTGTGTGTCTCCAAATTCTCCTTTACACTACAAGAAATAAGAATATTAGTGACAGTTTTAAATCGTCACTAATACTAAAAAATCGTCACTAATACTATTAGTGATGGTTCTCTCAATATTAGTGACAATTTTAGCTTTGTTACCATATCTGAGATACTAATATTTATTAGTGAAGAAATATTCAAACTATCACTAATAGTGGAGTATTAGTGATGGAAAAGAACCATCACTAATAGCCTACGACGTGGATACTAAAGCGCATGCATTAGTGACAAATTTGATAACCGTCACTAATATGACCGTAGTAGTGACAATCAAGAAACCATCACTAATAGTACCATTTTTAGTGACGATTATTAAAATTGTTACTAATAATTGACTATTAGTAACAATTATAGAACCGTCACTAATATTTGGCCCCCATAAGGTTGATTCTATAGTGACGGTTTTGGTCAATTAGTGACGGTTTCTAAACCGTCACTAATACTTCGTCTTCCCATTATTAGTAATAGTTTTGCAAACCGTCACTAATACTTTGAAAAAACTGTTTTTTTTTTAAATTCCTGTAACCGTCACTAATACTTTGAAAAAACTGTTTTTTTTTTTAAATTCCTGTAAAAACCTTTAATTACATTTTAAAATACATAAAATTGAACCATAATTACTAAAACATTCATAAATTATTAAAATTTAAAATACAAATTGTTCAAAATTAAAATACATACAAGTACAAATTCAAATTAAAATATACAAATTAATTCTGTTCAGATAACAAGAAATACAGGAAAAGTAAAAAGTTGTGCGCATTCGACTCTACTGAAGTGTCTATCATCGTCGTAGTGTTCTAAGAGCCGCAAACCCTACAAAATAATAATTTCACAAGAAATTAGCTAGCTAGTATACAATGTTTGAACATATATATATATATATATATATATATATATATATATATGTACATAGCATGATTTTGTGTTCATAACCAAAGACCAATCCATATTTAATCACTTAATGTATGCACTTTATGACCATTTTATCATATATTATTTTTGGAAAAATCAATTGAAATTTTGGTAGCATGCCATCTGTAAATAGAGCATTTTTCCATAACAAAACATACATACAAGCCGGAAGTAATTCAGTATACTCAATCTTTCAGTAATAATCCATTCAACACAAGTAGCTCAGTATACTCAATATTTGGCAATGTTCCATTCAACACAAGCAGTTCAGTATGATTAGTCCAAACATTTCATTCAAACAGTCAAGTTAAGTAGGTCATTGCAAGCATTAGTTAAGCATAATTGTTTTTCATTACAAAGTTAAAATAAATAAAAAGTACAAGGTGATTTGTATCAATGCACCAAAATAGATGCAAATAGTCGGTAACATCCTTAAGAGAAGAAACAAAAAAACTTTCTTGACTTTCAAAAACATCATTAGTTCAAGCACAAAAAACGAACACCATCCTCATTACCGTCCATTTCTCCCCCTTTTCCATTATCAAAAACAGGGGGTTGTTAGTGTTGATGATCTAAGAATGGTGTTAAGCTCCTCTATATATGTTCTTATGCATGCATTTTCAATTTAGGATGAAGATCAATCTTCATTTAGCAATCATTCATCCTTTCAATAACAATTTAAGCATGCATCATATTATAAACATTTAGCACTTGATTTTTGGGCTTTAATTATTTTGGGAAAAATTTTAACAAAATTTTGGTAGCATGTCGCTGTAAATAGAACATTTTCCAAATCTATAAATCAAAAAGAGTATACCAGATAGCCTAACAGTTTTCTATAGCATACAAAACATAAATCACTGCATCAGCCATGCAGGTGGCATTCTAGTTAAGGCATGTAATCCAGTAGCTTAAATAATAGGTCATAAAAAATATAAATCATCCATCAAAGAAATGTAATCATTCACTTAGTTTGCAAAAATGAGACACATATTTTCGCCCAATTATTTGAGTGGCCATCCAAGAACACATCTGAACCCTGCAAGCACTTATGGGGCAAACATGTGCAGGATTTTTTCTCTCTTTTGATGCAAGCCTGTTGTGCAGTTGCTTCTGATGATCTGCAAACTCCACGAATAAATCCTTTAGCTCCTTAGCTATCCTGTATTCTGCAGTTCCTGAGCGACAGGACTTTAATTCTTCGCCAATTAAAGCATTTGTACTCTGTAATTCCTATTACAACATGAGAATCATAAAATCAATTACGCAATTCAACAACAAAGCTCTAATAGTAGCACAAAATTTCACTTTTATATTTGATGACATTTCCTCAAAAATTAATAAAAATAAAAATGAAAGAACTTGTCAGGGACTTTGGTTTCAAGTTCCCAATTGGTGGTTTAAAACATCCATGCCTTGGTATCTTTTCAGTTATCACCCATGGTTTGCAAAAAAATGAAAAAAAACAATGAAAGCTAATTGACAAGGGAAATATAAGTCCCAATGAAAGAAATTACTCCAAATCCATTATAATTTGATATAGAAATAGAGGAAAAAGCTGAAACTGTACAATCAACAATAATAATGCATTAAGTTGATACCTTCCTATTGAAGATGTTATAATTTGATTTGGATTGTCCAAAAATTCCCATAATTTCTCCAGGTTCTCTTTAGAATCCAACACAATGATTCCCCTCATGTATGTCTCTGAAGACAAGCTTGGGAAAATGCAAAAGGGAGAGCATAATGGAAAGCTGGCACTTAGTAAATGCTTGCTTGAAGATCAATTGGAAGACTTGAAGAAAAAGTACAAAGACGCTAAAAATATGATCATTCATTTGTGGGAGGATAATAGAGTAACGAGCGATAGAGAAAAAAGGAGGAAGGAGGGATGCAAGAGGTTATTGGGGTCTTCGAGGAGTTCTCGTGAAAGTGAGAAGGAGGTTGTTACTTATTTGAAGATAAAGATTAAGGATTTGGAGTGTGCAAAGGCGAGAGCCGAGACAAGGGTTGAGGCTTGGAAGAAGCGCTTTGTGGAATTAGAGGCTAGGGCAATTTTTTTAAGTGGCGACTGGTGAGTTGGTAAGATACACCTTCCTATTGATCTTGAGCAGAAAATTTGTAAGATACTGGTCGTTAACTCTAGATTCATTGGATAGATTCATTGGCGCCAACCAAAAATTAACTTTATAAATACAAAACAAACTAGCAACAACCATAAATAACTACATCAATTCATAAAACAATCTTAGGGTGAAGGCTAGCCCCTCCAATAAAGAGTACAAAATAATTGGCTTGAGATAAATAACTAATTATTATTTCCTGTACAATTCAACTTACTGCTCTTTCAAATTTACACAATTTCATAATTCATATGTAGGTCTCAATAGATCATGACATCAAATTTAGCATGCAATGTTTGTAAAATGTTGACCTTATAAGTCACACTCGATTTTGATAATGACAAAGACTTAGGTATTTGATGGTTTTCAAGTGCATGTGCAGGCTTAGATGGGCATCTCAAGAAATGACACTTGAAGCAAGACATGTAGACCCTGAAGATTTAATTTCATGTTGTCAATTCAATTAATGTAATATGAGTCTGTAATAGTAACTAGGGATATGGTCTGTAATAATTACCTGCATATCATGGATATAGGATATATGGTAAGCTCAGTAAGACCCTAGTATGACTCTAGGTCCCAACACTCAAGCATATATATCATACAAAATTTAGGAGTGTTAAAAATGCATTAAAATTGAATATTATTAGGGAGTTTGAGAGAGCTCCGGTGACCAAACCCCAGGAGTTCAAAACTCCTCGGGCGTCTAAACTTTTGAGAAGTCAACAGTTGACCTAAGCTCTCGGGCGATCGAACCATTTTGTGTACATCTTCCACGGGCGCCTGAACCCTTTGAAAGGGACCCTCATCAACTCAGGCTACCGATAAATTTAGTTCAAATTGCGCCTCGGGCGACCGAACACATGCGTTTGGGCTACCAAACCTATGACCGGGCACCTAAACCTATGAACAAAATGCTATTGATTTTTGTTCGGGCTACCGCACCAAAACTCGAGTGACCGAACCATATCTAAGGCTTTTTAAAAACATACCTGTCTGGGTGACCGAACCTCGGTTCAACCACCCGAACCTTGCCGAGTTAAAATTATTTTAACTATGGTAAACACAAGTTAATGAGGGTTAATACTTCTTAAGCATTTTGGAACTTTTCTAAGAATACCCAACAAGTCCCAAACGGTTATAATTTTTACCTTGCCTATAAATATAGGCTCATTTGTGAGGATTAGTAATTAAATAGAAAAATCATTAGCCAAGAATCCTCTCTTTTGCAAACACTCATATTGTCCAAATACTCTCAAATTTTCACTCCCTTGATACATTTTGAGATTGTGAGAGCTTATAGAGTGTGCTTATGACTGCTAGACAGTGCTAAAACTCCCATTTTCTTGTGCGATCATTAATATTCTTTTTGGCCAGTTTGGCTTAGTTTTATCCCATTGATTTCATATTATAAATCTAGGTGTCACTTACTTTTTAATGCTTTTTGGTGCATGTTTGGTTGATTAAATTGTGCTATTTAATTTCTGCTACATATTGCAATTGATTTATTTTACTTGCATTAGATTGACTTTAGGGTTGTGAAAATACTGTTGTTGGGATATTGACCTAGGGCATCAATTTTAAAATACCAATTCACCCCCCTCTTGGGATCACGGTAAAGCTAACAATTGGTATCAGAGGTACGTAGCATAGACTCATAGTCATTTGGCAAAAGATCTTAGATGGCTCATAGCTTAGTGACCCCTTTCCCCGAGGGACCATCTTCCACACGACCTCCGATTTTCAGTGGTGTTAATTACACCTTCTGGAAACAAATGATGCACATCTACCTTCAAAATACAGATTGGAAGGTGTGGAGGATCATCTCTAAGGGAAATTATGTTCCCATGAAAACAGAGGTACAACTAGGGTTCCTAAAACTAAGGAAGAATATAATGATGATGATATGAAAGTTGTTAGTTTGAATGCCACTGCTATGAATATTTTGAATTGTGGTCTTGATGTGAATGAGTTTAATAGAGTAATGACATGTGCTACTACAAAATAAATCTGGGATAAGTTAGAAGTCACATATGGAGACATTAGGGATATAAAAGATAATAGGATAGATATGCTGACTAGTGAGTATGAGGCCTTTAGGATGAATGTAGGTGAGTTCATTCAGAGCATGTACACTAGATTCATACACATTATAAACTCATTGTATGCATTAAGTAAGACCTATCCTACATATGAGATGATTAGGAAGATCCTTAGAGGCTTGCCTCCTGTTTGGGAAGCTAAAGCTATGACCATTTCTGAGGGTAGAGAACTTAAGGCCATGACTCTAGATGAATTGATAGGTTCCCTGATTACCTATGAATTAGCCATAAATGAGAGACTAAATGAATATAATAGGGCAAAAAAGGTGACTGCATTGAAAACCTCAACTAATACATTTAGTGAATGCAACAAACCTGACACTGAGGATGATATGACTATGCTAACTAGAAAATTCAGTAGATTCTTCAGGAAGAGTAGAAAGCCATACAAAAGATATAGGGAGTCTGCATCTGAGAAGGGAGAGTCTAGTAAGAGAAAATAAAAATTAAATGCTCCCACGTGTTACAATTGCAACAAAGTTGGGCACATCAAGCCGGACTGCCCACTATTGAAAAAGGATGTTAGGAAAAAGAAGAAATCCATGAAAGCAGGCACTTCATGGGATAAAATAAGTAGCAGTGACTCAGACTCAGATCACAGTGACTTAGAGATTGCTAATCTGTGCTTGATGGCATATGATGATGAGGTATTGCCTTCTTACTCTTTATCTTCATATTATTCGTCTGATGATTGTGATTCTGATTGCATGCCTACGTTTAGAGAAATAAAATTTAAATATATTCATGTATCTAAACTGTTGAATAAAATGACCAAAGAAAATGATGATTTGAAAAAGAAATGTGAAAATTGGTTAAAATTGTTTGACCATTGTTGAGCTTGAGAGGAAATTGGAGGATAGCTCCAAAATTGTTTTTAAATTCACCTAGGGCGAATGCAATTTTGAAAAACTACTTGGTGCCCAAAGAAATCCCACCTAAAGATCCTAAGTGTAGAATGAAATGTTTTAAATGCAAAAAAATTGGCCATATTCAATTTGATTGTCCACTTAGGAATAAGTATGCGAAAATTAGAAAAGTGTGGGTAGTTAAGGGTGATCTAGTTACTAACCCTCGTGGAACCAATGAAATTTGGGGACCAGCATTAGTTACTTAGTCTATTTTGTAGGTGTGATTGAATTCGTCTTCCTCCAAGGACAGGTGGTACCTGGATAGTGGGTGCTTATGACACATGATCGGTGACAAGGCAAAATTTGTGTCTATCATTCCCAAGGATGGAGGGTAGGTGATGTTCGGCGACAATGCAAAGGGACGCATCATCGGCGTAGGTAAGGTTGGTAAGTGTTGACCTTATAGGTCACACCCAGTTTTGATAATGACAAATACTCAGGTATTTGATGATTTTCAAGTGTTTATGCAAGCTTAAATGAATATCCCAAGGAATGACACTTGAAGCAACTAGAAGACCCTGAAGACTTTAATTTGTAATTATAAATTCAATGATTGTAATATGGGTCTGTAATAGTAACCTAGGATATGGTTTTTATTTATCTTAGCTGCACATCACACATATAGGATATACGATAAGCTCAATAAGACCATGGCATGACTCTAGGTGCCAAAACTCACACACATATCATATAATACATAGGAGTGTTAAAATTGTGCCTTAAATTGAACATTTATCAGGAATTTGAGAGAGCTCGGGTGACCGAATCCCTGGAGTTCAAAACTCCTCGGGCGCCTGAACTATTGTTAAGTCAATAGTTGGCATGGGCTCTCGAGTAACCGACCGATAATGTACATACCTTCCTCGGGCACCCGAACCCCTCGAAAGGGACATTCCACCAACTTAGGCTACCGATCGTTTTAGTTCAAAAAGAGCCCCGGGTGACCAAACGCACGGTGCCGGGCCACCGAATATAGGACCAGGCACCTGAAGTCACGAAGCAATGCTACTGACTTTGATTCGGGTCACCAAACCTGAATCCGGGAAACTGAATTGCTTTGAATATGTTTTATTACTGAGTTTGGTCAGGCGACCAAACCTCGGTCCAACCACCCGATTCTCAGCGGGTTAAAATTATTTTAACCATGGTATAATTGTGTTAAATTGGGCTAATTGTATTTTAACTATTTCAGACTTTTGTAATTATTCCGAACATATCCCAAACGGTTATAATTTTACCTATGCCTATAAATACAGGCTCATTTGTAAGATTAAATAATAATTAGCAAATTAGATTAGCAAAAATTCTCTCTTTTCAAAATACTCTCTTTGGCCAAATCATCTCAAAATCTTCACTTCCTTGATATATTTTGAGATTGTGAGAACATTTCTAGAGTGCTTGTGATTGCTAAGATTGCTAGAAACTCTCATTTGGTTTATTCATTGCAATATTTTTATTGGGGAGTTTTAGCTTTGGTTTATCCCACATATTTTCATATTATAAATCTTGTGTGGGGATAAACTAAGTAAGCTTAGAATATTTGCATCTTTTTTGCAAGTATCCAATAGCTTGGTTTTTGTTGTGCAAAAATTTTTCAAACAAGCAAATATTTTCAAACTAGTATTGTGCATATTTCATTGAGGAAAACTCTTTTGAACTAGTTTGATTATCTGATTCATATCATTGGATTATTGATTTGCTATTGAAGTACTTTGCTTAGATGCCAAGATATTGCTTGTATTGAACACTCTTGAGCATCTTATTGTTAATACCATATTGAGTGTTGATAGCACAATTGTATGAACCCAAACCGTTATATATGAATTTAATTAGTTAAGAGAAGGGTAAATGGTTATTGAGCAGGCTATGTCGACGAAGCCAGAGTTCGTCAACAAAGGCCTTATGATGTTCAGCGATGAAATGCAAAGGCTCGTTGACAAGGAGAAGCCGAGAGGTTTCAAGAAATCGGGAATCTCAGGCTCGTCGACAAGGCCACCGTCTCGTCGATGAACTATCTTAGTGACTCATCGATGAAGATGCCATCTCATAGACGAGGGTGGCCGAGTCAAAAGGCTATTAATATCAGTTTTCATTACTTCTCAGTTAAGAAATCTCAAATTCTCTCTCTATCTCTCTAGAAACTCAACATACTCTCTCTCTCTAGATTTTTTCACCGTATATTGTGGGAATCATTGATCTGATGTTACCACGATGATTAGGGAAGGATTCTCTACAAGAATTATGGATCGGATCTTCATTTCGTACGTTTTCGGGTTTTGGCTCAAAATCGAGGTAAGGCTCGGTTTTCAATTTTGTTTCGGTAGTTCTGTAGAGAATGAAGTTATGAGCATATTCTATATTGTGGTTTATAGGTTTTGGGAACTCGGTTCGCTGTTTAGGGGCCATAGAATTCGGGATTGGTCATTTGGGAAAGGTAAGGGGATTCAGTTTATGTCGGTTATTTTTAAAATCAAAATCAGTAGAACTGTGGTTCACGGTCTTGTGTGCATTTTGGTTACTCATTTGGGGAAATCTAAAGGGTAAAATTATGGGTTTCTCATGTTACAGTTTTGGGGAAAAAGAGGTATTGGGTTGCATCACTGGTTTTGTTGGAAAACCATAAATATATTGTGATTTATATTGTGTTTTAGGGATGGTCGTGTCTTGACTTGTTTAAACTGTATATGTTTGGAAAATCATGATTTAGATTACCAAATGGGTGTGGTTTGTTTGGTTATATAAGCATGCATGGTTGTTTTTTGTTGAAATGCAATAGGAATTGGGTTCCGAATTGTTTTAGGCACTAAAAGAGTGTCTGATGCTATATCTGAGGGCACGAAATATTGCCTGCCATGTGTGGAAAAAGTGTCTGGCCCTATATCTGAGGGCGTAAGCCTTACCAGCTGATCACTGAAGGGTGTGGATCCACCAGTTGTACCGATATGATGCCATGGGAGTCTAGGACTACGCCATGTGCTGAGGATGCCGTGTAAAGCGAGCTGGCTTTGAGCCGAAGGGTGTGATGACACCGGGTTGCTTGATCATGTGTGTGTGCGTGCATGCACTATACTGGAATTGTTTTGTGAAAATATTGAAATTGCATTTAACTGTGTATGATTTGTGTCATGATAACACTCAAATGCCACACACCGATATAACCTGTATCTGCCTTACTGAGAGGTTTCTCACCCCTACTGTACGTACATATTTTTCAAGTCCTTCGAGTAATCGGAACTAGCGTTCTTGTGTTGGGAGCGTAGTGGTTGGTGTACTGCGAGAGGTACTCGGGTAAGTACTAAGACTATTTCGGGTTGTCTTTTATGGTTTTGGCTGACACCCGAGTTTGTATTGTATTATGGATCCTATTTCTTTTTGTATAGAATCTGGTATGGTACAAGACATATATGTATAATGACCTTTTTCCGCTGTGTATATGGTTTGTATATGGATGTGTATAGGGTGCTTGGGAACCCCACGAGGTCGAACCCTCATTCATTGTGTTGTGTTATTGTTAATTTGTATAATACATGGACATGTTAGGTTACTATTTCATCCCTAAGTCCCATTACCGGGTTCGGGGCGTGACAACTTGGTATTAGAGCTAACCAAGTTGTTAGGTCTTATAGACTTGGTTAGGCATAGTTGTGTGTACATACTAGAGTATAGGATGTTGGAAATGGGTAGAGCAGGTCGAGGGTTGTTTTGTTGCTGTACCGGGACTCGTTGGCGGTGTTCTGTATTTTTCCTAGAATGACGATTTCAGTAAATTCACAGCAAACCATTGATGATTTTTGTGTCGGTGTGATAGGATAAGCCTGAACCCGTGAGGTGGTAGTTAACATGATTAGTCATAGATAATTAAGTTAGTTGTACGTGTTATAGGGGCATGAATAGATTCCCATTGTGTTTTCAGAATGGAGCCCAAGCATAACAACCTGGGAGGTGGCTCCAAGGAGATGGCGAGTGATGAGTCTCCTTCTGTGCCTCGAGGGTTGATGAGGCAGGTTCTACGGGAGATCAAGCAGAGTGTTAGGAGACGCAAATGCTCTCTTATGGCTGCGGGGTGCACCATTAAGAGGTTCACATGCATGCACCCTCTGACTTTTTCAAGAGGACCTGACTCGATAATAGCCGAGGACTGGGTGGAGACGATTGAGAGGATCTTGGAGGTTCTACAATGCACGGATAGGCAGAGAGTCCTTTATGCTACCTTCCAACTGTCTGGTGAGGTAGGGCAATGGTGGACTGCAGTGAGTGTATTGGAGAAACAAAGAGTCGGTCCAGTAGAGATGACATGGAGCCATTTCAAGGAGGTTTTTTTCGATAGATAGTTCCTGGCTTCCACACGTGATGCTAAGGCAAATGAGTTTTCTACCCGAATCAGGGAAATGTGATGGTGCAGGGGTATGCGGCTCGATATATAGAGCTATCTCATTTTGCACTGTGCTTAATCTCAAACGAGTACGAGAAGACTCAGAGGTTTGAGAAGGGTCTGAGGAAGGACATCCGCAGATTAGTGGGTATGCTTCAGATCCGTGAATTCTCAGTTTTGGTGGATAAGGCCACTATGATCGAGACCGGTATCTGAGAGGATGAGGTGGATCAGGAGCCGAAGAAGAGGCTAGTAACTTTTGGTTCTCAATCTTGATCTCGTCAGAGATCATGGAAGAAGAGGAATAAGGGCTTGGGTTACCGCTAGAGTACCGAGAATCAGGGTTCTCAGATGAGCCAGTCGGGTGATCGTTGTATCAAGTGCCACAGATGTCATAGTGGTGAATGCCAGCTGTTTGGGGATAACTGCTGCAACTGTGGTTAGTAAGGTCACATGGCTCGGGATTGTCACGCACCAAAGAGGGGTACCCCTTCTTCAAGTTAGAATCAGGGAAGTAATCAGTTATTCCGGGGAATATATCAGGAGAACATAGCTCCGGTAAGGGTGCACTCGCTTACTCCAGCAGATGTTGAGCATGCGGGGAATGTGGTGACAGGTACTATGATATTGCTTTTGAATAGAGTTGTGGTTTTATTTGATTCGAGTATGACCCACTCCTTTATATCTGTTAATTTTGTTAAACTATGTGGGGTGGAGACCCAAGTCATGAGAGAAGGATTGTCTATAGCTACACCATCTGGGAGTGTATCTTTCTGTAGGTGGATGTTAGGAGACTGTCCAGTGGAAATTCAGAGGAAGTTGCTACCTGCGAATCTTATGGTATACAACATGTCGGGGTTTGATGTCATACTGGGGATGGATTGGTTATTCTCCAGTTATGCTATAATCGACTGTCGTAGGAAGGTGGTGGTGTTCAAACCTCCTGGGGAACAGGAGTATTAATTTGTGGGATCATGTGTGTGTTTGACGCCACAGGTTCTATCAGCACTACAGGCGAGGAGATTACTCTTGGACGAATGTCAGGGGTACCTAGCTTGCATGAGGGAACCGCCACGGGATGAGTTGAGACTTGAAGATATTTGGGTGGTCAGCGAGTTCCTGGATATGTTTCCAAAATATTTACCTAGTTTACCTCCGGATTGTGAGGTGGAGTTCACAATAGAGTTGCTTCCTGGCAAGGCACCGATCTCTAAAGTTTCATACCGGATGGCTCTAGTAGAACTTCAGGAGTTGAAGGAGCAGTTGTAGGAATTACTGGACAGGGGTTTCATTCGACCTAGTGTTTCGCCCTAGGTAGCTCCAGTTTTGTTTGTGAAGAAGAAGGACGGGTCAATGCGTATGTGCATTGATTATCTCTTTGACTAGTTACAGGGGACGTAGGTCTTTTCGAAGATCGATTTACAGTTAGGGTATCATTAGGTGAGGGTCAGATCTGAGGATGTGGCAAAGACTACTTTCCGAACCAGATATGGCCACTACAAGTTTTTAGTCATGCCTTTTGGGTTGACGAATGCTCCGGCAGTGTTCATGGATCTTATGAATAGAATTTTCCATGAGTACCTAGACCAGTTTGTAGTGGTGTTTATTGATGATATTCTAGTATACTCGAGGAGTTCAAAAGAGCATGAAAGCCATCTGAGGTTAGTATTACAGATTCTGTGGGAGAAGAAGTTGTATGCTAAACTGAAGAAGTGTGAATTCTTAGTTGAATCAGGTTGCATTCTTAGGCCATGTGGTGTCTAAGGATGGAATCTCAATTGATCCTAGCAAGATTGAAGTTATGGTCGACTGGGTGAGATCGAAGAGTGTGCAGGAGGTTCAGAGTTTTCTAAGACCGGCAAGTTATTATCATTCGTTCATAGAGGGATTCTCAAAGTTGCATGAGCCTCTGACTCGATTGACCAAAAATGGGATGAAGTTTGAGTGGTCTAGTGATTGCGAGCAGTGCTTTTAGGAGTTGAAGCATCGACTGGTTATTGCTCCGGTTTTGACCATTCCTTCTGGGGATGACAGCTTTGTGATTTATAGCGATGTGTCTCTGAAGGGTTTTGGATATGTGCTTATACAACAGGGTAAGGTAATAGCTTATGCATCTCGGAAACTCAAAAATACGAGAAGAATTACCCTACACATGAT
Organism: Malania oleifera; assembly: GCF_029873635.1. Classification (NCBI taxonomy): domain Eukaryota; kingdom Viridiplantae; phylum Streptophyta; class Magnoliopsida; order Santalales; family Ximeniaceae; genus Malania; species Malania oleifera. Next base: position 21,892,087 of record NC_080417.1, on the reverse strand, counting down.
CTGGAGTTAGCTACTGTTGTATATGAACTAAAGATTTGGAGACACTACCTATATGGTGTGCAATGCAAGATTTTCATTGATCACAAAAGCCTCAGGTATTTTTTTCACGCATAAGGAGTTGAACATGAGGCAGAGACGATGGCTTGAACTGATCAAAGACTATGATTGCACCATCAGTTATCACCCGGGGAAAGCTAATGTGGTAGCTGATGCGTTGAGTCGGAAGTTGGAACATGCGGCCGTATCTGCGGTTATGGATCAGCATCACATTGGACGAGATCAAAAGAGCCTGGGTATAGAGTTGGTGGCCGGTGACCATCAAGTTTTCATTACTAGCTTGGTGACCCAACCGACTTTGCTTGAGCATATCAAAGTCGCGTAGGCTAGTGATGCGGAGTTAGTTAAGATTGTGGAGAAAGTACAGCAGGGGTCGGTTTTGGAATTTAACATCTCTGAGGGAGGTTTGTTGAGATTTGGGACCAGTCTATGTGTTCAAAAGGATGATGAGATTAGAAGGACGATTCTGGAGGAAGCGCATCGTTCGTTGTATACGGTACATCCGCGTGATACGAAGATGTATTGGGATTTGTGCAAAATCTTTTGGTGAAGTGGTATGAAAAGGTAGATTGCCCAGTTCATGGAGCAGTGTCTGACGTGTCAGTAGGTGAAAGCTGAACATTAGAGGCCGGTAAGGCCGTTACAACCCTTTGCTATTCTGGAATGGAAATGGGAGCATATTTCCATGGGTTTTGTGACCGGATTGCCGCCAGCACTTCATGGGTAGAATGCTATCTGCGTGATCGTGGACAGGTTGACAAAATCTACTCACTTTTTATCAATGAAGGTTAGCTCCCCTTTGAGTAGGTTAGCAGATATATACGTTCATGAGATAGTTAAAATGCACTAGGTACCGGTGTCCATTGTGTCAAATCGAGACCCGAGGTTTACTTCTCGATTCTGGACGAGCTTGCAGGAAGCACTGGGGATGAAGCTTACTTTCAGTACATCGTTCCACCCCTAGATTGATGGATAGTCAAAGAGAACAATACAGATCTTGGAGGATATGTTACGGGCTTGTGTGTTAGACTTCGGTGGTAGCTGGTTACGATTTATGCCACTGGTGGAGTTTTCCTATGACAATAGCTTCCAGGCTAGTATCGGGATGACACCATTCGAGGCTCTATATGGTTAGAGGTGTCGATCTCCTCTGTATTGGGATGAGATTGGTGAACGTTAGGTGTTAGGACCTAAACTCGTGTAGCAAGTATCTGAGAAGGTGGGTTTGATCCAGGAAAGGATCAAATCGGCTCAGAGTTGGCAGAAGAGTTACGCGGATATTCGCCACTGTGAGTTGGAATTCGAGGTAGGGGGTAAGGTATTTTTGAAGATCGTTCCGATGAAAAGGGTAATGAGATTTGGGAGGAAAGGCAAGCTGAGCTCAAGGTATATTGGACCATTCAAGGTTCTTGAGCGAGTGGGTCCGGTAGCCTACAGGATTGCACTACCCCCAACACTCTCGAGGGTCCATGATGTGTTTCATGTATCCATGTTGAGGACGTACGTGTTGGATCCTTCGCATGTTATTATTTATGAGCACTTAGATATTGGGGATACTTTAGCGTTCGAGGAGGTACCTATTCAGATTATAGATCGTAAAGTGCAGAAGTTACGTACCAAGGTATACCGTTAGTAAAGGTATTGTGGTGGAATCACGAGGTTGAGGAAGCTTCTTGGGAACTGGAGGTGGAAATATGCCAGAAGTATCCACAGTTGTTCTGAGTATGTGTAGATTACCTTACTTTGTATTGGAACAAGTGGTTAGTCTTAGGGAGTGTGTGTATTTATGAGCTCTTGAAACAGTTTATGTATGTAACCACGATATTCCTCTATCATAAGTAAGGGTATGTATATGTTGTGACGGGGCTGCATTGTAGTAGTCGTTGGTTTCTTTTTCTTTCTAGAGTCGAGTGTGTATTTGATTGTATGAATGAGTTCATGAATGTGAGATTGCAAATTTCGAGGATGAAATTTTTGTAAGGAGGGAAGGTTGTAAGAACCCGAACCATGATATATGGATTTAATTAGTTAAGAGAAGGGTATAATGGTAATTGAGCAGGCTTCGTCAACGAAGCCAGAGTTCGTAGAAGAAGGAGTTATGATGTTCGGCGACGAAATGCAAAGGCTCGTCGATGAGGAGTAGCTGAGAGGTTTCGGGAAATTGAGAATCTCAGGCTCATCAACGAGGTCACCATCTCATCGACGAACTATCTTAGTGACTCGTTGACGAAGACGCCATCTCGTCGACAAGGGCGACCGTGTCAAAGGGCTATAAATATGAGTTTTCATTACTTCTTAGTTAAGAAATCTTAAATTCTCTCTCTACCTCTCTAGAAACTCAACATACTTTCTCTCTCTCTCTCTTTAGATTTTTTTGCCATACGTTGCGAGAATTGTTGATCCGATGTTACCACGAGGATCAGGGAAGGATTCTCTACAAGTTTTACAAATAGGATCTTCATTTTGGACGTTTTCAGGTGTTGGCACAAAATCGAGGTAAAACTCGATTTTCAATTCTATTTCGATGGTTCTGTAGAGAACGGAGTTGTGAGCATATTTTGTACTGTGGTTTATAGGTTTTGGGAACTCGGTTTGTTGTTTAGGGGCTGTAGAGTTCAACATTGGTCATTTGGGGAAAGGTAAGGGGATTCAGTTTATGTCAGTTATTTTTGAAATCGGACTTGGTAGAACTATGGTTCACGATCCTGTGTGCGTTTTTGTTACTCATTTGGGGAAATATAAAGGGTAAAATTATGGGTTTTTCATGTTACAGTTTTGGGAAAAAGGGGGTATTGGGTCGTATCCCTGGTTTTGTTGGAAAATCGTAAATATATTATTATATATATACATTGTGTTATAGGGATGGTCGTGCTTTGACTTGTTTAAACTGTATATGTTTGAAAAATCATGATTTAGATTACAAAATGGGTGTGGTTTTTTTGGTTATATGAGCATGCATGGTTGTGTTTTGTTGAAATGTAATAGGAACTGGGTTTCTAATTGTTCCAAGTACTGAAAGAGTGTCCAACTTTATATCCAAGGGCGAGAAATATTGCCTGCCATGTGTGACAAGAGTGTCCGGCTCTATATTCGAGGTCATGAGCCTTACTGGCTGATCACCGAAGGGTGTGGATCCACCAGTTGTACCGGTACAATGTTATGGGAGTTTGGGACTACTCCATGTGCCGGGCACGCTGTGTAATGCGGGCCGACTTTGGGCCGAAGGGTGTGACGAAACCGGGTTGCTTGATTATGTGTGTGTGTGTGCGTGTATGCACTGTACTCGAACTATTTTGTGAAAATACTAAAATTGCATTTATCTATGTATGTTTTGTGTCATGATAACACTCAAATGCCACACACCGATATAACATGTATCTTCCTTACTGAAAGGTGTCTCACCCCTTCTGTATGGACATATTTTTCAGGTCATTCGAGTAACCGGAACTAGCATCCTTGTGTTGGAAGCGTAGTGGTCGGTGTACAGCGAGAGGTACTTAGGTAAGTACTAGGATTGTTATAGGTTGTCTTTTTTGGTTTTTGCTGACACCCGGGTTTGTATTGTATTATGGATCCCAGTCCTTTTTGTATAGACTCTGGTATCCTACAAGACATATATGTATAGAATGACCTGTTTCTGCTGTGTATATGGTTTGTATATGGATGTGTATAGGGTGCCTGGGAACCCCACGGGGTCGGACCCTCATTCATTTTTCTGTGTCATTGTTGATTTGTATGATATAGGGACATGTTAGGTTACTATTTCACCCCTGGGTCCCATTACCGAGTTTGGGGCGTGACAACAATAATTTGCATCACTGAGCTTACACTATATCCATATCATTGATGTGTATGTAACTGTACATATTGGGTACATATCTGTTTTACATGAAAGCATAATCAATGTACTAATTTCATTGTTGTGAAATTACTAAGTGTTTCCAAGCGTGGCTTGAGGGGGCGGTAATCCAGCCCTGTAAGGATTGGTTGTAAAGGTTGAGGTCAGCCCTGTGTTAATTGACCTGGTTTGTTTAGGTGCCGCTCCACCCGTTTAAGTGAGCAATTATAGTGGTAATCCTTGTACTTGTTAGCCAAGGCAGGGACATAGGCAATTGGCTGAACCTCGATAACACTTCTACGTGTCATTTTTCTTTACAACTTTGTCGTGCATGTGTTGTTAATTAGATTGCTTTATTTAATTTTTGGTATATATAATATCTGATTTACATTACTTGTACTCGATTGACCATAGGGTTACAAACATACTGTTGTTAGGATACTTACCTAGAGCTTAAATTTTAAAAGTACCAATTCACCCCCCCCCCTCTTGGAATCTCGGTAAAGCTATCAATTGGTATCACAGTCACATAGCATAAACTAGTAGTTATTTTGCAAAAGATCTCATATGGCTTATAGCTCCATAACCCCTTTCCCTGAGGGACCATCTTCCGCACGACCTCCTATTTTTAGTGGTGTTAATTACACCCTTTGGAAACAAAGGATGCGCATCTACTTTCAAAATACTGATTGGAAGGTGTGGAGGATTGTCTCTAAGGGTAATTATGTTCCCATGAAAACAGAGGGTACCACTAGAGTTCCTAAAACTGAGGAAGAATATGATGATGATGATATGAAAGCTATTAGTTTAAATGTCATTGCTATGAATATTTTGTACTGTAGTCTTGATGTAAATGAATTTAATAGAATTATGGCATGTTCTACTACAAAAGAAATCTAGGATAAGCTAGAGGTCACATATGAGGGTATTAAGGATGTGAAAGATAGTAGGATAGATATGTTGACTAGTGAGTATGACGCCTTTAGGATGAATGTAGGTGAGTCCATTCAGAGCATGTATACCCGATTCACGCACATCATAAACTCACTGTATGCATTAGGGAAGACCTATCCCACTTATGAGATGATTAGGAAGATCCTTAGAGGCTTGCCTCCTGTTTAGGAAGCCAAGGCTACGACCATTGCTGAGGGTAAAGAACTTAAGGCCATGACTCTAGATGAATTGATAGATTCCCTAATCACCAATGAGTTAGCCATAAATGAGAGACTCAATGAACACAATAGGGCGAAGAAAGTGACTGCATTGAAAACTTCTACTAAAACATGTAATGAATACAGCGAACCTGACACTGATGATGATATGGCCATGCTAACTAGAAAATTTAGCATATTTTTCAGGAAGAATAGAAAGTCATATAAAAGATATAGGGAGTCTACATTTGAGAAGGGAGAGTCAAGTAAAAGAAAATAAAAATCAAATGGTCCCACGAGTTATAATTGCAACAAAGTTGGGCACATCAAGCCAGATTGCCCACTATTGAAAAAGGAGGCTAAGAAAAAGAAGAAAGCCTTGAAGGCTGGGACATCATTTGATAAACTAAGCAACAGTGACTCAGAATCTAACCACAACGACTCAGAGGTCGCTAATCTGTGCTTGATGGCACACAATAATGAAGTATCGTCTTCTAGTTTATTATCTTCATATTATTCATCTGATGATTGTGATTCTGATTGCATGCCTACGTTTAAAGAATTACAATTTGAATATATTTGTGTATCTAAACTGTTGAGTAAGATGACCAAAGAAAATAATGATTTGAAAAAGAAATGTGAAAATTGGTCAAAAATGTTTGGTATTGCTAAAACCTCCCATGCTTCCGTTTTGAAAGAAAAAGAAGTTACTATTGTTGAGCTTGAGAGGAAATTGGAGGATAGCTCCAAAGTTATTTTTAAATTCACCAAGGGCAAACGCAATTTTGGAAAACTACTTGGTGCACAAAAGAATTCCTTAAGTAAAGAGGGTCTTGGTTTTAATGGTGTTGAAAATGTTAAACGACCTAATCTTTACTTAGGACATTTCACTCATGAATCAAAATCTCATGTTCCTCCTAAAGATCCTAAGTGTAGAATAAAATGTTTTAAATATAAAAAAATTGGTCATATTCAATTTGATTGCCTACTTAGGAAAAAGCATGCGAGAATTAGGAAAGTATGGGTAGTTAAAGGCGATCCAGCTACTAACCCCCGTGGACCCAACAAAATTTGGGGACTAGCATTAGTTACTTAGTTTATCTTGCAGGTATGCCTAAAATTGTCCACCTCCAAGGATCGGTGGTACCTGGATAATGGGTGCTCATAGCACATGACCGGCGACAAGGGAAAATCTACATTAATCATTCCCAAGGATGGATGATATGTGACATTCGACGACAATGCCAAAGGACGTATCATCGGGGTAGGTAAGGTTGGTAAGGATTCTTCGCTTACTATTGATAATGTTTTATTAGTTGATGGGCTGAAGCATAATTTACTAAGTATAAGTCAATTATGTGATAAAGGATATAAGGTGTCTTTTGAAAATGATAAATGCATAGTAGAAGATAAATCAGATCACAAAGTGCTTTTTACTGTCAATCGCCATGAAAAGGTTTATGCTACCTCTCTTAATAACTTAGCTTCACAACAAGTGACTCGCTTTTCTGCTGTAAATGAAGCTAGTTGGTTATGGCATAGGCACTTAGGACACGCTAGCATGGATTTATTGTCAAAACTTGTTAGAAAAGAATTAGTAAAAGACTTGCCTAAAATGTCATTTGTAAAAGATAAAATTTGTGATGCATGTCAAATTGGTAAGCAAAAAAAATCTAGTTTTAAAAAAAATAAATACATATCTACTACTAGACCACTTGAGATGCGTCGTTTAGATTTGTTTGGTCCTAATTCTATGCGAAGCCTTGGTGGTAAATCACATGCTTTTGTAATTGTAGATGACTTTTCTAGGTTCACATGGGTGTTGTTTCTTGCACATAAAAATGAATCATGTCAACAATTTACCAAACTCTGTAGGAGAATTCAAAATGAAAAAGGATATAAGATAACTCATATAAGAAGTGATAGAGGCACGAAATTTAAAAATGAGGGCATAGAAAATTATTGTGACATAGATGGCATATCACATAACGTCATTGCACCTAGGACATCTCAACAAAACGGTGTGGTAGAAAGAAAGAATAGGTCACTACAAGAAATAGGTAGAACTATGCTGAATGAACATAACTTACCTAAATACTTTTAGGCCGAGGTCATAAATACTGTATGTTATTTCATGAATAGGGTGTTGATTAGACCGTCAATAACTAAAACCCCTTATGAATTGTGGAACAACCATAGACCTAATATTTCCTATTTTCATGTGTTTAGTTGTAAATGCTTTGTACTTAGATGAACACCTAGGGAAATTTGACTCTAAGTCTGATGAAAGTATTTTCCTAGGTTATGCACTTAATAGTAAAGCATATAGGGTTTTCAATAAAAGAACATTGACTATTATTGAATCTATTCATGTTGTGTTCGATGAATCTAATCCATTTTCGAAGAAAGATGATGAAGATGATATTGATATTAGAAAATGCTTAGATAAATTATCTATTGAAAACAATGCAAATGAAAATCTAGAAGTTAATGAAAATTCATCTGAAGATAATGAAAATGAAATTCAGGAGTTGCCTAGAGATTGGAAATTTATTAGAAATCATCCTATAGATCAAATCATAGGTGAACCATCCCGTGGTGTAGCCACAAGATCCTCCTTGAAAAACCTAGTGAATCATTATGCTTTCTTATCCCAAGAAGAACCTAAAAATATTAAAGAAGCCATAGAGGATGAGTCTTGGGTAATGTCCATGCAAGATGAACTTAATCAATTTGAAAGAAGCAGAGTGTGGACCCTAGTTCCTAGGGCTAATGATCATACAATTATTAGAACTAAATGGGTATATAGAAATAAGAAAGATGAGAATGGGGTAGTAACTAAGAATAAGGTTAGACTAATTGCCCAAGGTTATAATCAGGAGGAGGGGATTGACTTTGATGAAACATATGCTCCTGTTGTTAGGTTAGAAGCCATTTGTATGCTATTTGTTTATACCGCTTTTAAAAATTTTAAATTGTTTCAAATGGATGTTAAGAACGCTTTTCTAAATGGCTATATTAATGAAGAAGTATATGTAGAACAACCACTCGATTTTGAAAATCATAAATATCCAGATCATGTTTACTGATTGTCTAAGGCCGTGTATAGATTGAAACAAGCTCCTAGAGTTTGGTATGAGAGGCTTAGTGATTTTCTACTAGAAAATGGGTTTACCAGTGGAAAAATGGACACTACACCCTTCATCAAATCCAAAAATGATGATATGCTCCATGTTCAAATTTATGTGGACGATATCATTTTTGGAGCAACTAATGATGAGTTGTGTAATGAATTGTCCAAGTGCATGCAAAGTGAATTCGAAATGAGCATGATGGGTGAACTTAATTTCTTTTTAAGGCTACAAATTAAGCAAGCTAAATGTTGAACTTTCATATGCCAATCTAAATATATTAGGGACTTGCTAAAGAAATTTAATATGGAAGATTGTAAAATTCTTGGCACACTTATGAATTCTTCCATTAAGCTTGATAAAGATGAGTAAGGAATCCCTGTTGATGTGAAATTGTATCGTGGCATGATTGGGAGTCTCCTATATCTCACTGCTAGTAGGTCTGATATTATGTTTAGTGTGTGTATGCGTGCTAGGTTTCAGGCTGCTCCCAAGGAATCCCATCTAAAAGCAGTTAAATGAATCCTTAGGTATCTAGTTGAAACTATAGAGTTAGGCTTATGGTACCCTAAGCATACTACCTTTGAGATTGTGAGTTATACTAATGCTGACTTTGCCAGTAGTAAGGTTGATAGAAAAAGTACCAGCGGAACTTGTCATTACTTAGGACAATCTCTTGTTTCTTGGTTCTCTAAGAAACAGAACTCAGCTGCCTTATCCACAGCCGAAGTAGAATATATTGCGGCTGGAAGTTGTTGTGCTCAAACTCTTTATATGAAACAACAACTTATGGATTTTGGATTACACTATGATACAATACTGATTAAATGTGATAATACTAGTGCAATCAACATCTCTAAAAATCCTATCTCACATTCACAAACTAAACACATTGAAATTAGACATCACTTCCTTCGTGATCATGTGCAAAAAGGAGATGTGGCTCTTGAGTTTGTATGCACTAATGAACAGTGGGCGAACATATTTACTAAACTACTCCTCGGGCATCTGAACTGTTGTTAAGTCAATAGTTGACCTGGGCTCTCGGGCGTCCGACCGATAATGTACATACCTTCCTTGGGCACCCGAACCCCTCGAAAGGGATAGTCCACCAACTCGGGTGACCAATCGTTTTATTTCAAAAAGAACCCCGAGAGACCGAACACACGGTGTCAGGCCACCGAATATAGGACCAAGCAACTGAAGTCACGAAGCAATGCTAATGACTTTGATTCGGGTCACCGAACCTGAATCCGGGTGATCAAATTGCTTTGAATATCTCTTATTATTGAGTCTGGTCAGGCGACCGTGTAATGTCCTCAAAATTTACACCATTTTTTTTAAAGAAAGAATATATATACACAACCATACCTATGCAGAGGATACATAAGTCATACAACCATATATACTATACAATACTAGAATTTAGTACATTCATACCATAGCCATATAAAACAACTCCCTCCAGTATCACCTACCCCAAAAATACAAAACTCTGTCACAAACTTATCCTACAACTAGGGTAACCAAGTCAACTCTTTATCCGCGAGCCTGACCTGCTCGCCTAGCTGGCTGACCTGAAAAATGGTAAAGTAATGGGGTGAGACGAAACTCAGTAAGAGGAAATATGCTATTACTAGTGTGTGGTGACTGAGTCATATAACTATAATAGTAATATTTAAAACTACATGATTTGGAAAATATGTAAAACACGTATATCACATGTATAGTAGCTTAAAATATTGGTATCATCCGAACTTTCTATCATTCATACTGCTAATACCATACTATATTTAATAAATATTGTAAACTGTATACATATACATATACATAACTTTGTTCTTTCCCTGGAACTCTGTATGTCATGATTTAACCCCTCATGGTAGGGTTGTGCGGCCCGTAGGCAGGACTTGACTCTGGTTGGCCCTTCAGGTAAGTCATCATACTCTACATTACCTTAGCCTGACCAAACTGCATCCACTCCTAAACTCAAGACTTGCTACTACCTCGTCAAACTGGCCCCCTCAACCCAGTAAACTGGGGTGCTGCATCCTCTATGAGCACAGTTTGACGGTACCCACACACTATCTGAGATATGTGGTTACACTCTATTTTGTATATAGCAATGGTACCGTGCTCTGTAAATTGTGTTTGTTTGTAATCTTTCCACAGGGATCTAATACTATATACATATATACTACACTCTTTTTACTGTTTTCAATATGTTTCCAAAATAACCATAACACAATTAATCTATACTGTAAATACTGTAATATCTGTAGCATCTTGATGTCATAACTGTATGATCTGTCTGTACTTTCTATCTGTCTAATCTGTCTGAAGGCTTTGAATGTTATAGCATTTAGGAAAACATAATATTCTGTAATTACTATATATACTAATCTGAATAAAATTTGTATTTAAATCTATAAATAAATAAATATATATATATATATATATATCCATTTGTGAAACTATCTAAATAAAACTATATATGTTCTTGCATATATCTGTATAATTTCTGTGAATATCTGGCTATATCTATATGTTCTATATAACATCATATACTAGGAAAACTGTACAAAATTCTACATCAAATAAAATCTACTCAAGCCACACATACTTTATGATCTCATATTCTATAAAACTAAACAATAATTGGTATACATGCAACTGTAAAATTTCTGTTAACATAGTCAAATCTCCTAGCATAGCATATATCCCTTACCTAGTTTCTGAAAAGCCCCAACAATACTCTAGCCCTACACCCGCAGGGTTCTCCAGCAATGATCTGCTCTGGCAGACTTGCAGAGAACTTCCCTAGGAGCGTCGGGGTGGCTTCAGATCGTCGATCCGGCGAGAGACAGGCCGGGATTGAAGAGAGAAGGAGTGGAAGACGTTTAAGAGAGAGAGAGAGAGAGAGAGAGATAGAGAGTGTGTGTGTGTGTGTGTTTGTTGCACCAAATTCTGCAAATTAATTCAGGTTTTCACTATTTATAGCCTCAGATTCTTCGACGAGACACGTCATGCCGTCGACGAGTCCTTAAGAAATTTCATCAATGAACCTTCCTTCCTCGTCGACGAATTTCAGACTGCCTAAGAACCCCTCTTAGTATCTTCTCATCGATGAGGCATGGCTTCATCGACGAGGCCCCCTTATGCACTCTTCAACGAATTCCCTGTGTTCGTCGATGAGACCTAGTGTAATTTTTCCTGGGTTATCACATTCTCCCCTCCTTATAAAATTTCTTCCTCGAAATTTACTATTCGTGTTGAACATCATCCATATAATCTATCATCCCAAGAGGTAAATGGTCTACTTATTTTATTATTTACCCTCATTTATGGCGGAGGAATACCGTGGTGACATTTTAAACTCTGGGAGATTACACATATGAAACTAAAAACTGCCTACTAACTAAATCAATACATGTACCTGCAAAAGAAACATTACCTAACTAGTTACATTTTACTTGATTACTGCTAATCTTCTTGGAACAAATGGGGGTATTTTCGTCTTATTTCATCCTCAAGTTCCCATGAAGCTTCTTCTGTAACATGATTCTTCCACAAAACTTTCACTAGCTGAATTTCTTTCGTGTGCAGTTTTTGTGTCTTTTTGTCTAAAATTTGTACTTGTACTTCTTCATAAGCCAACAAATCCTTAAATTCTATTTCTACATAGTTGATGATGTGGTACGGGTCTGGGACGTATTTCCTCAATATGGCAACATGGAATACGTCGTGTATTCTAGACAGAGCTGCCAGCAAAGCTAGCCTATCGGCAACTGGCCCTACTTTCGCTAGTATCTCAAAAGGACCAATATACCTAGGGCTCAACTTGCCCTTCTTTCCAAATCTCATAATTCCTTTCAGGGGATCTATCTTCAAGAATACCCGATCCCCCACATCAAATTCTAGTTTCTGGTGGTGAGTATCTGCGTAACTTTTCTGCAGACTCTGCATTGTACTAATTCTTTCTTTAATTAGTCAGACCTTGTCGGACGCCTGCTGTATTATTTCTAGACCTAAAACTCGCCTTGCGCCTACTTCATCCTAGAAAAGAGGAGATCGACACCTCCTACCAAATAGTGCTTCGTAAGGTGCCATGCCGATACTATCCTGATAACTATTATTATAAGCAAATTCGACTAACGACATAAATTGAATTCAACGGCCTCCAAAGTCAAGCACACAAGCACGAAGCATATCCTCTAATTTCTGAATTGTCCTTTCGGTCTGTCCATCCATCTGGGGATGGAAAGCAGTGCTGAATGCTAACTGTGTACCCATAGCCTCCTGAAAACTCTTCCAAAATCGTGAAGTGAACCGAGGATCTCGGTATGAAACTATGGACACCGGTACACCATGGACACACACTATCCGGTACACCATGGACACGCACTATCTCTCGAACATATACCTCTGCCAATCTATCCACGGAGTAATCGACTTTAATCAGAATGAAATGAGAGGTCTTCATCAGACGATCAATAACCACCCAAATTGCATTCAACCCCTGTCATACTGGTGGTAACCCAGTAATGAAGTCCATAGAGATATGATCCCACTTCCACTCTAGAATAAACAGTGGCTGCAAGTGCCATGCTGGTCTCTGGTGCTCAGCTTTAACCTGCTGGCACGCCAAGCACTGTTGTACAAAATCATCTAGCTCTCTTTTCATTCCACTCCACCAGAAGTACTTCCGCAGATCCCGATACATTTTAGTGCTACCTAGATGTACGATCTATAGGGATCTTTGAGCCTCCTCCAATATAGTTCTCCTGATCTTGATATCTGCATGAACATAAAGCCTAGTACAGAACCGCAGGGCTCCGTCATATGATATGTTGAATTCCTCACCCTGACCATCTCGCACCCTAGCCATTACCTTTGCCAACTCTACATCTTCACCCTGAGATACTTTAATCCTCTCGTATAGCATAGGTTGAACCACTAGACTTGCAATGACTGCCTGAGGACTCTCCTCTATCAACTCTATGATAAGCCTCTCCAAATCCATCAAAATTGAGTGCTGAATCTCCATGTTTACTAGTGCTGGTCCCACGGATTTCCTGCTCAGAGCATCAGCTACCACGTTCGCTTTCCCTGGATGGTAACTAATCGAGCAATCATAATCTTTAATAAGATTTAACCACATTCTTTGCATCATATTCAATTCTTTCTGGGTAAAGAAATATTTCAGGCTTTTGTGATCTGTGAAAATATCGCACTTTCCACCATATAGGTAATGCCTCCAGATCTTGAGAGCGTACACCACTGCAGCTAACTTTAAATCATGGACTGGATAATTCTTCTCATATTCTTTAAGTTGTCTAGAAGCATACGCAATCACCCTGCCATGCTGCATCAATACACACCCAAGACCTTTCAATGATGCACCACTATATATTACAAATCCGTCCTCCCTTGATGGAATAGATAATATCGGAGCTGAAACTAACCATCGCTTTAACTCCTAAAAAATTTATTCGCAATCATCGGTCCAATCAAATTTTACATTTTTCCTCATAAGCCGTGTTAATGGACCTAATAGCCTAGAGAAGCCATCAATAAAGCGTCAGTAATAGCCTGCAAATCCTAAAAAACTCTTGACTTCCTGAACATTTCTCGGCCTTTCCCAATTCAGTACTGCTTCTATTTTACTGGAATCAATTGATATACCCGTCTCAGAGATCACATGACCAAGAAAGGTAACCTGTCTCAACCAAAACTCACATTTCTTGAATTTTGCATATAATTTTCTCTCTCTCAATATCTGCAACATCAGCCTCAAATGATGTTCATGTTCGTCAAAAGTCTTTAAGTAGACTAGTATATCATCAATGAAGACAACCATAAACTAGTCCAAATATTGATGGAACACCTGATTCATCAAATCCATGAATACTGCTAGTGCGTTAGTCAACCCAAATGGCATCACCAGGAACTCGTAATGCCCATATCTGGTTCAAAATGCGGTCTTCAAAATATCCTCTACTCTAACTTTCACCTGATGGTAACCCGACCGCAGGTCAATTTTAGAGTAAACCCGGGTCCCCTAGAGTTGATCAAATAAATCATCAATCCTAGGGAAAGGATATTTATTCTTAATTGTTAGTTTATTTATCTCTCTATAATCGATGCACAATCTCATGGTTCCATCTTTCTTTTTTATGAACAAAACTGGTGCTTCCTAGGGCAACACACTAGGCCTGATAAACCCTTTGTCCAGCAATTACTATAACCGATCTTTCAATTCTTTCAACTCGACTGGAGCCATACGATATGGTGCTTTAGATACTAGTGCAATTCCTGACAACAGATCTATAGTAAACTCAATCTCACGGTCAGGCAGCAAACCAGGCAATTCTTCTGGAAAGACATCTGGGAATTCCTTCACTACTAGTATGTCAGTTTGTCTCAATTCATCTTTTAGAAAATATTTTATGTATGCAACATACCACTGGCAACCACCCTGTAGCAATCTTCACACCTGAATAGCGGACACCAGCTGTGGCGTGGCACGTACGCGTGAACCCACAAATCTGTACTCTTGTTCATCCGGGGTCTGAAAATCACTTTTCTTTGGTGGCAATCTATACTGGTGTGATACGTTGCCAACCAATCCATGCCCAGTATCACATCAAACCCCTAAATGTCAAGGACTACAAGATCGGCTAACAGCACTCTCTCCTAAATACTTATTGGAAAATTTCGAAGCACTTTCCTACATTTTACCACAAATCCCATCGGCGTACCCACAGATAATTCTACATCTAATAGTTGTGTCTCTACCCCAATTATTCTAACATACCCCACCGATATAAAAGAGTGGGTGGCACCTGTATCAAACAAAGCAACAATTTTA
Source organism: Malania oleifera (assembly GCF_029873635.1). NCBI lineage: Eukaryota > Viridiplantae > Streptophyta > Magnoliopsida > Santalales > Ximeniaceae > Malania > Malania oleifera. Next base: position 21,877,039 of record NC_080417.1, on the reverse strand, counting down.
TATGGTAAAGTAGTAAAGGTACCTGTGACCACATCTTTAGCCATCTCGACGTCCCCTGGCATCAACGCATAAACCCTCGTCAACGTGGTAGTTCTCTGCTAACCTCCGCGGGGCACCTGGTATCCTCCCCGAAATTGCCTAGGAGCTGGTATATAACCTGGTGGCATCTGACAGGATCGATCCATATGACCGGGCCTCCCACAACGATAACAAACACTCTCCCCCAGTCGGCACTCATCAAGATGTCTCCATCCGCATCTAGGACAAATGGCAGGAAGCTATTCGCCCTAAAATCCACCGGGCTCTACCATCTATCTCTGGCCACCGCCATATCTACCTCCTCTCCAAGGGCCTCGATTGGGACTTGCCTGAAGACTCGAGGGCGCAGTTCTCCTCTTCTGACTATGTGTCTCAGTCTCCCTGGGTAGACTCTGCAATGGTATAATAGCCTTGTTAACCAACTTTTCAAAATCTTGGATCCTCAGTACTGCCACCTGCCTATAGATATCTTGCCTCAAGTTTCTCTCAGACGTTCTGGCCTTCTTCACTTCATCAAGGACAATATATGGGCAGAAACACGAGAGCTCGATAAATCTCACCGCATACTACTGGACTGTCATCGACCCCTGGGACAAACTCAAAAACTCCTATACTCGAGCCTCTCTAACTGATGCAGGATATTACCTATCGAAGAAAACCTCCCTGATCGAGCCCAGGTCATTAGCACTGGTGTAACCCTCTGCTCCTCCAATAGCTTGGTAGAAGTCCACCATCTCTCGGTCTCCCCCGCCAGTCTATATGTAGCATATAAGACCCTCTGCTCATCGATGCAGTGAAGTACTGTCAGAATCTTCTCTACCTCTTGCACCTAGTTCTCAGAAACTAAGGGGTCAGCCGTTCCAGAAAAGGCTGGTGGATTCATCTTCATAAATTTCTCTATGGTACATCCCTGAACTGGAGATGAACCTCCCTACTCTCTAGAGCTCCGTGCTATTTCAACCATAACTTGCTGAGCCACACTACGTAGCACAACATCTAAATTTCCACCTCCTACGCCAGAACGACCCGCTCCGTCATCACCACTGGCGTGAGCTCTACTGCCTCCTACATCCATCCTGTAAATATGTAGAACATCGTTTCAGAATCCAATTCCCCATACAGACCCGACTTATTCAAATAAAACTTCAAATCCTTTATTAACCATCCTTCATGATCCTAATACCAAAATTCAATCCAACAACCCAAACACACGACTCGTTGATAGTTTACTATGGCTTTCCTGAAATTGTCACCCCAAGAAAAACACAGAAACCACCACGAAATCCTGTATCCAGATCATAGAACAAAACCTCAAGTTCTTTTCCTATATCCTGGTATTGTTACCCGCTGCACTTTAGAGTCTACAGAACCTAACAGCCTAGGCTCAGATACCAAAAATGTAATGTCCTCAAAATTTAGACCATTTAAAAAAAAAAAATAATATACACACACAACCATACATACGCAACGGATACATAAGTCATACAACCATATATACTATACAATACCAGAATTCAGTACATTCGGACCATAGCCATATAAAATAACTCCCTCCAGTGTCACCTACCCCAAAAATACAAAACCCTGTCACAAACTTACCCTACAACTAGGGTAACCAATTCAACTCTCTATCCGCGAGCCTAATCTGCTCGCCTAGCTAGCTCACCTGAAAAATAGTAAAGTAATGGAGTGAGACAAAGCTCAGTAAAAGGAAATATGCTATTACTAGTGTGTGACGACTGAGTCGTATAACTATAATAATAATAATATTTAAAACTGCATGATCTGTAAAATCTGTAAAACATGTATAGTAGCTTAAAATATTGGTATCATCCGAACTTTCTATCATTCATACTGCTAATACCATACTATATTTAATAAATGTTGTAAACTGTATACATATACATATACATAACTGTGTTCTTTCCCTGAGACTCTGTATGTCATGATTTGACCCCTCATGGCAGGGTTGTGCTGCCCGTAGGCGGGACTTAACTCTGGTCGGCCCTCCAGGTTAGTCATCATACTCTACACTACCTTAGCTCGACCAAACTGCATCCACTCCTAAGCTCAAGACTGGCTACTACCTCGTCAAACTAGCCCCCTCAACCCAGCGAACTGGGGAGCTGCATCCTCTCCGAGCACAGTTTGACGGTACCCACACACTATCTGAGATATGTGGTTGCACTCTATTCTGTATATAGCAACGGTACCATGCTCTGTAAACTGTATCTGTCTGTAATCTTTCCACAAGGATCTGATACTATATACATATATACTACACTCTTTTTACTGTTTTCATTATGTTTCCAAAATAACCATACCACAATTAATCTGTACTGTAAATACTATAATATCTGTAGCATCTTGATGCTATAACTGTATAATCATTCTGTACTTTCTATTTGTGTAATTTGTCTGTATACTCTGAATGTTATGCCAATTAGGAAAACATAATATTCTGTAATTACTATATATACTGATCTGAATAAACATTTGTGTGTGTGTGTATATATATATATATATATATATATATATATATCTATATATATATATATATATAGATATGAAACTATCTGAATAAAACTATATATGTTCATGCATCTATCTGTATAATATCTTTGAATATCTCACTAAATCTATATGTTCTGTATAACATCATATACTGGTAAAACTGTACAAAATTCTACATCAAATAATATCTACTCAGGCCACACATACTTTATAATCTCATATTATGTAAAACTACATAATAATTGGTATACATGCAACTGTAAAATTTCTACATCAAATAATATCTACTCAGGCCACACATACTTTATAATCTCATATTCTGTAAAACTACATAATAATTGGTATACATGCAACTGTAAAATTTCTATTAATATAGTCAAATCTCCTAACATAGCATATTTCCCTTACCTAGTTTCTGAAAAGCCCCAACAATACTCTAGCCTTACACCCACAGGGTTCTCCACTCAACAACCTGAAAACAACATCCCTCAGAACAAAACATCAGTATTTTCCTACATACAACATTTCCTATAACTACAGGGAAAGTATATTCTGAATAAAACACCTTACCCTGAATTTGGGATGAATATCAAACCACCTTCACCAACGATCTGCTTCGGAAGACATGCAGAGAACTTCCCCAAGAGCATCGTGGTGGCTCCGATCATCGATCCGGCGAGAGACAGGGCCAGAATCGAAGAGAGAAGGAGTGGAAAACATTTTAGAGAGAGTGTGTGTGTTTGTTGTGCCAAATTCTGCAAATTAATCCAGGTTTTCACTATTTATAGCCTTAGATTCATCAACGAGAAACGTCATCTCATCGACGAGTCCTTAAGGAATTTCATCGACGAACCTTCCTTCCTCGTTGACAAATTTCAAACTGCCAGAGAACCACTCTCGGTATCTTCTCGTCAATGAGGCGTGGCTTCATCGACAAAGCCCCCTTATGCACTCGTCGACAAACTCCCTGTGTTCGTAGATGAGACCCTATGTAATTTTTCCTAGGTTATCACAGACCGAACCTTAGTTCAACCACCCGAACCTCGGCAGGTTAAAATTATTTTAACCACGGTAAAACTAGGTTAAATTGGGCTTATTGTATTTTAACTATTTCAAACTTTTTAATTATTCCTAACATATCCTAAACGGTTATAATTTTACCTCTGCCTATAAATATATGCTCATTTGCAAGATTAAATAATAATTAGCAAATTAGATTAGCAAAAATTCTCTCTTTTCAAAATACTCTCTTTGGCCAAATAATCTCAAAATCTTTACTTCCTTGATATATTCTAAGATTGTGAGAACATTTCTAGAGTACTTGTGATTGCTGAGATTGCTAGAAACTCCCAGTTGATTGATTGATTGCAATATTTTTTGTTGATTAAGGTGTAATCCCAAGAGAGGCGTGAATTGGGTATTTAAAAAATTCTTTGAAACCTATTTACCAATCAATCCCTATATCTATGTTTAACTAGTCACTTATCAAATTGGTGTGAAATTATTCAACATACACAAGCAAGCTGGAAATTGAAATACGATGCGGAAAATAAAAAGGATAAGGGAAGAGAGATTGCAACCACGATTTTACGAGGTTCAGCCTACTTGGTCTACATCCTCGCCTTGAGCAACCACTCAAGGATTCACTAACCATGCTCCTTAAAGTGGGACGGAGCTTCCCTTACAATCTTCTGCTTACAAGAGGCACAACTTCCTCCTACTCTGCTGCTTACAAGAGATACAACTCTCTCCTCTCTCACCGGTTTACACACCGAACCGTGTATATAATAGAATCTGGAAAATACACTCAAAACCAATGCTTCTAACAAAAGCTGATGAGTATAATTCAAAATCCTAAAACATTGACATATGATATAACTTGAAGCTCGTGAATGAATGAAAACGATAAAATCATTTTATGTATGATATGCCTTAACACACAAATGCACACTTATATAATTGAAGTGAACTTGTTGGCAAAAACTTTGTCTTGAATATACACTCAATCAAAATCACAAAGTTCTATTTCAAGTACTCAACCACAAAACTGAGTATATTAATTTGCAAAAAAATATCCCTCAATTAAAATTATAGTTATAAGTGTCAAGGATATTAAATCAAGTTCTAATGTATCTAAAGATAGATCCTCTTAGAAAACACACACTTGAATCAAACCTTTCAATGAGTCACACACCATAAAAAAAATAATGATCTTGTTTAAAATAGCTTGGTATATATAAAGATACTTTCAAGATCACTCTTTTAATCAAAACTAGGATTTTCAATAAGAAACCCTTTGGGAAAATATATGTATATTTATATGCTCTTGAACCAAAATTTAATCTACCAAGTTAGATAAACTTTCTCAAGTAATGATCTCTTAGAAAAATAATTTTTGTACGAAAGGCACACTCAAGATCAATACTTTTCAATACGAGTCAAGAACAAACAATGAGATGATATGTAAAAATCACAAGACTAATAGCTTGAAAGATCAAACCTCAATACTAGATTGAAGTACAGTAGAGTAAACAAGTTCCCTTTGAAAATCTGAATAGATTTGCCCAAGCTTGAAGATATGAGATTGATGTATAGGCAAACGAATAGTACTAAGAGTAGATAATCAACAAACTTGCAACAAGGTGTGTTCTTCTCTTTTTTGTGTGTCTCACTCTTGTTCTAGGGTTTAGATATTCATAATATATAGTATATTACCCTTAGGATTGATCTCAACCATTGGATCAATAAGATACCTCGCGTGTCCTTTTAATAAAGAACTGATTTTTAGGCTTTCCCGCGAGTTCAGGCAACTGAACTCGACTTCAGGCTCCTGAAGTGTCAACTTCAGGCGCTTGAGGTTCCAATGTCAGGCGAACAAGGTACCTCTACCAGGTTCTGTCTTTTCCATTTAATTCTTCAGGCTACCGAAGAAATTCTTCAGGCGCCTGAGGATAACTTCAGGCTATCGAAGTCCCCTCTTTCACACATATTCATTTCCAGTTTAAAATTCTACTTTAATTCTTTGCTTGGATCTTTTATACAACAAGTTTTCCATGATTTTAAACACATTTCTAAGCCCATGTAAGTACTCTAATGATGTACATGAAATGCATAAATCCTAAAATCATTCTAAGTTGTATTGAGCCTTAAGATAAATCATATGAAAATGTTGGTACATGAGTTCTAAATACCCATTCCCAAGACATTCTTGAACTTTGCCGCTTGTATCTTGATTCTCATACTCTTTGAGTTCCATGGTGCTTTCTAATATGTATCAGCTTTACTTTATGGCATCCATGACCCATTATCTTTCCGTGCATGCTCAGTGCAAGTCATGTTCACAAACTCAATGTATAGATCAAATATCAAGTGATTTGTCATTATCAAAAACCGGATTGGACTCATAGAGTTAACATTTTTATTGGGGATTTTTTAGCTTTGGTTTATCCCACAGATTTTCATAGTACAAATCTTGAGTGGGGATTAACTAAGTAAGCTTAGGATATTTGCATCTTTGTTGCAAGTATCCAATAGCTTGGTTTTTGTTGTGCGAAGATTTTTCAAACAAGCAACTATTTTCAAACTAGTATTGTGCATATTTCATTGAGGAAAACTCTTTTGAACTAGTTTGATTATCTGATTCATATCGTTGGAATATTGATTTGTTATTGAAGTACTTTACTTAGATTCCAAGATATTGCTTGTATTCAACACTTTTGAGCATCTTATTATTAATACCATATTGATGGCACAATAATTTGCATCACTAAGCTTACACTATATCCATATCATTGATGTGTATGTGACTGCGAAATATTGGGTACATATTTTCTTTACGTGAAAGCATAATCACTGTACCAATTTCATTGTTGTGAAATTACTGAGTATTTCCAGGCATGGCTTGAGGGGGCGGTAATCAAGTCCGGTAAGGATTGGTTGTAAAAGTTGAGGTCAACCTTGTGCTAATTGACCTGGTTTGTTTAGGTGCCGCTCCACCCATTTAAGTGAGAAATTATAGTTGTAATCCTTGTGCTTGTTAGCCAAGGCGGGGACGTACGCAATTGCCGAACCTCAATAACAATTCTGTGTGTCATTTTCCTTTACTGCTTTCTGGTGCATGTGTTGTTAATTAGATTGCTTTATTTAATTTATGGTACATATTATAATTGATTTACATTACTTGCACTAGATTGATCATAGGGTTACGAACATACTGTTGATAGGATACTTACCTAGAGCTTAAATTTTAAAAGTACCAATTCACCCCCCCCCCTCTTGGGATCACGGTAAAGCTATCAGTAAGGATCCTTCACTAATTATTGATAACGTTCTATTAGTTGATGGGTTGAAGCATAACTTATTGAGCATAAGTCAATTGTGTGATAAAGGATATAAGGTTTCATTTGAAAATGATAAATGCATAGTTGAAAGTAAATCAGATCATAAAGTGTTTTTTACTGCAGATCGCCATGAAAATGTATACATTACTACTTTTGATAACTTAGCTTCACAACAAGTAACTTGTTTTTTTGCAATAAATGAATCTAGTTGGTTGTGGCTTAGGCGCTTAGGACACGCTAGCATGGACTTATTGTCAAAACTAGTAAGAAAAGATTTAGTAAAAGGCTTGCCTAAAACATCATTTGTGAAAGATAAAATTTGTGATGCATGTCAAATGGGTAAGCAAACAAAATCAAGTTTTAAGAAAAAAAAAATTTATATCTATCACTAAACCACTTGAAATGCTTTACTTGGATTTATTTGGTCCTAATTCTGTGTAAAGTCTTGGTGGTAAATCATATGTTTTTTTCATTGTTGATGACTTTTCTAGGTTCACATGGGTGTTATTTCTCTCACATAAAAATAAATCATGTGAACAATTTACTAAGCTTTGCAGGAGAATTCAAAATGAAAAAAGCTATAAGATAACTTATATAAGAAGTAATAGAGAAACTGAATTTAAAAATGAAGGCATAGAAAATTATTGTGACCTAAAGGGCATATCACATAATTTTTCTGCACCTAGGACCTCTCAACAAAATGGTGTGGTAGAAAGAAAGAATAGGTCATTGCAAGAAATGGGTAGAACTATACTGAATGAACATAAGCTCCCTAAATATTTTTGGTCTGATGCCATAAATACTGCTTGTTATGTCATGAATTGGGTGTTGATTAGACTATCACTTAATAAAACCCCTTATGAATTGTGGAACAACCATAAACCTAATATTTCCTATTTTCATGTTTTTGGTTGTAAATGCTTTATGCTTAGGGATAATGAACATCTAGGGAAATTTGATTCTAAATCCGATGAAGGCATTTTCCTAGCTATGCTCTTAATAGTAAAGCATATAGAGTTTTCAATAAAAGAACATTGACTATCATTGAATCGATCCATGTCGTATTTGATGAATCTAATCCCTTTTCTAAGAAAGATGAAGAAGATGATATTGATATTAGAAAATGCTTAGACAAGTTATCTATTGAAAACGACGCAAGTGAAAATTTAGAAGAAAATGATAAATCATCTGAAGATAATGATAATGAAAATGAAGTTCAAGAGTTGCCTAGAGATTGGAAATTCAATAGGAACCATCCTATAGATCAAATCATAGGTGAACCATCCTGTGGCGCAGCCACAAGATCTTCCTTGAACAACCTAGTGAGTCATTATGCCTTCTTATCGCAAGAAGAACCTAAAAATATTAAAGAAGTCATAGAGGATGAGTCTTGGATAATGTCCATGCAAGAAGAACTTAATCAAATTGAAAGAAGCAAAGTGTAGACCCTAGTTCTTAGGTCTAATGATCATACAATTATTGGAACTAAATGGGTACATAGTAATAAGAAAGATGAGAATGGGGTAGTAACTAGGAATAAGGCTAGACTAGTTGCCCAAGGTTATAATTAGGAAGAGGGGATAGACTTTGATGAAACATATGCTCGTGTTGCTAGGTTAGAAGTCATCCATATGCTACTTGCTTATGCCGCTTTTAAAAATTTTTAATTATTTCAAATAGATATTAAAAACGCTTTTCTAAATGGGTATATTAATGAGGAAGTATATGTAGGACAACCTTCTGATTTTAAAAATCATAAATATCTAGATCATGTTTACCGGTTGTCTAAGGCCTTGTATGGATTGAAACAAGCTCCTAGAGCTTGATATGAGAGGCTTAGTGGTTTTCTACTAGAAAATGGGTTTACCCGTGACAAGATTAACACTACACTCTTCATCAAATCCAAAAATGATGATATACTCCTAGTTCAAATTTATGTTGACAGTATCATTTTTGGAGCAACTAATGATGAATTGTGTAATGAGTTTATCAAATGCATGCAAATTGAATTTGAAATGAGCATGATGGGGGAGCTTAGTTTCTTTTAAGGGTTGCAAATTAAACAAGCTGAATATGGAACTTTCATATGTCAATCTAAATATGTCAGGGACTTGCTAAAGAAATTTAATATGGAAGATTGTAAAATTCTTGGTACCCCTATGAGTTCTTCCATTAAACTTGATAAAGATGAGCAAGGGATCCCTGTTGATGTGAAATTGTTTCGTGTCATGATTGGGAGTCTTCTATATCTCACTGCTAGTAGGCCTGATATTATGTTTAGTGTATGCATGTGTGCTAGGTTTTAGGCTGCTCCTAAGGAATCTCATCTATTAGCAGTTAAACGAATCCTTAGGTATCTAGTTGGAACTATAGAGTTAGGCTTATAGTACCCTAAGCATACTACCTTTGAGATTGTGAGTTATACCGATGCTAACTTTTCCGGTAGTAAGGTTGATAGAAAGAGTACTGGTGGCACTTGTCACTATTTAGGACAATCTCTCATTTTTTCGTTCTCCAAGAAACACAACTTAGTTGCCTTATCCAGAGCCGAAGCAGAATATATTGCGGCTGGAAGTTGTTGTGCTCAAACTCTTTATATGAAACAACAACTTATGAATTTTTGGTTGCACTACGATACAGTATGGATTAAATGTGATAATACTAATGCAATCAACATCTCTAAAAATCCTATCTCACATTCACGAACAAAACATATTGAAATTAGACATCACTTCTTTCGTGATCATGTGCAGATAGGGGATGTGGTTCTTGAGTTTGTATGCACTTGTGAGCAGTAGGCGGACATTTTCACTAAACCACTTCCAGAAGATAGGTTCATACAAATTAGACGTGAATTAGGTCTCATGCATAGTAGAGATGCTTCTTAGATATTTCATAGTTTGCATAAATTTAGGAGGAGCTTTCAAATAATTTTAAAGTCTAACAACTAATATAACTATTGATATATTTTATTTGCTTGGACTTTATGAAATTGATTATGTTTTGCAATGCACAATTCTCATATCTACTACATGATGATGATTGCATTTATATTTTATGTATTGATCATACTGGAATTGTTTGAGTTGACTAGTTGTGAATAAACTGTTAGATATTAAAAACTCAAAACAGGACATTTTTATACACGATTTTTTGGAAAATGTCCTACTTTCAAACGGCATGCTGCTGAAATTTTTAAAAAAAATTCCCAAAATTATCTTGTATACAAATGATTTTTACCCATTGCCTAAGGTTATTACTGTCATAGCCCTTTTTGCTGTTGCCAAAAGGGGGAGATGAATAAGAGGCAAACAGTTGAATTACAAGCACTTAAGGAAAATACTTTTACATAATGCACATTGTTAATGGGAGTCTTCTAAGGCTACATTCATTTTTTGCATGATGTATTTGTCATCATCAAAAAGGGGGAGAATGTTGACCTTATAGGTCACACCCAGTTTTGATAATGACAAATACTTAGGTATTTGATGGTTTTCAAGTATATGTGTAGGCTTAGATGAGCATCTCAAGGAATGACACTTGAAGCAAGACATGTAGACTTTAAAGATTTTATTTCATATTGTAAATTCAATTAATGTAATATGAGTTTGTAATAGTAACTAGGGATATGGTCTATAATAATTACCTGCATATCATGCATATAGGATATAGGTAAGTTTAGTAAGACCCTAGTATGACTTTATGTCCCAACACTCATGCACATATATCATACAGAATTCGGAAGTGTTAAAAATGCATTAAAATTGAATATTATTTGGGAGTTTGAGAGAGCTCGGGCGACCGAACCCTAAGAGTTCAAAACTCCTCGGGCGCCAGAACTATTGAGAAGTCAACAGTTAACCTAAGCTCTCGGATGACCGAACCATTTTGTGCACATCTTCCACGGACGCCCGGACACTTTGAAAGGGACCCCTCACCAACTCGAGCTACCAAGAAATTTAGTTCAAATTACACCTCAAGTGACTGAACACATGCATTCGGGCTACCAAACCAATGATTGGCCACCCGAACCTATGAACAAAATGATACTGACTTTTATTCGGGCTACCGCGCCAAAACTCGGGCAACCGAACCATTTTTAAGGCTTTTTAAAAATGTGTCTGTCCGGGTGACCGAACCTCAGTTCAACCACCCAAACCTTACCGAGTTAAAATTATTTTAACTGTGGTAAATACGGGTTAATAAGGGTTAATACTTCTTAAGCATTTTGGAACTTTTCTCAGAACACCCAACAAGTCCCAAACGGTTATAATTTTTCCCTTTCCTATAAATATAGGCTCATTTGTGAGGATTAGTAATTAATTAGAAAAATCATTAGCCAAGAATCCTCTCTTTTGCAAACACTCATATTGTCCAAAAACTCTAAAATTTTCATTCCCTTGATACATTCTGAGATTGTGAGAGCTTATAAAGTGTGCTTGTAATTGCTAGATAGTGCTAAAACTCCCATTTGTTTTTTTGATCATTGATATTATTTTTGGGGAGTTTGGTTTAGTTTTATCCCACTAATTTCATATTATAAATCTTTGTTGGGATAGACTGACAAGCTTAGGGGTCTTTGCATAGTTGTTGCAAGACTTCCATAGCTTTAATTTTTGTTGTGCAAAAATATTTTCGACAAGCAAAAATATTTTTCAAACTAGTAGTGTGCTTGTTTCATTGAAGAAAATCTTCTTGAGCTAGTTTGAATATCTGATTAATATCTTTGGAATCTTGATTTACTATTGAAATGTGCTTTGCTTAAATTCCAAGATATTGCTTGTATTGAACACGCTTCAGCATTCCATTGATCATATCCTTTTGAGTGTTGTTTGCACAACTATTTGCATCATTGAGCTTACACTATATCCATATTGTTGATGTGTATGTGATTGCGTGCGTATTGTTACATATATACTTTACATGAAAGCATAATCATTGTACCAGTCTTATTGAGAAAAATATTGTTGTATTCCAGGAATGGCCTGAGGGGGTGATAATCCAACCTGGTAAGGATTGTGTGTAAAGGTCGAGGTCAGCCCTGTGCTAATTGACCTGACTGTTTAGGTGCCGCTCCACCCAATTAAGTGAGCATTATAGTGGTAATTCTTGTACTTGTTAGCCAAGGCAAGGAGATAGGCAATTTGTCAAACCTCGATAACACTTTTGGGTGTCACTTATTTTTTACTGCTTTCTGGTGCATGCTTGGCTGATTAAATTGTGTTATTTAATTTCTGCTACATATTGCAATTTATTTATTTTACTCGCACTAGATTGACTTTAGGGTTATGAAAATACTACTGTTAGGATATTGACCTAGGACATCAATTTTAAAATACCCGTTCACCCCCCTCTTGGGATCACGGTAAAGCTAACATAAACTTTTGTATAAGTGGTACAAAAAAAAGAAGAAGATATAAGTAAGCTTTGAAACACTAGGATCTATTTAAATACACATACACACACACACACACACACATACATACATACATACATATACACACACACACACACACTCATACATACATGCACACATACATACATACACGCATACATACATACATACATACATACATACATACACACACACACACACACACACACACACACATACATACACGCACACATACATACATACATACATACATACACACACACACACACACACACATATACATACATGCATACATACATACATTCATACATACACACAACCTTTTACATACCTTCTAATCAGAAGAGGAGCCACTTGCATCCTCTAGTCGAGATTAGCGCATCATTTGTTCGAGCTGAGCTTGCCTATTCATCATGGCTTCCAGCCGGGCTTCAAAGGTGGATACCTTCTCTTTCAATTGATGGTTCTCCATTTCCACCATATGCACCCAGTTCTCCATTGCACGGTGTTATGTAATCAATTAGTGTACCTGTGTAAGTAACATCCATATAAAATCCAGAAATAGCCAAAAAAATACAGGTAGAAACCAAAAGCACCATGTATTTTCATTAATTTCTAAGGTAGTACAATGTAGATAGAAACATCAAAGCACACGTATAGCCAATCAAAAGCATGGTAAAACAGAATACAGGAAAAAACAAATAAAAGAAAAGAAAAGAAAAGAAAATCAAAGTGTGCATAAGCACAGTACATAAGAAAAAGAGAAACAACATCAAAAGATCCCAAGCATCTAGTCTATCCTAATTAGAGTCAGAATCAGAATTAGAGCTGGCTGAGCAAGGCGAGCTGACTACTGCTATAGCGGCATCTCGGTCTCATGCCATTTCCTCTAGAATACGATGCAAGTTAGGGGTAAAAGGGGAGGGTGGTTATTTGTGTGGCCTAAGGATATGGAGTGGCACCAGCTGGTCAGACATGTGCGCCAGAGGCCCTGTGGCAACATCCAATGTCATGGTTGGCCGAATCATATGGAATAGCACCGCCTAAGCGAGCATGTCCTCTGTAAGCCCTAGGGTAACATTCGAGAACTACTCTTTAATAGGTGGCGCTGCAGAACGTGTCGGGGGCAACTGCACATCCTCAAGAGTCACCCTTGGTGCTCTCGTCTCCTCTTAAATCTGTTTGTGCTCGCTCAGGGCCACTTGACCACTGGAAGAAGACTCTCCCCTTGGTGGGTCCTAGACCCCCTACCACTTAGTGGCGCATCGTGGCGAGTGGCCATACTTTGAGGCAGCCCGAGGCCTCGTTTGTGGAGGCATTGGCGAGGAAAGAAGAAACCCTAAGTGTGCAAGGATAGGGCGTCGCATAAGGTGGGGCACAAACACCAACATCCATAGAAAAGATTTAGTCATTCGATGCATTATGGATAGTAAAAATGTTAATCATCCTATTTACCATTTCATGAATTACATCATTTATTAAAAGTTGTTGAAGAAAGTAAAAATTAATCAAGATAACGAAAAATATTGATTCAATCAATTTAATAAAGAATGAAATGAATAGTTAATCAAATCATATAACTTCAAAGCCTATTAATGTAAGTGATCACAAGATATAAATATTTCTTAAAAAGAAATATTAAGAGATTTAATTTGGATGTAATGTTTGCATATATACATATGTTGTCAAGGGAAACCCAAACCAATCCACCTGTCATATATAAACCATCATGAAATAATATTTTAATATAAATTTATCTTACCAGAACAACCCAATTATAGGATACTAATTCAATGCTATTTTAAAAAATTCAAATGATGGATTTGGGTAAAAAAAAAAAAAAACCAAATCCTTGAGTTCAAAACCTAATTTCAAACAACTTATCAATAATTTTTATATAATATTTATTGTTCATGGCAATTACCAAACTCATTAGACATATTTGATGAGGAAGATCACAAAAAAAAAAAAAAAAAAACCATATTTTTTCATGTTTTTCTTATAAAATCTCATGAACAAACTTTGCAGTAGCATAATACTTTTGATGTGGGTTTAGCATGAAAAAAGGGGGGGGGGGGGTGTATGTATTGGTGTGATCTCAAGAGGAGGGGTGAATTGGGTTTTAAAAATATTTCGGCTAATTTAAATATTTACATCGATTCACCACAATTCATATCTCATTCAGTATAATAGCGTGTATAAAATATAATGAAGCTATACGTTCAAAGATACACGTACGACATATCCAATTTAACTCAAATGTTTGCATGCAAATAATTTTAACAGTGAATAAATAAGCATGCACAAATAGAAATTTAAGTGCGAAAATTTAAATGAGATAGAGAGAGTGTGACACATAGATTTGTTATCGAGGTTCGGCCAAACCAGCCTACGTCCCCGCGTTGGGCATACCCCCCAAGGATTCCATATCCTTGCTCACTTAAAAGGATAAAGCAGAAGTTATTACAACCTCTCCTTATGGGGTGAGATAAACCCCATCTCAATTACAAGGCTAAGCCCAACTTGACTCCCTTATGGGGCGGAGACTCCCCAAGTCAATTTTCAGGCTAAACCCAACCGATCTCACTTACGAGGCTAAGACTCCCTAGTTCAATTTGTGGGATTAACCCAACCAATACAATAAAAACATTTTTGTACATATAAAAATTCTTTTGAGTATAAGCAGAGATGTACACATTTAAAGCTCAAACATATGCACTCTAATATGATATGAGTTTTGCTCAATAGAGAAAGGGTGCTTAAATATATTTAAACCCTAATAAGAAATTTTCTCCAAAAATATATTTCAATAAAAATTTAGGAGAACCTAGGGTTTTGTTCATCAAATAATTTTTGCACAAATAATATATATATATATATATATATATATATATATATATAAATGAGAAATATGTTCTCCAACAAAGATTTTTGCAAATAAAATATTTGGAGAATCTGGGATTTTATGTTTAAGAAAATATTTGTGCTATAAATAATTTCTCCCAGTAATATTTATCATGAAAATAATCGGGAGAAACCTAAACAATACTCTCAAAGATGATTTTCAAAATAAAAGCTAAGTGAGAGTAAAAGCTATGGATCAACAATATGAATGCCCAAAAATGAATGTACTCTCTTCAAAAATACTTTTGAAATAAAAGAATTGAAGAGAGTTTGAGAGATTTGTTTGAAAAATTTTGCTGCAAAAAAGAAATTTTTGCAATAAAAATGATTTGGGGGAACTTTGATTAACAAGAGATTTGAGAGAAAATTCAGGCTAATCAAAGTTTCTAATCTAAGAAAACGAAGGGGTATATATAGAGTTTCAGGAAAATATGACCGTTGGGAACACGGAGGTCATTTTAGAAAAAGATTAATGATGTTTAAGTAAAAATTAACCTCATTTACCTGCAGTAAAAATTTTGCCAACCCGAGAGGTTCGGTTGACCATATACAAGATTCAATCGACCACTTTTATAAGTTCAGTCAATTGTGACAATTTTGAACTAAGGATTTGGTCCACCATCTCAGGGCGATTTTGAACCCTTCGTGGGTTCGGTCGACCAAGGTAAAAGGCCAGTTGACCATCTTTGAGGTTTGGTTGACCAAGACAAATTTGAACTACAAGGTTTGGTCGACCAAGTAGTGGGGTGTCAAAGGTCAATGGTTCGGTCAACCAAGGACGATGCATTCAATTCAATATGGTCGGCTGAGCAAAATCAACATGTTAACTTTTGACCTCTTTGGTCAACCGAAGCGTTTATAACGCAAATCGGTCTGAGGCTTAGTAAAACTTTTGACTTTCTGGCCTAAGGAGTGTTCGGTCGACCGTGGTGATTTAAACCTTACTAGGTTGGTCAACCGGGGCTATTTAATGAACCCAAAAACTCCAACATCGATCAACCTGAGTTTGTTTTTGCCCCAAATTTGACCCTAAATTATTTCTAAACCTTTTGTATGATTTTAGTGTTTTAGAAAAAAAAAAAAGGTTTTTCTTAGAAATGTTAAATGCCCTAAGGTCATTTGGTTCCCTATGGTCAAACTACAGTCATTTGAGCATTCAAATCATATCATGCAAGATGTATGCATTATTACAGACAGGATATGAAAACTAAATGCATTTACAATTACAATTAAATGTCTTCTTTATCTTCTTCTTTGCTCTTTTGACTTCATGGAATGCGCCTGACTGTATAGGTTTTAAGTCCTGCAAGCTTCCATCTCCATTTCTTTATGTGTGTGTTAAATTAATGAAGTTGTGCACATACTAGAAACACACATAAAATATATATGTTTTGTCAGCATCAAAACAGGGATCAGACTCAAAAAGTCAACAGAGGGGGAAGAAACCACCACTTATCCTTGTATCAATTTTCATTATTCAAGAGTTTAAATGAGTAAGAGGTTCTTGATTTATAGAGAGAAAAATGATTAGAGAAAAAGAAAATGTTGATATTATTATTAAGAGAAAGAAAAACTTTCATTTATATTTATTATTATTGATATTATTATTACCCAAAAAACACTAAAAACGTGTCACATTAGCCTTCTTGTCCACATTTAAGATGAAAATGTTGGAATACTCGATTCATTTTTGAAGAAATTCTAAAGATGAACCCTAATTTTTACATTTATCAATCTATCAAAATTACTCTTGAGATTCCATAAACTTTAGTTTGTGCATTTGTGTTGTTATCTGGATTTTGGCCAATATTAAGATCTTGATAATTAAAAAATGTCTCCCTCAATGATTTTGAGATATGTGGAACCATGAAATCGTAAAGCATAGAAGAAAAGAGAGGAATGAGGAAAAAAAGGAATCAGAACCTTGTGGGAACTGTTGGGCACTAAAATCGAAAGGCGAGAGGATGTGACGGCGACGGGTTTCGACGATAGTGGCGACGGGCGAGGGGCTCTACAAACGGTGACGGGCTAGGGGCTGCAACGGTCTGCGAACGGTGACAGGTGAGGGGTAGCAACAAATGACGACGATGAGGAGATGGGGCTGCGACGAAGAGAGGAGGATCATGAGGGAAAGAGATCAGGGAAAGGAAGGGGGCAAAGAAGGAGGATCAGGAGGAGATGAGGGAAACAGATAGGGAAGGAGGGAAATGAGGGAATTTGGAGGAAACCCAAGCGGCGCAGGAAGATATATTTATGCGTATTAGTGATGAATCTAAACCGTCATTAATACCTCCCAAACGATCACTAATATATTTAACTAAATTATTTTTATATTTTTTAAATAAAGAGCCTATTAGTGACGAATCCAAACCATCATTTATACCATATTATTAGTAACGAATCTTCCCAAACCGTCACTAATATTGTTAACTAAATTATTTTTAAATTTTTAAAATAAAAATACTATAAGTGATGAACCTAAACCGTCACTAATACCCTGTTATTAGTGACGAATTTTTTCAAACTGTCACTACTATTGTTTACAAAAATTATTTTTAAATTTTTTAAATAAAAAGACTATTAGTGACGACTCTAAATCATCACTATTACAGGTTATTAGTGACGGTTTTGAAAATTCATTCCTAATAGTGTTAATTATATTATTTTTATATATTAATATATTATTTTTATATATTAATACAATAATAGTAGTGACAACTACCTAATTGTCACTAATAACGACTTTTAGTGACAGATTTCACTCGTCATTAATACCCATAAAATCGTATCTAATATTTTCACAGGATAATTTCTACACGAAAAATGGTTTCCCACGATAGTTCGGGTAGGAAAATCGGTTTGTAGTGACGAAGTAGTGTCGTATTAGTGATGAGTGCTAAAACTGTCACTAATGCTTACACTATTAGTGACAACAATAACAAAACCAAGCCTTAGTCCCACTAAGTGGAGTCGGCTATACGAATCCTTTTCTGCCAATTTATGCGATCATGGACCATTTCTTTTGATAGATTCAAGGATATTAAATCCTTACTCACTATCTCCTCAAAAATTAATTTAGGTCTACCCCTACCCCTTCTACTGTCCCCCACAGTAACTAAGTCACTCTTCCTCACAGGTGCACTATAAGGCCTACGTTGCAAGTGTCCATACCATCTGAGTCCTCCTTCCCTTATCTTATCTTCTATGGGAGCTACACCTAACTTACAACGAATACGTTCATTCCTGCTTACACTATTAGTGACAGTTCTTAAAAACCGTCACTAATATCCACTTTTAGTGACAAAATTGAATCGGTCACTAAATACCAATTTTTTTGTAGTGTTAGGTTCTTGTACGCCTAATTCCTCAGTCTTAACCCATTTTTATTGAAAAAATTAAAAAACCTTTCATAATTCTGAACAATGATAATTTTGAGTAATTACATAATAAAACAAGGATAAATAAAGGTAAATGAGGGTCTAAAATCATGCATTTTAGGGACTCATCAACATGGTTCAGTAGTGTTCCTGTAACCTGTTGACCTTATGGGTCATATCCCATTTTGATTATGACAAATACTTTGGTATTTAATATTTGCCAAGTTTGTGTGCAGGATCATATTAGCGAAATCATATGGCGGCACATATTGACTTGAAGAAAAAGGAGAACCAAAGTGTTTAATTTCTTTATATTTTTAATTTGGGTTTGTAATATTATTTAAATTCCAACGGTCTATAATAATTGATGTATATTATGCATGTAGGAACCTATAAGTTCGAGACCATTGAATGGCCTTAGGAAGACCCTAGGACCTTGCACAAACACTTAGAATAAGTCCCCACTTTTATCTACGCAATTAGGGAATCTAATATTACTTAGGTCCTAAAATATTAAGGATTCGGGCAACCGAACCTTGGCGTTGAAAACGCCTCGGTCGACTGAACGTTGGACAAGTCAAAATGTTGACATGACTTCGGGCGACCGAATCGAAATGAACGTAACGTTCTCGTTCGACCGAATACTTAATCCTAACTTTTTCCAACAATTTGGGCGCCCGAACTCCATGGTTATTTTGGCCTCATGCGACCAAAATGGCTAGTTCGGTAGACTAAACTTAGGAATAGGCGATCGAACATCGAGCAGTTTGGAAAATCGTCTTATTCAATCAACTAAACATATTTTCAAGCACCCCAAATGTTTAAAACGCGCTTTTTGTTTTGTGAGTGTTTAGGTGACCGAACATATGGCTCGGTTGACTGAAATTCTCAGGTTGGTCAAAAGTTACCACGGGTTAATTGGGGTAAAACGGAGTTATTTTTTATAAACTCATTTTAAACAATTTCAATAATTCCCTTGATGTCCCCAACGGTCATAATTTTTGGTATGTCTACAAATATGGGTTCATTTACACAATTAAAAAGAGATTAGTGATTAGATTAGCAAAAAATCCTCTGAATAATTTGAGAGCTTATTTTTCCAATACACATCCTATACACTCACCCATTGTTATTCCCTTGCTAAATCAAATTTGGTTAGAGTGTCCTTGAGTGATTGCACATTGTTCTCACTTGCTCAAACTCTCATTAGTTTAATTGCTTGTTAATTTTTTTGATTGAGAGTTTTGGCCAAAGTTTTTCCCCCTTGTTTAATTAATAAACTCATTGAGTGGGAAAAACTTTAGCTAGTGAGTCTTTGCACCATTATTACAAGACTCATTAAGCTTGTCTTGTATTGTGTTATTGTAAAAATCATCTGACAAGCTTATTCTCAAATATCTCTTTCGCTAGAATTTTGAGAAAAATCATTTTAGAGATATTTTGATTAAATTATTTGGATATCTTTGAAACCCTACTTGTGATTGAGATATTTTGATTTATTGTTTCAAAGATTTTTTGAAAATGCACTCTTGCACTTGATTGGCTATTGACATAAGATTGAGTGTTAGCACACATATTGCACTAAGTTTATAGTTCTTATCATATTGAAGTGCGTTGATTATTACATGTGCATATTGGTACATAATCTGTTTGTAATAGAAGCAAATTGAATTGTACACAAATTTGTATTTCATTGTTGTATTCCAGACGTGGCCTGAGGGGGTCTGATCTAGCCCGTAAGGATCAGGTTGGGGTCAGCCCTATGAATTTGACCTAGGGCCTTCTTCGCCCCACAATGAGAGTTTGTAAATGTTGAGGTCAGCTCTGAGAATTTGACCTGATTATAATCAGTGTCGCTCCACCCATTAAGTGAGCAGTAGTGATAATCCTTGGGCTTGCGAGCTGAGGCGGGGACGTAGGCACAGTTGGCCGAACCCTGATAACATATCGTGTGTGCATTTTACATTCTCGAAATTTATTTACTGCATGTGTATTTTATATTGTGAATGTTGCGCATGATTTAATTTTCACATCTTACATTTATCTACGCATTTGGGTTTATGAGTATACAGATAGACCCTAGGTTGAGTATTACTGCTGCTAATTTGGCTATACCTATGAATAAATTTTAAATACCTAATTCACCCCCCCTCCCCTCTTAGGAATACACCAATTCCAACATAACTCCTGCGCAATTTTACTAATCATTAAATAGAACCATCATCCAACAATATATGGGACAAGACATTGAAGATGGTTTCATCAAATATACACAAGAGGGAGATCAAAACTCTATAATCTCTCTCTCTCCCTCTGGACTATATATGTAAGGGGATTCATTAGACTAGTAATACTACGATAAGCTTCATGATTTTCCCTTATTAAAGACTTTGTTATTATATCTATTTTAATGCATCACATGTCTCCCCTGCTTAAACATAAGCTCCTGTAAAAACACTACTTACAAGCTTCAATAACCACAATTAACTCCTATTTAGTAGAATTGCAACATAATTTGCAATTTTGATTGATAAGTCATAACTCACTCCATGTGAAAATAATCAAGGTGAAACATAGAGGAAGAAAGATGACGAGGAGAAGTCTTTTAAAAGAAGTCAAGGTTAATGTCGACTATTTGTGACACATGAAAAGCATTGACCAAAAAACACCTTCATCTGTCCTATTACTTATTTTGATGTTCTTCTACTGGTCACTAAGTCAACATTAACAAAGGCATCATAAATAGGTATTAGCTATTGCCAATTTCAAGGAATGGTTGTCATAATTAATGTTTTTTATTAGTGATGATTTAATAATTATCACTAATAATAAATATTAATAATACATTGTAAGTCATTACAAATAGTACTAATTGTTGGAATTGGTGTGTTCCCAAGAGGGGGGTGGATTGGGTATTTAAAATTTTCTCCTAGATTCAGTTTTAATCACAAGCAGTATAACACAACGTAGGGTCCATCTAAGTAATTGCAAAACTCAACGCAATTTAACTGAGCAGATATTCAAAGCAGATACAACAGGCTCAGTATTTCCCAATTATTCACTATATTTAAAACATTCGCACATTCATGGTAAATTTAAATATAAGTATGCATATACAGGAATTTAAGTGCGTAAAATTAAAATTAAACGGAAAGAGAGAATGACACACGATATGATATCGGGGTTTGGTCAATACTGCCTACGTCCCCACCTCAAGCTCATAAGCAAGAGGATTCCACTAATGCTCACTTAACGGGTGGAGCGACACCGATTAAAATACCTTCTCCTTACTGGGCAAGGGAATACCCCAGGTCAGATTATAGGCTGACCCCAACCTACAATCTCTCTTTCACAAGATGGAGTACCTAGTTCTCCTAATCGGGTCTGAACTAGTCCAATACTTTCTTAACCGGGTCTAAGTCTATCCAGTGCACGTTACAAGCCAGTGCAATTTTCTTCCGACAATCACACGTCGAGAATACAACAGATAATAAATTTTTTCGTACAACAAAAAATGCTTCTACAAAAGCATATGTATACAACAATGAAGCACTAGAATGCACTCACACAAAATATCAACTGAAACTCAAGTGAGTATGGGTGATTTTCTCTCATTTTCTAATTAAAACCCGAGAGTGTGAAAAATAATTTTCTAAAAAGAATATGAGAGACGTTTCAAGCAAAGATTATATATAAAAATATGCTCAAGGTTCTCCTTTCAATATCCCAAGGATTTCCCCAAAATGATTTTTCAAATAATGTTCAAGGGAATTTAGGGTCATGACTCAAAAATATTTTTGCAAGCTAAAACAAATGAGCCTTTGAATCTTGCAATGGATGTGCAAGATTCACAAGTAATAAAAAATATTTCTCCACAAATATATTTATCAAAGAAGAAACGTGGAGAAACACTAAGCTAATTCTCACAAAATGATTTTCAGAAAGAAGTATGAGTGAGAGTGAATGCTTTAACAAAATATGCCCAAAATAAATATTCTTTCAACAATCCCTTAAACACAATTGATTTTCTAGCGAGGGAGTGAAAGAGCAAACAAATGCTCTCTTAAAATGATTTTCAAAAAGAGTATAAGAAAGTATATACATTAAGTCCAAAAAAATATTTTTTTTGGAGAAATTAAATCTAAGCATTAGTTGAAAATTTGGTTATAAGAGGGTATTTATAGAGTTTTTAAAATCTGACCATTTAAGGGAAACAGAGGGTATTCTTAGAAAAGTTTAATTAAAAAATAACTCCATTTAACTACTGAAAAATTACTGAACCCGAGAGGTTCGGTTAACCGAGGGCATCGCTGATTGACCGAACAGACAATGATTTTGAAATTCATTTTGGGTTCGATTGGCTATGGAAGATGACTGGTCGGCTGAAGATAGGCGATTTCAAACCTTTGTAGGTTTGATTTTCTGAGGCCAAATGCCGATCTATTGGTGCTTGAGGTTTAGTCGCCCGAAGCCCTTTTGACCTATAAGGTTGGTCGATCGAGGAGCAAAAGACAGGCCTAAAATGCATGGTCGGTTGGCTGAGCATTTTAGTTCATTTAGGGGCTAGTTGACCGAGCCTTTTTAATTAAGCCTAAAAATGCAACATTTTTTCAAATTCATTTTAGCCCCAATTTTTTACTCTAACCAATTAGTTATAAAGAAAAGGTTTTTCTATGAAAAGTGCTGGTCCTTAGGGTCTATCTACAGTCATTTGAGCTTTCATTCATACCATGCATGTCATGCAATATTACAGACCAAAATATAAAAACAAAATACAGTTTACAAAGTAAATTTGTCTTCACTTCTTTACTCTTTAAGCTTCACTACAAAAAATCAGGGTATTAGTGATGGTTTTAAAATAGTTGCTATATGTGCCGTTACTAATAACTTTTAGTGACGAATAAAAAATTTCGTCACTAATAATGGACTATCGGTGACGGATCATAACCGTCACTAAAATCCTAATACCGTTACTATAAACTCTAGAGCGGCTCAACTCAAATTTGTCACTATTAGTAAGGTATTAGTGACAAATTACAAATTCGTCACTAATACTAGGACATTAATGAAGGATTCAAATTTGTTATTAATGCCCTGGTATTAGTGACGAATTTATAATTTGTCACTAATACCCTACTATTAGTGACAAATTTTAATCCTTCACTAATAATTAGAAAAATTAAAAAATATTTAATACTAAATTTTTTTAATCATCAATTCTCATATAAAAATCTGTAATTACATTTTCAAATACATAAATTGAAACCATAATTACTACAAAATTCGTAAATCATTCAAAATCTCGAATTCAAATACAAATTCAATTAAAATAAAGAAATAATATATGTTCAGATAACAAAAATTATTTCAAAATATTCAAATACAAATACTAGTATAAATTCAAATTAAAATACAAAAATTATATTTGTTCAAATAACAATAAAAATTACAAAGAAATAGTCAAAAGTTACATTTGACGACTGTAGTGCATGCATGCATGGCATCGTGCTAATGTTATGACAGTCGTGAATCCTACAAATTAAGAGTCATTAAAAAAAATTAGTATACAAATGGAGGAGAGCTGACGCTCAGTATAATCAGGAAAAATAATTCTATGATATAACAAATTCGAAAAAAAATTCATAATCATGCATATTACACAATTTGTACGGTAATAATATCAATAATGAAAAAAATAATGTCAGTATTTAAAGCTAAACACTTAGTTCACATATTTCCATTGAGTTGCACACTTGAAAGGTAGCCTATGAAGTTGAAGGGATGAAAGGGTCTTTGAATAACCATGAGAAGATACACACATAACTATACTTGCAACTACTTATATATATATATATATATATATATATATATATATATATATATTATGTGTAATTACCTTTTAATTTTTTGAAAGGTAAAACCGAATGAATTCATTAATAAACAATGCTCAAGTCAAAAGCTTGAGGATACAAAAGTGCTAGAAGAACCAAAATAGGAAACCGACAAGGCAATAAAAACAGTGAGCAGCTAACAAATCAATAGAAAAACTAAAGAGAACACCAATAATAGAAAATGTCAAAGCAGCTGAATCAGCCACCGAGAATTTGATAATGTTCATTAACCATACGTGTAATTATTATCTTAAGATTGAGACACCTTTAGTTATGGAGGTTGTTTTATCTTTCTTTTTTTGTGATAGTGTTTAAAGTTTTTTAAGCATGTTTAGTCATGAACATTATTTTATAATTTTTTTTCTATCATAGTTTTTAAGACCTTTCAAATAGTTGATTAATTTTTTAGGACATGAGGTTAGTCTGTCCTTCTACCCTAATCCCAAATTAAATAAATTTGTGTCTAATATTTGAGTCCAATGTTGCCCTTTTGATAAGTTTAGGTGCTTACGAGCAGGTTTTAATTACGTCTTTAAAATTTTCATTAATTAATTATTTAATTTGTATTCTTCTTAATCAGTTTGTCATCCTAAAAAATAAAATAGTTTTTGGAGAAATCAAATAAGTTGAATAGAAGGGAAAATGTTCATATGACTTAAAATAGGAGATGACTTAAAATAGGAGTCATGTTTCATTACATGCTCCTCCTTTTAGAATGACTCCAATCTTTTGTAACATACATATAAACAAGAGTAAGGTTATAATGCACAGGTTGTAACCATCATTGGCACACATGGCAGGAGAAGAGTATATATATATATATAGGAAGTAGAGTGCACCCCACCTGCTTCAACCACTCTCTTGCAGTGACACTAGACTTTTTCCTCTCAATTAAAAAGTAAAACTAAATAAATACAAATAAAATCATTGAAATATATGCGGATTACATTTACCTATCCACTTGTTAGACGAATCCAACTTAGAATTTGACCTTCTTTGCGCAATATTTTAATTAGGACTGATTGAGACGTCAATCCAAATGTTATTACTTTAACATTCATTTTATCATAATTATCGTTGTACATGGTTTCTTTTTTTTTTTTTTGGAAAATTTTAAAGAAATTTCAGTAGCATGCCATCTGTAAATTGAACATTTTCCCATAAAACATGCACCTGATATGTTCAAATAAGTCATTTATAAGAAGTTCAAGGCACACGAGAACCTATATCCACTACAAGCATGCAATACACATCAACTGCATCCGCCATGTAGGAGGCATTCTAGACTATCATGCAATCACGTAGCAATCAATAATTCATAACAGTAGTACATGTATCTATTAAATTGAGAATATTCAACAATAGAGAACAGTGGATAGTATTGAGTTCAGCGTAGTATAGTTATTCATTTAGGCATTTGGACATGAATGTTATGAGATGATGAGAGCATTTAATTTAAATAATTATGAAGATGATGTTCCCTCTGAGTTACGTATGTATTCAACTTATGCCTTTTTCAAACTTTCAAATCCTTAGCCAAGTGTTTCTAATATTTTCAATGATTTAGGCTCAACAATTCCGAGTTTAGGCTTATCGGACCAAAAACACATAAATGAATGCTTCTTTAAATGAACTAAGCCTACATTGCCTCATTTCTTATGATTCCTAGCTTTCACTCATTCTTTCAAAAATAATTATTGTTGTATATGGTTTTTTTTGGGGGGGGGGGGATTTTAACGAAATTTCGGCAGCATTTCGTCCGTAATTGGACATTTTCCCATAAAACCTGCACTTGATAGGTTCAAATAAGTCATTTATAAAAAGTTCAAGGCACACGAGAACCTATATGCACTACCAGCATGCAATACACATCAACTGCATCCGCCATGCAGGAGGCATTCTAGACTAGCATGCAATCATGTAGCAATCAATAATTCACAACAGTAGTACATGTATCCATTAAATTCAGAATATCCAACAACAGAGAACGGTGGATAGTTTTGAGTTCAGTGTAGTATTGTTATTCATCTAAACATTTGGACATGAACGTTATGAGATGATGAGAGCATTTAATTTAAATAATTTTGAAAATGATGTTTCCTCTGAGTTATGTATATATTCAACTTATGCCTTTTTCAAATTTTCAAATCCTTAGCCAAGTGTTTCTAATGTTATCAATGATTTAGGCTCGGCAATTCCGAGTTTAGGCTTACTGGAAAACATGTAAATGAATGCTTCTTTAAATGAATTAAACCTACATTGCCTAATTTCTTATGTTTCCTAACTTTCACTCATCCTTTCAAAAATAATTATCATTATACATGGTTTTTTTTTTTCAGAAAAAATTTTAACGAAATTTCGGCAGCATGTCATTTGTAAATTGGACATTTTTCCATAAAACTTGCACCTGATATGTTCAAATAAGTCATTTATAAGAAGTTCAATGCACATGAGAACCTATATCCACTACCAGCATACAATACACATCAACTGCATCTGCCATGTAGAAGACATTCTAGACTAGCGTACAATCATGTAGCAATCAATAATTCACAATAGTAGTACATGCATCCATTAAATTCAGAATATCCAACAACAGAGAACAGTGGATAGTATTGAGTTCAGTGTAGTATTGTTATTCATCTAGGCATTTAGACATGAACGTTATGAGATGATGAGAGTATTTAATTTAAATAATTATGAAGATGAGGCTCCCTCTGAATTATGTATATATTCAACTTATGCCTTTTTCAAATTTTCAAATCCTTAGCCAAGTGTTTCTAATATTTTCAATGATTTAGGCTCGACAATTCCGAGTTTAGGCTTATCGGACCAAAAACATATAAATGAATGCTTTTTTAAATGAACTAAGCCTACATTATCTCATTTCTTATGATTCCTAACTTTCACTCATCCTTTCAAAAATAATTATCGTTGTACATGATTTTTTTTTTTTTTTTTTTGGGAAAACTTAAAAGAAATTTTGGTAGCATGTCGTCTATAAATTGGACATTTTCCCATAAAACCTGCACCTGATAGGTTCAAATAAGTCATTTATAAGAAGTTCAAGGCACACGAGAACCTATATCCACTACCAGCATGCAATACACATCAACTGCATCTGCCATGTAGGAGGCATTCTAGACTAGCATGCAATCATGTAGCAATCAATAATTCACAACAGTAGTACATGTATCCATTAAATTCAGAATATCCAACAACACAGAACAGTGGATAGTATTGAGTTCAGTGTAGCATTGTTATTCATCTAGGCATTTGGATATGAACATTATGAGATGATTAGAGCATTTAATTTAAATAATTATGAAGATAATGCTCCCTCTGAGTTATGTATATATTCAACTTATGCCTTTTTCAAATTTTCAAATCCTTAGCCAAGTGTTTCTAATATTTTCAATGATTTAGGCTCAGTAATTCCGAGTTTAGGCTTACCGGACCAAAAACATATAATGAATGCTTCTTTAAATGAACTAAGCCTACATTGCTTCATTTCTTATGATTCCTAACTTTCACTCATCCTTTCAAAAATAATTATCGTTGTACATGGTTTTTGGGGGGGGGGGGAGGGAATTTTAACAGAATTTTGGCAGCATGTCATCTGTAAATTAGACATTTTCCCATAAAAACTACACCTAATAGGTTCGAATAAGTCATTTATAAGAAATTCAAGGCACACGAGAACCTATATCCACTACTAGCATCCAATACACATCAACCGCATCCGCCATGCAGGAGACATTCTATACAAGCATGCAATCATGTAGCAATCAAAAATTCACAACAGTAGTACATGTATCCATTAAAATCAGAATATCCAATAAGTAAAGCTATCATCCATACAAGATGAATATCTATCATATGAAAATTTCCCAACTAAACAAGATATACAACAGGAGGATGCATAGGCACATCTCAATTGAAAATATATGCATCTCTCTCTCTCTCTCTCTCTCCCTATATATATATATGTTCACACACACACATTATTATTGGATGTGAAAGACATCTATCATTCTCACATCAAACTGTTACGTGTTATTTTTTATTTTTTATCATAGTAATTTTTTCAAGTCATATCTGTTTGTAATATTAATTTTTTTGCAGTATTCATGCAAACTATCTATAACTACATAATATAAAAATTTCCCCAAATATGAGACTTTAGTTCTTCCTTGAATTTGTACTTTTCCTAGAGAATACATGTAATGCTATCTCTCCCTTCCCTCCCATAAAAATTTATCCCATTACTATCACCCCCTAACACTCAACTTAATGGTTTTTAGTGTCCAAGTTAGAGTACGTATAAAGCTCTTTAGAGGAGCTAGTACGAGTATTCGTTAATCATTGAAAAATTCCCTATATTATAACACAAACAAAATCATGAAATACTTTTGCACAAGTACTATGTTAAGCTATAAGTACCATACATACCTTCTAATTAGAGGAGCCACCCGCATCATCTGATCGAGATTGGCGCATCATTTCCTCGAAATGTCCTTGCCTTTCCATCATGGCTTGCAACTGGGCTTGGACGGTAGAGATCGTGTCTTTCAATTGCGTGTTTTCCATTTCCACCATCGGCATCCATCGAGCCATCTTCTGCTCATAATACTCGGCCTCTCGATGCCCTCCTTCCATGTCTGCACGAGCCGCTGCACCCATGGATGATGATGTTGTTGGGGCGATGTTTCCACTTCTAGGACCTTTCACCCAGCCCCCCACTTATTGCCCAAGCACCTGAGAAGTGATCTTGAAATCTCTCATGTGCTGACTCCCCTCTAAAATAGGTGCATCCCTCAGCTCAACCATCCGTGCCTAATTTCAGTCATGAAAATGATAAAATAGAATAAGTAAGACTACAACTTTGAAGTAGATTCAAGTAATAAACTAAATCTTTTCTTTCACTTACACGTCTGTCCTGCGCACCCTCACACCACTCCCCCAATCATCGTTGGTGTGTTCTCTGATAAAGATCCGACAGTGGCTCCTCTATGCCAGTCTCGAGATCACGCTACATTATCATATAAGACATCATTAGTATTATGTCATGTAATGGTCAGATAGTTTTATATATAGTAATTACCTATCGATGATTTACGAATAACCTCCATCCACCACAATGAGTCGTAGGGAGTTTGCTGCGGTTCGTAGCATTTGTTTCACATATGGCCTACAAGGAAGACCTAATGACGGTTTATTAGCAGCATCATTGTGAAAAATTAATGATTATAATACAAACACATCACCTGATAGCGTGGGTCGCGAAAATGGCGACACACCACCTCCTAATCCTCTTAGGATATCTTATCGTATGGTCGCGCTTCTACTGCATCTCCCATCGCTCGAAAATGTTTGCGCATCTTCGAGTGATAGCTCTTAAAATTATTGCACAATTGGACATCGACCGCCCTCCTCACATGGTCATCCTGAAGGATGTCCATATCAAACTCCTCCTACATATATAGGCAATACAATTACAATGTTAGACAGTTGTTAATTGGCTAGAATATTAAAAGTAAAAAAAACATTTAATTTAAAAGAACTTTATAGCGTTAAGGATTACTTACCAAAATGCGCATGTAAAGAACCATGCGCTGCTCCTAAGTCACCTACGACCAGCTGAAGGCTGTGACTGGAGCATACTGTCGGCATATAATGTCGAGCTCCCTCATCCACATGGTGCACCAATCGTTCAGCAGGGCGATGTATCCTGGAGGAATGTCGATCCAAATCCGCTGTTTTGTCCTCTCTAGGTGCTTCTTCAGCGACATGTTCTTCGCTGCACCACTGCCTGACTTGACCGTGGACGTAGATGTTGAAAACAAAGTTAAATTAGGAACAACATTATAATTATACACGTGGATAACTATCATCAATAGTTGAAATGTAAATAAATTAATCGTATCCATACCAACACTGCTCATCATGGTCGGCAACTCACCCTGCGTATTAGTCGCATGAGTGGTATCCATGTCTGATTGAGGTGCCGATGGCTTAGAAAATGGTGCCTCCCCATCAGGACCGATGGGCTTCACCGGTGTTGAGGATGTTGGATCATCCTCATGTGATGTAGTCATCTTCCTGAAAGGAAGTCTCCAATGTCAACCTCCTAATGTCATACCTGCAAATTATTAGACAAGTAAATATAAGAAGTACGAATATTAGATGGATTCATAATACATATATTTTAAGTTATTTACACATGTCTGATATATAGTGACAAACATAACATGCTTACCCCCCCTATACGTCCTCAATATCGGTATCATCCTCACTTTCTAAAGTGTATTCCTCTTCATTACAGTACTTACCCCTGTTTCATCTTCCTCATTAGTTTCCTCATCGTCGATGAAGTAAACATCTACAGAAGGTTCAATTGTAATGTCAGCAGTCCCTACGTGTTCTACCGTGGCACGATCCCTATGCAATGGTATAGGATCGGCGCCTTCTTCGACAACATGTAAAGCAGATTGCGTTGCGGCACTAACAGATGGCTTATCTTCTTGGAATATAGTCTCACTAGCACTCATCTCCCCATCTGCAACTTCTGTAATAGCATACAAACTTCGGGGAGGAATCTTTTGGGTCATATGCCATTCACCCTTCAATTTGGTGTCTTTAAGGTAAAACACTTGTTCTGGCTGCGTCGCAAGCACAAAATGATCATTTTGATATCAATTCTTGCTAAAATTGACACTGGTAAAGTAGGCATCGGTGTTTATTCCAGTCTTTTTATTGCCGATGTCCCACCAGATACACTTGAACAGGTGGACGAGTCCATTGGCTCCATAGTTAAGCTCTATAATGTCGTATAGCACACCAAAGTAGTCAATTTCTTCATCTCTTTTTGTGCCTAGCACCGTAACCCCACAATTTTGGGTTCTTCTATGTAGTTCGAGGGATTTTGTATGAAATCGTAACCCCTTAACAATGCAACTGTTATAGCGACGCGTACAAATCTTTACTTGTCGTTTGTTTCTTATTGTAATACATGACTTTCATTTATTAAATAAATAGGATTTTATAAGAATAAACCGTCAATAGTGAAAACATACATTGCTTCTCACTCACAGTATTTGTTACTTACACAACTCCCAAACCAATTGATAAATTCCTTCTTATGTCTTTCGTCAACATTCCGTTCATTTTGGGCCAGGAGTTTAGCTTTATGTTCGCTATATGCAATAATAATACATGTTAATGTCAACTAAGTATATAATTATGCATATGTAAATACAATGCAAAGTAAGGAGTTTGGAACCACGTACTCGATATATGGAATAGTTGCATCACAATTATTGAGGACGTAAAAATGAACCTTTTGTACGTCGTCCATATCAATGAAATCGTAAAATCATGCACCGAGAGGACAAACATTTTCTCAAATTATAGAGCTCCTGGGTTCTTCATCTTTGGCATTAATAGCATGAACGTCTGCATTTCGCTCCTCACGAATGAACATTGTGTCAATATCATGTAGATACATTGAGCAAAATGCAAGACATTCACTGTCAATGTATGCCTCAATGATTAAACCTTTCGGTCGTGCCTTATTGCGCACGTACCCCTTTAAAATGGACAAGAACATGTGCATTTTATATAGCATTATAGACATGTAGACACAATAAAGAAAAATAAATAAAAACTAGGAAATCACGTGACCATTATAGAAGGACTTTATAATTTCCCTCTCAATAAGATACATCCAACGATATTGAACCGGTCCTCCAATTATGGCCTCCCTTGGTAAATGGATAGCTAGGTGGACCATCATATCAAAGAATGCTGGCAAAAATATTTTCTCCAGCTTGCATAGTTTGATCACGATGTCATCCTCTAACCGTTCAAGTATGTTTCACTCAATTTTTTAGAGCACAATTGTCAAAAAAAGATTCCCAACTCAATCAACACCGAGCGAACATCTTTAGTCAAGTTTCCACGAAAGAAAACGGGTAGAACCCGTTGTAAAAGGACGTGAAAGTCATGACTTTTATTCCTAGCATCTTCCCTTCTTTCATGTTTATGCATCGAGCTATGTTCGATGCATATCCATCGAGGAACTTCACTGATTTCAACCATTCAAAGAATTTATTCTTCTCATCCTTCAAAAATGCGTAACAAGCTGCTAGCATGACAATTTTGTCCCCATCACGAAACCGGTGCAACTCAGGCTGTATTCCTATATCTTCCATATCCCGACAAGCATTTGCGGTGTCCTTTGTCTTCCCATTTATATCAAGCAATGTACCAATGACATTCTCATAAATGTTCTTTTCAATGTGCATGAAATCCAAGTTGTGGCGTAGTAGAAGATATTTCCAGTATGGCAACTCGAAGAAGATGCTTCTCTTTGTCCAATTCAACTCCCACTCAGCGCGTTTTATTTTTCTACTAGTCGATGGTTTCCCAAATTTCACATCTCCAATCAACCTTAGCTGGTTTAATATCTCTTCCCCACTTAGTTTCTTTGGCTGCAACCTTCGTTCAG
Source organism: Malania oleifera (assembly GCF_029873635.1). Classification (NCBI taxonomy): domain Eukaryota; kingdom Viridiplantae; phylum Streptophyta; class Magnoliopsida; order Santalales; family Ximeniaceae; genus Malania; species Malania oleifera. The sequence continues at coordinate 21,844,070 of NC_080417.1, read as the reverse complement.
GTTTTCCATTGAAGCTTCTGACGCCACGAGTCCTCCAAGGATGACCAGTTCATAGAAAACGACAATAACACATAAAGCATAACTTGTAGCCATGCTTCAAGGATAAAGACCTAGCATCCTTATTACATACTGAGCATGCTAAGTAACCTTTTGTGCTCTAACCTGACAAGTTTCCGTAAGCGGGGAAATCATTAATTGTCCACAAGACTGCAACATGCATCTGAAATGTTGTCCCGGTTTCCACATCGAATGTCTCCACTCCTTTTTCCTATAATTATTTCAACTCGTCAATTAACGGACACAGGTAAACATTAATATCATTACCAAGTGCCCTCAGTCCGGGAATGAGCAGAGACACATAAATGAAAGGTTCTTTCATATATCGCCATGGTGGCATATTGTATGACATCATCATAACTGGCCACATGCTATACGGGTTGTTCACGTTGCCAAAAGGATTGAACCCATCTGAAGTAAGGTCAAGTCTGATGTTGCGAGGATCACTAGCAAACCACTGATGCATTCTATCAAAATCGGCCCAAGCTTCGGAGTCCGCTGGATGGCTAAAGGTGTTTCCATCTTGAAGACTTTTCTCTTGATGTCATCTCATATCTGTAGCAGTCTTTTTGCACATATACAATCGTTGCAGCCACGGGATTAATGGACAATATCGCAAAAAAATTTTGGGGACCTTTTTACCCTTCTTCTGATTAGTTGTATACCTCGGTTCACCACATTCTGGGCACTTGTTCGCATTTTCATGTTCACCATAAAAAAGTGCACTTTCATACCTACACACATGTATTAGAGTGTAACCGAGACCCAATTCAGCAATGTATGTCTTCGCCTCATAAAAAGACTTGGGAAGTGTTTCACCATCAGGCAGTGCTACCTTAATGAGGCTTAAATGCATGTTGAATGCACTCTGAGATAACCCATGCATTTTCCTTGCATGAAGCAACTTTATCAGAAACTCTAATTTTGAGAACTTTTTATAGTTTGGATATAGGGGCACCCGTGCATCCCTCATGATATTAGCAAATGGTTTACCGAATCAATTCAATGTACTAGCATCGCAAGGTATGGTACCTGCTGAAGTAGATTCATCACCAGTACGCGACACAAGCACATCGCTCGTGTCCATCAATCCCCTTTTGCAAGTCACCTAACATTTCAATTACCCCTTCCGAACAGGTATCACCACCTACTATTTGCCCCCTCATCTTCATCGTTATCATCATCGCTCTGAACTGCTTAATCTTAATCATGGAACACCCATGTTGTGTACCTTTTCTCCATTCCAAAGTCTAATAAATGTGAATGGACCAAATCAATGTGTTTGAATGCTATGTTCTGGCATTTCTTTCGAGGACACCTTATTCAACTGGCTTTCTTTGCACGAGGATGTGCGAAGTCTATGAAATCATGTACCCCTTTCACGTATTTTGGAAAAAACCTACCCCGAGCGTTCATCCAACTCTTATCCATGTTCACTAATTACCTTATAACATGTTCAAGTAAATGGTGTTCATTACATTCTCATAATGTGTATAACGCATGCATCGTGAATCCTCTAATCAACCATCATACTCTAAAGGGTACGGATCCTATCCCATTTAGGAATGTTGCATTTACATTGTGATCAATCGCTCAAATTCCTTCATCGTAGTCATTATAAATTTTGGCAGCATCTCCCCATGTCTCTCCAAGTACACGAGATGGGGGACGTGAACATGTTGCTAGTTTTCCATCACTAACAAATTATCACGACACCCACTATGCACCCAAAGAACACAAGTAGAGATGTGCTTGAAATACATAATGACAATTGACAAAGCGTGAACGATGACAAAAATGTAAATACAACTTCCTGAACTGTCCACATTGGACAATCCAAGAATAGTTGAAATACAAACATTACTATTCGTAAGTGAAACAAATAATTAACATGTTCAAGTAATTATTAGTCAACATAGTATGACTAATAATCAATTGAAATATAACAATTGATTTGTCTCACATGTACGATTAGGTATGAATGTATAGTAACTGTTCTTAGATGGGTCTAAGCTTCAATGAATACATGAAATGACAGTAATTAATTTCACATTTTATTCATATAACATTTAGTTCTTGACCTTTCACTGTACACTTAAGATTGTTGTTCTTAGCCAAGTCTTTTTGATGTTCAATTATAAGCCTAAGATCGTCTCTTTTCTTACGAATTTCAACACGTGAGAGGTGCGAGTTAGAATGACTTTGAGTTTTAACTAATCATGCATACATTTCTTTGTACATAGTTTTATTATGAACAAACTTTAATGAAAATTCAGCAGCACGCTATTTGTAAATTGAACATATCCCAAAAAATTCCTACACTAAAACTTGATAGATTCAAGCAAACAAATCACGATAATACGCATCATGCAAATACCAGTCAGTTTGAGCATGCGAGAACCTAAATTCACTATCAGAATGTACTTCACAATGTACTGCATCAGCCATGTAGTTGGCATTGAACACAAGCATGTATTTCAGTAATTCAATTTACAATTAAATGAATAAAATGAAAGAGGTGATCAATAGGAAGTCAATGGTTCCCCTTGTGCACAAAGTCAAGGCGTCATGATTCATGTCATTGTGTCATAATTCCTTTTCTAAACACTCTTTAATATTAGAGAATGCTATGTAGTCTTAGCCACTAATGGAGTAAATGGTGTGCTAAAGATTTTTATTGGAGGACTAATGATATTTGCTTCAACAAATGTAGCATCTACCCTTCTTTATGGTGGTATTCTTTGTAGTTTTCTTTCTTTTTTATTTCATTTGCTTTTTAGGGTTCTTGTCTGATTCTTCTTTCCTTTTGTAATTTTTATATTTTTCTATAGACTCGTGGTTTTGAATACTTAATTTGCAGTGGTTGAATCGTTAACTCTACCTGTGTGTGTGTGTCTAGTGTGGGAATGATCCGATTTGTGGCGATTCTTTAATTAAAAATTACAAATTATGAGTACCATGTGAAGATGACTGAATAAAAGAGGATTGAATAGCAACTTAAAAAAAAAAAACTTTGGACAAAAGAATGGAGACATTGGATTTAAAATCTCACAATAAAATTAGGTAAAATAAATAATAATTAGAACTTGACCTAGACAAAAAAAAAAAAAAAAGATGACTGAATAGCAACTAATAAAAAAAACTCAAAAAAAAAAAACATATAGAATAATAAATTAAATTAAAAAACCATAATGAATTATTCAACTCAAAGTACGCAACTTTTACGGATTATAGATTGATGTGATAGATTTAATATTATTCATAAAAATATTTGTCATCTATGTTGGCAAAGAACTTTGTTTGCTCCATTTGTTTGTGTGGAACTGACTGCACACTATTCATCGCTTGTTTCCCACCCGTCTAGGATTGGGAAATGACTTTCCAACAGTTTATGTTGGGATTCGTTGGATTGGTAAACACTTCCATATTCTTAGTTTGCACTTTTCCTTTGTAGATAAATTTTGTGCATAGTGTTCTATTGAGCATTGACAAAAGGAGCGTTCTATTTCTTTTCAACTTGAAAGAACTTTTTTATTTTGGGAACTGAAGTCTATGCAACCCCACAATTTTGAAAACTTTGGCAAAGGCAATATGGTTTCTTTGATGTTCATTGTGGTGTCTACGTTCCATATATATTGTTTGCTTGAATAACTATTCTGTAATCTGTTGGCTAGCCAAGACATTGATTCTATGGCAACTGTACCTATTCTAATCTTTGATTTTCCTTTTGATGCATTCATTATTGTATGTGTTTTGGTGGTTTCAGGTTTCAAACTCAAAATTGTAAAAGTATTTTATTACCGCAGCTATGAATCGACATCAGCACCTCATGCCTAGGTGCACTTATTTCATAAAATATTAAATTTATACGGTATGCCTCTCCTCCACGTGTTAATGCGTTTATTTTCTAAATTTTATACATATTAAAAATTAATTATTTTCTTTAAATATTTAATGTTAATGAATGTAAAAGATATTTAATATTTGGAAGACATGTAAATTCTTTTTATCTTTGATTTATCTAAACTGTTAGACTTACATCGAACTCATAATTAGTGACATAATTCCAATCACTATTAATAGAAAAAAAATATTAATATAATTCTATATTAATAAACACTTGTTCAAGAAAGACTGTTTCATCACACTATGAAGGAATGTAAAAAATTCCTAAAAAAAAATCTCACAATAAAATTAGGTAAAAAATAATAATTAGAACTTGACCTAGGAAAAAAAAAACGAGGACCAAATACTTATAAAAAATAAAAAATAAAATAAAAATAAAAAACTCAAAAAAAAATAAAACATATAAAAAAACCATACCTGACTGGAAGTGCAGTGGGGGTTGGGAGGCAGAAGCGGGTAGTGGCGGCAGCGGCTCTAGCTACGACTGCAACGGCCCCGACTGTGGCTGCGGAGGCTTCGACTGCGGCTTCAAGGGCAGGGAGACGAGCACACAAGCGGGAAGAAGGAAGGCATAGGTGGTGAAGAAGGAAGGAGGGAAAGGAGGAAAGAAGGGAGGAGGGAAAGGAGGGGGATCGAGGAGGGAGGCTCGGGAGGGACGAGCGCAGTAGAGAGCGAGGCAGGAAAGTTTCAGGAAAGAAGGGAAGAGAAGGAAGAAGATTGGGGTAAAGTTATAAAAGAAGTATTAGTGACGAATCTAAATCTGTCACTAATAATAGATTATTAGTGACGAACTTCCAAATTCGTCACTAATATTCTGAATTAAAATTTTTTTTTTTTTTAAATAAACGAAGCATAAGTGACAGTTCATAAATCTGTCACTAATAAAAGGCTAATAGTGACGAATCTTGAAATTCGTCATTAATACTCTGAACTGATTTTTATTTTTTTTGTAAATAAAGGAAGCATTAGTGATGGTTCCCAAATCCGTCACTAATAATGAACTATTAGTGAGAAATACACATATTCGTCACTAATACTCTGAACTAATATTTTTTTATTTTTTTGTAAATAAAGGAAGCATTAATTACGGTTCCCAAATCGGTCACTAATAATGTACTATTAGTAATGCATCTTCATATTTGTCACTAATACTCTGAACTAATTTTTTTTTTTTTAAATAAAGGAAGCATTACTTATGGTTCCCAAATCCATCACTAATAAAATACTAATAGTAACGAATATGAAGATTCGTCATTACTACTTTGAACATTATTTTTTTTATTTTTTTTAAATGAAGGAAGCATTAGTGACGGTTCCCAAATCCGTCACTAATAAATGGCTAATAGTAACGAATTTTCATATTCGTCACTAACACTCTGAACTAATTTTTTTTTTTAAATAAAGGAAGCATTAGTAATGGTTCGCAAATCCGTTACTAATAAAAGGCTAATAGTGACGAATCTTGAGATTCGTCACTAATATTCTGAACTGATTTTTTTTTTTTTTGTAAATAAAAGAAGCATTAGTGACGGTTCCCAAATCCGTCACTAATAATGGACTATTAGTGAGAAATACACATGTTCGTCACTAATAATCTGAACTAAATTATTTTTATTTTTTTGTAAATAAAGGAAACATTAGTGACGATTCCCAAATCCATCACTAATAATGTACTATTAGTGATGAATCCCTATATTCGTCACTAATACTCTGAACTAAATTTTTTTTTTTTTTTTTAAATAAAGGAAGCATTACTGATGGTTCCCAAATCCGTCACTAATAAAGTGCTAATAGTAACGAATGTGAAGATTCGTCATTACTACTTTGAACTAAATTTTTTTTATTTTTTTTAAATGAAGGAAGCATTAGTGACGATTTCCAAATCCGTCACTAATAAAGGGCTAATAGTAACGAATCTTCATATTCGTCACTAATACTTAGAACTAATTTTTTTTTTGTTTTTTAAAATAAAGGAAGCATTAGTGACGGTTCCCAAATCCATCACTAAAAAGAGCTAATAGTGACGAATATAAAGATTTCTCACTAATACTCTGAACTGATTTTTATTTTTATTTTTTTAAATAATAGTAGTGACGATTATTTAACTGTCACTAATAAGTTCCTTTTAGTGATGGATATCATTCGTTACTAATATCGCACAAATCATAGCTAATATTTTTGCGGGATAAATTTTGCAGGAAAAATGATTTCCTGCTATATTTTCAGGTTTTAATGACAAAACTATTAGTGACGATTTCATATCCGTCACTAATACGACACTATTAGTGACGAAACCGTATCCGTTACTAATATCCTGATTTTTGGTAGTACTTCATGGAAAACATCAGGATGTATGTACTTTAGGTCCTTCATGGCTTCCATTTTCCTTTTGCCTCATGTGTACTGAAGTATAAACTTGTTCACATGCTAAATGCACACATAAGTAACTTGTATTTTGTCAGTATCAAAACAAAGATCGGACTCAAAAAGTCAAGACTAATACATATTAGCAATGTATTTTTATGCATCATTAATAATTTTATCACTGAAAAAAAATAAAAAGAGGAAATTAGTTGTAGTGAATCTCACCATATCACCCTAATTCACCTTGGGTCACCATGTTCAAAGGGAAAAGTAGTTTAAAAAAATAAAATAAAATCACAATTCACAAGAGAAAGTGAAATTAATTAAGAGAAGAGAAAAGATTGAAGAGGGAGGCAAAATTAGGGCTTCATATATATATATATATATATATATATATATATATATATATATATATATATATATATTTATGGCAGCAACTACATTAGAGAAGAAAATTCAAGTGTCTATAGCTTTTACAAACAAAATTCTATGCTTATTAGAAAAGCATTGCACATCTTATTTGTTTAACATCATTTTTATCTTTTAAAAAAGTTTTCCTTAATTAAAAGTTTTTAAAATTTTGCTTTAGAAATAGTACACGTAATCTCTGTTCCATAATTTTAGGATAAAGCAATACTAGCTAGGTTTTCTCTCCCTCTGCAGCCTTATTTCCTTTCCCCTATTAGCCTTCCTTGATCTCTTTACCCTTTCCTTTTCTTAATTTTCCACCATAGATTCTATCATTTATGTTCTATCTTTTTGAAAATGCATTAACCTAAACCTAATCCTTAATTTGCACTACTTATTCTCATCTATAGGGGAGCAAAGACCATAAACTACTCAGTGGGTTTTAAGAAACTATAAACAAATGTCAAAGTCAAGGCTCAGTACATCAAATGAATCAGGCATATGTTAATTTTAATGCATAGAAACTCAAATGATGGCTCCTACGCAGTAGGCATTATTTAAAGCCAACCCACAACCCCAAGCCGCTCATGCAAACCTTTTGCTTTCCCAATCACCCCGACCTTCAATTTCATATGTAACTACTAGTAGTATTATAAGTTTTCATCATTAGCTGGCTAGGGTGCGAGGTCATGATATCCATAGCTAATCATGGTTACTACAATCATGCATGCAACAACTTCCTATTGTTTAATCGAGAATTTTTTTTTTTTTTTTTTGCTTCTTTTTTTTGGTTGCAGATGAATATATGGGTAGGTCGACTTTGGCCAATGATTGCTTCCACTGACCAATTTGTCCACTTCTTCAGTTATCGCCTTAAGTTAAGTGATTGGCATAAATCTAGAACAAAGAAAGGAGAAAAAATAAACACATAAAAGAAGAGTAGGATGATTACAATATGTAATAATTAATTTACTCCACATTTTTTAACATGTGGATTCGATTTTTTGGTATCTAGATTTACAAGTAAAATGGATTTATTCTAAATGAGAAACTGTTAGATACTTCAGGTCTAATATATTATTTATAAGCTGACTTTTAAAATGGTGACAACTTATATGTTAATGCATATAATTAAGTTATAATTATTAATGTTTAAATTTTTTTAATAAATTATCATTATTTTATTGAATTAATTTATAAATAATACGATAAATTTGATTTATCTAATAATTTTTTCTTCGGAACGTCAAAAAACCACTTCTAGCATGAAACGGTTGGTTTGCTTCGATGTACTTGTTTGCGTGGGGTTTCAAACCCCTCAGGCTAGCTTTTTTGCTTGTAGTTTAACTCAAATCGATTAGGGGAGGTGGAGCCTAACAGCTCATTTGATTCGGTCGAATAATTATTCATTAAGATAAGATGAAATATAATTTAAATTTTAGACATCAAGAGAATAGTTATTTCATATATATTTCTAATTATTTCATTTAACATGTAATAAAAAAGAAATAGACATTTTCATGATAAAATTTGAAAATAATTATTTCCTATCTATTCGTTATTATAGGCTCATGAATATTTCACATTGTAATTTATATTGTAATAATGATATAATTTTTTGTATAAATAATTATAACTAATCCATTAAAACTAATTTATTTTTGAAGATAAACATTGCCCAAACCAAACAAATCCCAAAAGTTATACTTCATGGTACAAATTAAAGACAACAATTTAAATAGTTAATAAGTATTCTTCCCCACAAGATGAGATAATTAATTAGCAATTTCTAGTATGTAGTTTCTCTTTTATTTATTTATTTATTTTTTGTTTTGCCTTCCGAGAACTAATATTATTAAGACACCTGGCCTACAAAAAACACGACACTAATTCATACGTTTGAATGGCTAAAGTAGCAAAGCCATCAGACATTTATGTTGTACGTTGGTCTAATCCAAGAGGTGACTTCGTATGTTGAATACATGAGTATGTCAGACCATATATTTTGGGTTGGTGTAAAATTATTCGAAATTTTATATATTTTTGTAGTGTATGTGTTTTTTTTTTTTTTAAATAATCTTGGGGCTTCAATTTTCATTGCGTCACTATGAATACTATGATGCAGCACTAAACCCGAAGGGTGAAAGCTACCCACCATTGACGCATTTCTGATAATTCACTGACGTAATGCCTCAAGCGAGAATCGAAATCATAACTTTGGGATCACTAAAGTCACAAATCGTACTTACTACTTTAACTGGCTCGACTGGACTGTAGTGTATGTTGTTTAAATATACCCAAATGCAAATTTAAAATATTTTTCCGGTACAAAAAATTAGATTTTAGTTAGTTTTGATTATAAAATTTTATAAATTACGATTTGTACACATAGCATTTGGAGTCTACTAAATATAAAATGTCATTTTAATACTTGAATCCAATAAAGTTAAAAGTATACTTTTGTATAGTTTTCAATGATGTGTGTATTGTATCACTTTAGAGAGTTCAAATATTAATATAACATAGTTTCAATCTTATGTGGGAAAATAGATTAATGTCTTCTACTTACTTTTGAGCGGAAATTTGTATTTTTTTTAAAAATATCATGGGAGGTTTGTATAATTGTCGAAATCTTGGGGAATGTCTCTGTCTTTTTATCAAATTTTTAAAAAATGAGTGTTTTTTTGCCTTAATTAATTTAAATACACACTAAAAATCTCAGGATACATGTGATATATTAATTTTTCTTTTTTTTTTTTTAAACAAATTTTAAAATACGAAGTCTTATATTGGCATTCTGCACTCTACAATATTTAATTGAAAAGGCCATAATTTGATTAATTATGGAGTTTGCATTTTCAAACAAGAAAATATAATTTATTTCTTTTTATCGACTCTGAATATCCTATTTTAATTAAGATTTAAATGCTAAATTCTAACATAAAATGACAAAAATATATAACCTCTAGAAATAAAAATAATCTGCTCTCTAAAAAAATAAAATAAACAACCCACACTCATTAATTGACATTAGCCTAAATTCGTAATTTTATCATTTATGGTACAAAAGCCAACCAAGTCCTTTTTGAAAAATAATAATAAGAAAAATAGTGACACCACAGCCCAGCATCATTGATTAATTAACTTTTTTAAAAAAATTAAAAAGAAAAGAAAATAGGACGGCAAAAGGGGCATAGGATGTGGCTACCCACGTGGAACAGTTTCCATGCTTTTTACCAGACCATGTACTGGATAATGATTGAACCCCATGCACCCCAATAACCCCTGCCTGTACGGCGTCGTTTCCCCAGCTTCTCTTTCCAACTTCTCCTCCGAACCCGGTTGGTTCTCCTGGAACCGCCGCTGGCTTCCCGAACCGGAACCCCTGCTCGACCGGAAGCTCCCGTTCTTCGGGTCCTCGCCTTTCACCCTCGCGGAGCCCCGAAACGACAGCAGATCCTTCAATCTCCACTTCCTGCAGCTCTTGAGAGAGTACGCCGAACAAGATAAACCCATAAACGACGACGTTTTCATGCTATTGTGTTCGCTGCGCGTGCTCTCCATCGCAGCTTCAAATGGATCGAAATCGATGCTTTCTCGCGACGGAAACATCCTTTTGCGCAGCGAGAACGGCTCTCTTCCGCTGCCTTTTCGGGTTGACTCACTGAGTTCCGGACTGGGTCGCAAACGAGGTGGCGGCTTCAAAGGTCGGATAACACCGCCGTCGAAGAGTTCGTCGGCAGAGAGGAAGTCACTGTTCAAGTGGCCGCTGAAATCGAAGGCGAAGTCGTCATCGACGGCTACGGGTTTCGGCTTCCCGGGCCTTTCTTCCCAGGTAAAGGGAATCGCCGAGGGAGACTCGCTGAGTGGGTGGTCACCATCTGGAGACCCTCGGGAGTCGGGACTCGCTTCGATGCCGGATGAGAAGTCGTCGGAATGTTTGGGGCTGGAAGGGGCCGTAATGTACGGCGAGTGGCACGGGCTGTCGGCTGTAAGCTCCGTCGCGGGCGTCGGAGATGCGTCAACTGCCATGGCGAAGTCTCCGATCCTTGTCTTATTGCATCATTATAATTTCTGTCGGGTAAAATTTATAGGTTTGAGTATGGGAATCTTCTTCAGAGAGAGAGTGAGAGAGAGAGAGTAAACGAAGTATTGCAAGTGTCCAGATGCGAAGCATGGTGAAAGGAAATGGGCCTCTGAGGCTGCTATCGGGCAGTTTTCAATGGCCCAGTAAGCATGTGGGATTGTGGCCCATGAGCTCTTTCTTTACGGCTCAGTCCGCCTGAAGTCTCTCTCGTTTCATATCTTTAGAATAGGCTTTAGTGACTTTTCGAGAACCGTGGGGACTTCCAATTATTTGCCTAAATCAAATCATCCTGAAAGGAATTCCTCTTTGGGTGATATGGGCCTGGGCTTGCGCATGAGATGAACTGTTTTATTTTTGACAGTGGGACAGCTTGATTTCTTAAAGTTTACTGGAGAGATATTGGATTTAGACTTGTATTGGATTTGAATAAAATATAATATAAAATTATATTATAACTTATTTAAATCTATCCAAATTCATATTCGAAATCTGAAATTCATACTTTCAAAAATAATATTATTGTTTGTACGCCTTTTTGTCGTTAAGCAGTATATAATAGAGCATTATCAAATTTTATGATCATTTCCTAATTTTTCAAGAATGACATAGGTTCGAAGCTCTCCTGATTTTGTAAGGAGAGTTTGGGAATAAAGATGTCAATTGACAGTTGTTTTAGTCGTTTATTTCTATGGGAATCATTTTATATGTGCGCTCTGAACATTAGGGTATTGCTAACAAATAAAAGTAAAAAAAGGATTTGAGTAACAACTTGAACTTCGAACTCCAAAAGTGTTTGTTTATAAAAATTCCATTCTAATCTAACTCTATCACGAGTTTTTTTTCTAATTTAATGCTCATAATTATTCCTCTCCTTTTGCTCTCATTTTATTTATTTATTTATTTGTTTTTGTCATGGGCAATCAATTCCTGGCCGGATGATTATTGAGTTATCAACTCTGATGAGAAACAAACCCTACTTTGGAAAGGAAAAGCTATTTATTAATTAATGGTAGGCTATTGATAAACCCTACCTTGGTAATGATAGCATATTGCGAAGGCTCATGGCATTATTTTGGGGCGAGACCTGAAAGTTTCTCACACTAGGAATCAAGGCTACGAAAGTTTAATGAACAATCATTAGGTGCAAATTAAGTTTAAAGGAGCCAGGTTAGGTTAGAGACCCCAGCTAAATTTTGGAGTTCCTTAATTAAGTTTTAAAGATTTGATTCATCCTATTTCCGGGGATTTGCATGTCTCCTTTTTGTAACTTATAAAAAAAAAAACGAAGAAGGACATGATGGTAAGTTTGGATCCTTGTTGAGGTATGGCTCCAAAGACTATATTTTATGGGTGTAGAGAAATGAAGATATATTAAAGAAATAATGGTGCATTTGGGAGTACGTGTTTCGAATTTTAAATTTAAATGTGTGGATTTGAATAAAATTCAACGTAATTTCGTATTATAGTTTGTTCAAATTCATATAAATCCAAAATTTGATACCTTCCCTAAACATAACGTAACTCTATGTTAGAGAGACTTTTGATTTAAATCTATATTAAATTTGGATAAGATGTAATATAAAATTGTATTGAACTTTGTTTAAATTCAATCATATTTAAATCAAAGACTTGAAATTCATACTCCCAAATGCAGTTTGTCTTTAAATCTCGAAAAATCATGCAAGATAGAGAGAAGATAAGAGAAGTGGTGGAAGTAGAGAAGAAAAGTGTAAAACAAGATACTTTTTTTCCTATCCCAAATTGAAGATAGTTGGAGGAAAAAAAATGATGCACGAAGGCTAAAATTTTCTTATATTGTATTTGAGAGCATATATTTTAGGTTTTGGACTTTCATTTGTTGTAGATCTAGATAAAACCCTGATATGAATTATACTAGTTTCGTTTAAATGCACACAAATCCAAATTCAAAGTCCCTTCGAAATATAGAGTTAAAAGATTTTAAAAAGCCATCTTATAGGACTATTTTTGTAAATTATGATTGACTTTTGTCCTTCTTTCTCACGTCTCTCTCCACTACTTTACTTTATTCAAGTAAAAAATATTGATTGAAACTAATTTTGTTTGTAGGTTTTAATAGGCTTCATAAGTTTGGTACCCAATCTCAAGAGTATCTCGACCACACGGATGGGCCTTTCATCCAGGTGTGCGACACCTTAGGCATTTGTGTGCTCAGATACTCTCGAGGTACCAGATTTGGGAAAGGTAGTATTTTTGTTATAACCCTTTTTTTCTTTTTTCCCTCTTCTCTTCTTCCTATGCCCTTTCTTTTTTCTTTTGTTCAACCACACAAATTTTTAATCTTCTTGTAACGTGTGTGTTGTGTTAAGGTTATTTACAAATGTTCAACAGATCTAAAAAAATGAAAAATTGAAAATAAAAAACACATAATTACTTAATTTGACAATATATTTACATCCACGGAACATTTCTGAAATTAACAACCATAAGATCAATAAAAGCTATCTTAAAATTTTAACTCTTTGTTGCAAATATAAATATATGTCTCGTAAAAAATCCCAAATAACAACCTTACAGATTTACACTCAAAGGATGAAAACTTTATAAGGTTAAAAAAGCATTTGCTCACCATTTATATATTTAGTGTACTGGTACTAAGGATAAAAAAATCAAATTAATTGCATAAAATTTGGATTCATTTGGCTTATGCTTTGGGTGCATTGTTGTGCTGGAGTTAGGAAACACATGAGCTGAGCTGAAGACGCATGAGTTGAGCTAGCGACACGTGAGCTGCGAGCTGGAGATGTTATTCGCGGCCATTTAATTTTGATGAATGTAATTTCTCAAGTTTGATTTATTGTAATTTATTATGATTGATTTCCAGTTATCTATAAATAGAGGAGCTGTGGAGAGTTGATATGTAAAAAAGAGAAAAGAGAGGAAGAAAAGGTTATGAGGAAGAGAGAAGAGAGGCCTAAGAGAATTGTATTTCTTTCCCGACGATTTTAAGTGAATTGTAGTGTGCTTTGTGGACGTAGGTCGATCTTGACCAAACCACGTAAATTTCTGGTGTCTCAATTTTTCTGGTTGCTCATAGGGTCCTACCAAGTGGTATCAGAGACTAGTTGGAGCAGAAAGACCAGTTCGGAGTTTTTCAACAAAATCAGAGCTCTGTCCAGTGGCTCGAAATTGAATTTTGAGGCCACCATCAGGTTCACCTCGCTGAGACGAAGCCAATGGCGCAAACTGGCGCTCGAAAGGAGTTCGGACAGAAGCACACGCGCTAACACTCGCTTCGCTGAAGCGTTCAGTATTCGCACGCACCGTCACGCGCCAGTGACCTATTGGCCACGCGCCCTACACGTGCGTCACACGTCTTCCTCGCCCAACCGCCACATAGTGCCACGTTAGCACTTGCCACATCAGCAGTGGGCCCCACATATGCCACGTCACACCTACCACATTAGCACCTACCACGTTAGCACCGTTGACCAGGTTTGACCTTATCTTTGACTGGATTTTTCAAGAGTCATTTTGAGTCCGTTTTTCAAACAACTTGAACCATTTCTAAGGTTTTCGACCATTCTAGATCCAACCATGTTATCCATTTGAGTTAATTCCATCTCTAAATCAACAAATCAAGATGTCGAACGAAAAGAGCTCAAAGATCAAAAAGTTCAACAGCAACAATTTCAATTTTTGGAATATGCAGATTGAAGATTATTTGTTTGGAAAGGAGTTGCACTTACCATTGAAGGGTAAGAAAGCATCTATAAATGAGGACGAGTAGGATTTACCTGATCGAAAAGCTCTCGGAGCCATCAGAATGACTTTGTCAAAGTTTGTGGCAATCAATATCAAGCATATATCATCCACCAAGTCTTTGATGGATGCGCTTTCTAATATGTACGAGCAGTCATTAGCCACTAATAAGGTACATATTAAGAAAAGATTATATACTATGACTATGTCTACAGGTGAAATTTTTAGCTGACATTTGAATAATTTCAACAAGTTGTCAAATCAACTCGCCTCAGTCGGGATTACATTTGATAGTGAGATTCGTGCCCTACTGATTCTCAATCAGTTGCCCGAAAGTTGGAATGGTGTTGTTACTGTAATCAATAGCTTTATAGAGAAATCAAAGCTTGTACACGATGAGGTCATCAGCATGATTTTGACGAAAGAAATCAGAATGCAGTCAAATTATGGTTCCACTTTGAGTTCAGCCTTGAACATGGAAAGTTGAGGCAGAGGAAACAGGCATGGACGATCAAACAATTGCGGCAGATCTAGGCCCAGATGGTCTAAATCCATAAATCTAGAGCTTATCAAGACACAGGTTCCCGGGGCACAAAAATTATTGAGTGCTGGAACTATTAAAAAACTGGTAATTACAAGAACTAGTGCAAAAGTCTGAAAAATGAATATGAGACGAGGGCGAAGATAGAAGCAAATGTTGCTTCAGACAATGAAGATATGTTGATCTGCTCTTTGGAGAGAAAAAATGAGTCTTGGGTGTTAGACTTTGGAGTTTCATTCCATGCCACTTGCAGTAGAGATTGCCTAGAGGAGTATACATCAGGTAATTTCGGTAAAGTATATCTTGACAATGATCAGCCTTACGACATTTTCGGCAAGGGGACAGTGAAGATCAAAATGAATGGGTCAATATGGAAGCTGAGAGATGTCAAGTATATTCTAGATTTGAGGAAGAATTTGATCCCAGTTGATTAATTGGCAGATGAAAGATATAACACAACTTTCATTGGTGATGAATGGAAGATTTCGAAAGGTGCATTGACAATTGCACGAGGTAAGAAAAGTGGTACTCTTTATATAACTCCTAAGGAATGCATGTCTATTATAGTTGCTACAAGAAATGATGATAGCAACATACGACATCAACGACTCGGACACCTGAGTAAGAAAGGACTCAGGGTGATGCACTCAAAGGGCAAGTTGAGTGATTTACAGTCGGTGAAGATTGACACATGTGAGGATTGCATATTTGGGAAACCGAAGAGGGTCAATTTCTAGACAAACATCAGTACCCCAAAGAAGGAGAGACTTGAACTAGTCCATTCAGATTTATGGGGACTAACAACCATTTCATCCACAGGTGGGAAGCATTACTTCGTAACATTTATTGACAATCATTCACAGAAAGTATGTGTTTACTTTCTGAAATATAAATCTGATGTTTTTTATGCTTTTAAAATTTGGAAAGCAATGGTTGAAAATGAAACTGGTTTGAAAATTAAGAAGTTGAGAACAGATAACGGTGGTGAGTATGTTGACACCGAGTTCAAGAAATTCTGCTATGAGTATGGTATCAAAATGGAAAGAACTGTGCCAGGTATGCCTCAACACAACAATGTAGCCAAGCAGATGAACAGAACATTGATAGAAAAAGCCAAAAGCATGCATATGCAGTCAGGCTTGCCAAAGATGTTTTAGGCAGAAGCAGTCAACACAGAAGCTTATTTGATTAACAAGAGTCCATCAGTACCATTGGACTATAGTCTACCAGAAGAAGTATGGAGCAAGTTGGATCCAAAATCCTGAAAATGCACCTTCATCGGCTATGGTGGAGATGAATATGGGTATCGCATTTGAGATGATGAAAACAAAAAGGTGATCGGAAGCAGAGATGTGATTTTTGATGAAAAGGTGATGTACAAAAATAAACACACAACAGAATCTACAGAGTCTGAAACAACCTTTGTAAATGTGGATAATGTTCTAGAAAGTGTAAGGATACGTCAGCAGAACACTGAGAATCTTTAGCAGAATACCGAGAATCCTTAGGTAGAGGAACTTGTGGAGCAAATTGTTGTACCACCACCTCCTACTCCAGCACCAGAGCTTAGGTGATCTTCTCGGCAGCATGTACCAAACAGGAGGTATGTAAATCATTTACTTCTTACAGATGGAGGAGAACCTGAATGCTATGTTAAAGCATGTCAGGTAGGAGATTCGAGAAAGTGGGAGCCTGTAATGAGAAACGAGATGAAGTCTCTTAACTCCAACAAAACTTAGGAACTAGCTAAGTTGTCCAATGGTAAGAAGGCTCTTCACAACAAATGGATGTATAGGATGAAAGAAGAGCGTGATGGATCCAAGAGGTATAAATCTCAGTTAGTGGTTAAAGGTTTCGAACAAAAGGAAGGAATTAACTACACTGGTATTTTTGCACTAGTTGTAAAGCTGACAACCATCAAATATGTTTTGAGTATTGTTGCCTCAGAGGGTTTACATCTTGAGCAGTTGGACGTGAAGACGACATTTCTTCACAGTGATCTTGATAAGGAAATTTATATGCAATAGCTAGAAGGTTTCTCAGTTAAATCTTGTATGCAAATTGAAGAAGAGTTTGTATGGTCTCAAACAAGCTCCTAGGCAATGGTACAAGAAATTTGACAGCTGTACGTAGAGGAAAAATTTTCAGAAGTGTAATGCCGACCACTGTTGCTACTTCAAAAGGTATCGTACTACCTATATTATCCTATTGTTATATGTTAATGATATGCTAGTCGCAAGATCAGATATAGAAGAGATCAAAAAATTGAAGTAACAATTATTAGAGGAATTTGATATGAAAAACTTGGATCCTGTAAAGTAGATTCTTAGGATGCAGATTTCTAGAGATAAGCAACAAGGTACGTTGCGGTTATCTCAGTCATAGTACATCAGCCGTGTTTTATAGAGGTTTAACATTAGCAGCGCCAAAGCTGTAAATACACCATTGGCAGGTCACTTCCGTCTCTCTAAGGATTAGTCTCCCTACACAGATGAAGAAAAAGATTTCATGGCTAAGGTACCATACGCCTCAGCCATTGGAAGTCTAATGTATGCTATGGTTGGTGCCAGACTAGATATTGGCCAAGCAATGAGAGCTATCAGCACGTATATGTCAAATCTAGGGAAGACACACTGAGAAGAAGTGAAGTGGATTTTGAGATATCTACGTGACACTATCGATAAGTGCCTATGTTTCAGAAAAAGTGATTTGAAAATCCAAAGGTTAGATACTGATTTTGCAGGTGAAATTGATCATTGTAGAAGCACCACCAGGTATATATTCACTGTTGGCACAACAGCTGTTAGTTGGATGTCACAGATAAGGAAGATTGTTGTTCTATCCACTACAGAAGCCGAGTATGTAGTAGTGACAGAAGCCAGTAAAGAGGTTATTTGGCTTCAGGGTTTGTTAACAGAGCTTGACTTAAAGCAAGAGGGGAATGTTTTGTACATTGACAGTCAGAGTGTGATACATCTAGCAAAGAACTCCACATTTTATTCCAGAACTAAACATATTGGATTGCGTTATCACTTTGTCAAATCTCTGATAGAGGACGGCGTATTGATACTTGAAAAAATCCAAGGTAGTAGAAATCTAGTAGATATGTTAACTAAGGTGGGGACTATAAAGAAGTTGAAGTTGTGTTCAACTTCAGTAGGTCTTCACGACTGAAGACATATTTTGAGCACATCATTTATTCATATACTGATATTGGTTAAAGAGGTGTCTCCATCTCCGAGTGAGAGATTGTTCTGCTGGAGCTACGAGATGCGTGAGCTAAGCTGGAGGCGCATGAACTAAGCTGGAGACGCGTGAGCTGACCTGGAGGCACGTGAGCTGCAAGCTGGAGATATTATTCGCGACCATTTAATTTTGATGAATGTAATTCCTCAAATTTGATTTATTGTAATTTATTATGATTGATTTCCAGCTACTTATAAATAGAGGAGCTGTGGAGAGTTGATATGTACAGAGGAGAAAAGAGAGGAAGAAGAGACTTTGAGGAAGAGAGAAGAGAGGCCTGAGAGAATTGTATTTCTTTCCCGGCAGTTTTAAGCGAATTATGGTGTGCTCCTTGGACATAGGTCGATCTTGACTGAACCACGTAAATTTCTAGTGTCTCAATTTTTCTGGTTGCTCACAGGGTCCTAACATGCATGAAAGAAGGAAAATTTTGGAGAGGAAATAGAATATGAGAATGTTTTGGAGCACATATAGTGAGTTTGATTGGCAATGCCTAGCCCTTTTCAATATTTTCATCTAGTCTAAACTAGTAAATTTCGAGCAAAATGAGTATTGAGTCTCAATTGTCCAAATGCATGGACACAGTCCAACATTTTTGTACTTCTTATGTAACGGGGTTTGAATTCTTGAAAGGAAAATTTTATACTATACTCACAAGAAAATTGTAAGAAATTTTGAAAAAAGTGATAGTGAAATGGTATGATTTGTTAGAATTTATTTAGCATGAGGAGACAATTAATTTTAATTAATTATGAAAATTTACGTCATTAGTGTGATAGTGTTCATGATAACTTTCTGGGTGATGAATAGCAAAAAAGGAAAAGAAGGAAAATGATAAGAAGGAAAATTGAAAACTATTGCAGAGGACCCCAAATTCTAAAAATGATAATGATAAAAAAAGTTATAATGTAGGCCTCAAGGGATAGATCAAAGTCACGGGATTAATAATGCAAATGTGCATGGCTATAATTTTTTTTTTTTCCTTTGTATTTGTTTATATCCCACTACACGCAGTTTGGACAATGACAAGAGGAGAGAAAATTTGCCTTAACAGACAGGCCAATTGTGTTGGTTTGTAAATATGGGAGGGATAGAGGCAGGAGGAGCCCATCACATGAATGGCTTCTAGAAGCAAAAGCATGCACACTAGCGAGCTCTGGAAGCTGCCTCACATGGACGCATGCCATATCCCATTTTTGTTCAAAGCAAATAATAGACCTGATATACCCCAAATATATCATTTACCCTAAAGAAAAGGCATGTGCCCAACATTAATGGGGAAAATCACTTACAAAGTCAATCGCTTGACCATAAACATTGACGCCGACCGTATATTGACTATAGTGATCCACACCTGTGCTATAATGATTAGAGTGATCCACACCAAGAGCTATAAATGATAGATTTATTAGGATCAAACCTGGCCAGTGTAAAAGGGGTACTACGAAGAGACTAAGGTATCTCATTCTAACCCAATTTCACTGTTACTTACAACCTCTCTTAAAACAATCCCTTACTTAGGCATCAAAGAGATCCCTCGGCGTACACCTCGGGTCCTCCAAGCCGTGTTTGTTTTCATCCTTTTCTGATGATTGGGATCGGAAAGCTCACTAAAGGTCAGATCGACATTTTTGGCAGCAATAGTTGGCGATGTTTATGGGAACTCTTCTGAGAGGTTTTAAATTTTTGATCCTCGATCCCTACATCATGAAAACAACCACCAATTCCAAGTCTGACCCTATTGTGGGTGATCAATCATCCTAGTTCGTTCATTCTGCACCTAGAGACCATTTAGGAGTGACAAGGGAGGAATTCCTTATCTTACAAAGGAGAATGGAAGACTCCTAAAAGAAGATTGAGGACATGTTCAACATACTCTTATAGAAAATGAGTCATGGAGAACTTGCCCCTTGCCAGCAGTTGGTTGATCCTGACTCATAAGAGAAAGCGGAAGACCTGAATGAGATTAATGGAAAAACCAACCCCACAAAGAAGGTGGAGGACGCGAACAATGTGCGAGTCAATGAACAACGATCGAACGAACTGGAGGAGAGGATCAAGAAGATTGACCAAATAGAAAAGATGATGAAGGAAGCTTGTTCCAACCCATCCTGCAGTGAGACCTCGTTGAAGTCTTCAGATCCACCCTTCATCAAAGAAGTGATGGAGGTCCCATTGCCAAGTAAGTTCAAAATGCCTACCTTAGAAAACTATAAAGGCTCAACCGACCCGGTTGATCACCTAGATACCTTTAAGGTGTTAATGCAACTGCAAGGTGCACCAGATGCTATCATGCGTCGCGCGTTTTCCGCCACCTTAAAAGGAATGCCAAGGCATGGTACCAAACCCTAAAACCTGGATCCATTAAATCCTTCTCTGAGATAGAACAACAATTTTCTAGACACTTCATCAGCCGCGCAAGATGGCAAAGACCTCAACTCATCTATTGAACCTGGTCCAAGGAGAAAGGGAAACGTTGAAAAAATTTATACATCACTTTGTCATTGCTACCTTAGAGATTCGCAACTTGGATTGGGGTAGTATTGGTAGCCTTAACCATAGCCCTCCAACTTGGGGACTTCTTGTACTCTCTGGGGAAAAGGCCTCCAGCCGACATGGGGGAGCTAATGGCATGAGCACAAAAGTATATAAATCTGGAAGAAGTAATGGACACAAGGAAAGACTGAGTTGATTTGAAAAGAAATAGCTTAGGGGATATGGGGGAGGCCTCCAAAACAAGGAAGAAGCAAAAGAGTAGAAAGCTACAGAGCAGCCCTAGGGGGTTAGGGCATACAAGTAAGTTCTAGTCCTACACTCCCCTAAACGTCTCGCAAACCAATGCCCTAGGGGAGTCTGACCCAATATAGCATGCCTAGAAAAGAGATTTTTTCATAAAATTGCACCTCTTTCAGTCATACCTTCTAACATTTTGTCTACCTCTATTAAATTATCAAACTTTGAGTACATATCTATAAGTGCATTCTTTGTCACGCTACTCAAGTTTAGCACAAAAGATGAGCACAGCTCATTAGGTAAAAGAAAATTGGCCCAATTGACGAGCAATGCTCGTGAGGCCAGAATATTGCCCAAAAAATGAGTACAACTCATTAGGCCAAATTGGCTCAACTAACGAGTAACGCTCGTGAGGCCAGAAAACTGCCCAACAAATAAGCATAGCTCATTAGGCAAAATCGGCTCAACTGGCGAGCAACGCTCGTGAGACTAGGAGACTACCTAACAAATGAGCACAGCTCATTAGGCAAAGTTGGCCCAATTGACGAGCAATGCTCGTGAGGCCAAAAGACTGCCCAACAAATTAGCATTGCTCATTTGGCAAAATCGGCCCAACTAATGAGCAACGCTTGTGAGGCCAGAAGGCTGCCCAACAAATGAGCACAACTCATTAGGTAAAATCGGTCTAACTGACAAGCAATGGTCGAGAGATCAGAAGACTACCCAATAAATGAGCACAACTCATTTGGAAAAATCGCGCCAATTGACGAGTGACACTCGTGAGGCCAAAAGAGCTGTTCGGGAAGAATTCCCCACGAAGGGTAGTTTGGCAAAAATGCCCCACTAAGGGCAACTCAACAAAAATGCCACCAGAAAAGCAACTCGGCAGCTCGGCAAGAATGCCCATATAAAGCAGCTCGAAAAAAATTTCCACGAAGAGTGGCTCGATAAGAATACACATGAAGAGCAGCTCGGCAAGAATTCCAAATGAAAAGCAGCTTGACAAGAATCACCATGAAGAGCAGCTTGATAGCTCGGTAAGAATGCCCATGAAGAGCATCTCGACAGCAAGGCAAGAATGCCATGAAGAGCAACTCGGTAGCTCGGCAAGAATGCCCGTGAAGAGAGGCTCGACAAGAATGCGCATGAAGAGCAGCTTGGCAAGAATGCCCATGTAAAACAGCTCGGAAAGAATGCCAATGTAGAGTAGTTTGGCAAGAATGCCCATGAAAAGCCACTCGGCAAGAATGTCCATGAAGGGCAGCTCAGCAAGAATGCCCACGAAGAGCAACTCGGCAAGAATTCCCACGAAGAGCAACTTGGTAGCTCGGCAAGAATTCCCAATGAAGAGCAGATCAACAGCTCGGCAAGAATCACCATGATGAGTAGCTCGACAACTCGGTAAAAATGCCCATGAAGAGCAGCTCGGCAAGAATTGCAAATTAAGAGCAGCTCAGCAAGAATCATTATGAAGAGCAACTCGAAAACTTGGAAAGAATTCCCATGAAGAGTACCTCGGCAGCTCGGTAATAATTCCCATGAGGAGCAACTTGGCAGCTTGGCAAGAATGCTCATGAAGAGCGGCTCGTCAAGAATGCACATGAAGAGCGACTCGGAAAGAATGCCCATGTAGAGCAACTTAGCAAGAATGCTCATGTAAAGCAGATCGGAAAGAATGCCCATGAAGAGCAAGTTGACAAGAATGCCCACGAAGAGCAGCTCGGCAAGGATGCCCACGAAGAGCAACTCGGCTGCTTGGCAAGAGTGCCCAATGAAGAGCAACTCGATGGCTTAGCACGAATTCCCCACGATGAGCTGTTCAACACAAATGCCTTATGGAGACCTGCTCGGCACAAAATGTTCGACGAAGACCTGCTCGGCATTATCGGCTTGGGTGAGCCGATAAACCCAGCTCGACATGACTCGCACACAGAAGCATCGGCTCCGATGAGCTAGCATTGTTGACCTTATAGGTCACTCCTAGTTTTGATAATGACAAATAGTTGGTGTATTTGATGCATGTTTGAGGATATGTGGAGGTATACTGTTGGCAGGACAAAATAATGGCACAGGGAGTAAAAGTTGAAGGCTTTGAAGATCCTATTGATGTTGTATTTAAATGTTTTATTCATTATGGGTTTGTAATAGTAAATAGGGTTTGAACTGTAATAATCATATGCATCACTTGCATGATTTGATAAGGAAACTCAAAATGAAAAAAATCTAGAATGACCCTAGGACACTCACACACGCACATATATGTATGGTTAAATGAATAGGGTGATCACATAAGTGAAAATAACCAAAATGCACTAAATATGCATGTTCATTCAACCGTACTGCTCAAGTACAACTCCACCCGGTCGACCGAATAGAGACCAAGTCAACAGTTTGACCACAGCCCGATCGACCAAGCCATGGCCAGTATATTCCTCCTGATCAACCGAACTCCCTATAAGTCAACACTTTGACCACCCAGTCGACCGTGCCCAAATTGCATGCCATCGCTCTGGTCGACCGAGTTCCCACGTGTGGAACTCAATGGCTTGGTCGACCGAACTACAGAGTTCAAATCCTCATGATCGACCGAACCGCGCTAAAAAGAAAAATTGCTTTGGAACCTCCATGTATGGTCAATCGAACTTGTAGTTCAATTTATACTTGATCGACCGAACTCTGCACAACTAGGTCAACCAAACTTGCTTTAGTCGACCGGTGCTCTCGAGTTGCCCCAAATATTTTACCGTGGTTAAAATATTTAAACGGGGTTAACTTGGTTAAATTGTATTAAAACTTTTATAATAATTCCCTATGTGTCCTATACAGCTTTAATCAAGGGGATGTCTATATATACCCCTTCATTTGGAATGATTAGCATTAGATTAGAAAACTTGATTAGTGATTTTTCTCTGAATTCCAAAATCATTCTCTCTTACTTTCAAGTATCCTACACTCATACTTACCTTGCCATATTGCATAAAATCCGTTTGTAAGTTTGATTTGAGTGTTCTTGTTCTATAGGTTTGTTCTCTTAATTTGTGCTTGTTTGATATTATTTTGTTTGAGAGCAAGACCTCAAGTTTTCTTAGGGGACTTTATTAATAAGTCTTTCCTAAGAAGACTTCACTTGAGCTTCTGAGTATTGCACTATCATTGCAATATCTTAAGAAGTTCTTATTTGATTTTAGTTGCTAAAAATCTTTTCAAATTACTTTCAAATATCTAGTGTGTTTCATTTTGAGAAATCTTTGAAGAGATATTTGTTTATGTGATAAAGATCTTTGTTGCAATATTTCTTGAGAAATTTTATTTGTTGTACACAAAGATAAAATCCTCTTTGCAAACAAAATCTATACATCTCTTCAGCTTTATATGTTGAGAAAAACTATTCGTTGAGATATCTGAAGTGTTGCTAATATCTTTGTGTAAGCTTTGTGATTGAATATATTGTGTGATACAAAGATCATACTATTTGCACTCTCACGCACTGATTACAACGCTTGTACAAATATTTGAGAGTCGACATCTAGGACCACATTGAGCTTACTTCATTACATCATTTGGTGGTGTATGTGATTGATTGTTTTGGGTACACATTTGCTTTACATGAAAGCATAATCACTGTACCAATTTCATTATTGTGAACATACTGTTGTGTTTCCAGGTGTGTCCTGAGGGGGCAGCAATCCAGCTCGGTAAGGATTGGTTGTAAAGGTTAAGCTCAGCCCTGTGCTAATTGACCTAATTTTTTTAGGTGCTGCTCCACTCGTTTAAGTGAGCAAGTATAGTAGTAATCCTTATGGTTGTTAGCCAAGGCGGGGACGTAGGCAATTTGCCGAACCTCAATAACATTTCTTAGTGTCACTTTCCTTTACTGCTTTCTGGTGCATACATAGTTAATTAAATTGTGTCATTTAAATTCTAGTACATATTATAATTGATTTATTTTACTTGCACTAGATTAACCTTAGGGTTGTGAATATACTGCTGTCAAGATACTGACCTAGGGCATTAAATTTAAAAACACCAATTTAACCTCCCTCTTGGGATCACGGTAAAGCTAACAGGCATCTTAGTACATTCAGCTCGGCAAGCCACACCCAAACTCGGCTCGGCAAAATCGTGTATGCCTCCACCTCGGCTCATACTAGCCGAATCCCCCTCGAGTTTGGCTCAGCAAAGCCAAGAGCGCTGCAAGATCAACTAGAGTAAGCCGAGCATGCACCAAATCTGGCTCGACAATCCGTAAATAAAAAAGTAGCGGAAGAGACCATGCATCGGTTCATCACCCAGATCAAACACAACTAGGCTCCACAAAAGCCCAATAAGGACAACTTTCAAACTTTGGGATGGTTCAAAACTTCGAAACTAAGGGGGGGCAACTGATATACCCCAAATATACCACCTACCCTAAAGAGAAGGCATGTGTCCAGCATTAATAGGGGGAAATCACCTACGAAGTCAATCACTCGACTAGAGCCATTGACTCTAGCCATATATTGACCAGAGTGATCCGCACCCATGTTATAATGATTAGAGTGATCCACGCCAAGTGTTATAAATGACAGATCTACTAGGGTCAAACCTAGCTAGTATAAAAAGGGTATTACGAAGAGGCTAAGGTATCTCATTCTAAACCAATTTCATTGTTGCTTACAACCTCTCTTAAAACACTCCCTTACTTAGGCATTGGAGAGATCCCCCGGAGTACACCCCGGGTCCTCCAAGCCGCATTTTTTTTCTTCCTTTTCAGGTGACTGGGATCAAAAAGCTCGTCGGAGGTCAGATCAACATTTTTGGCAACAACAAGACCATATCTAGTGCAACTCAATATCAGCCTTACTCTTGTAGTAGCGTGCATGAGGCTCTCTCACTTTCTCTCTCAGTTCTGCTTTTGCTTCCCTCTAAAGCACTTTGGTGGCTTGCATTTTGATTTTTGATGTTGTGTGGATGGGAAAAAGGATACATTTTCTTAGGAGTGGTCCAGTGGAATGAAGCTAGATTCTAAGTGTTTAATTATGTGGAAGGTAAAACGTGCATAAGTAATCTTTGCTTGAAATTAAACTTTCATCTTTTCATGAATGTGGAGCGGTGATTAGAGGAAGAGGGAACCCATTGTTAGGGATCTAGGAACAACAATCACACACAAGCAAAATAAATACGCAAAAATAAGAACACTAAATTTACTATAACTTGGGAGAAAACAAGAGGAGGAGACACACACTCAACTCAACTCTTCTCGCACTTTTCTCTCTCTCACCTTTAGCACTCTCACACTCCTCGCTCACTCACTTGCTTACATATTCACACACAATGCTCTCATTATATAAATACATAGGATGATAGTAAAAGGAAGGGATTAATTGTGATTTAATGGGATGAATTTGGCATGCGGTATTATCATTCCAGTCCATGAAAGTTGGTTCCTCGACGACTCTCATTCTCATTTGCAGCTCATCATCATTAAGACCATTAAATTTTTCATTTCCATTTAATCTTCGTTTCCATGTTTACTTAACAATATCCCACCTGGAGACGGAGACACCATCTCAACCAGTATATAGATAAATGATGTGCTCAAGTCTGTCTTCAAGCATGAAGATCAACTGAAGTTGACCACAACTTCAGCTTCTTTGTATTCACCACCTTTGTCAATATATCTACTGAATTCCTACTACCTTGGATTTTTTCCAGTGTCAACACTTCACCCTTTAACAGAGATCTGACGAAATGATAACGTAATCCAATGTTTTTGGTTCTGGAATGAAATGTAGAGTTCTTTTCCAGATGTATCACACTCTGACTGTCACTGTGCAAAAAAATTATCTCCTACTTTATTCCAAGCTCTATCAACAAACCTTGAAACCAAATCATCTCTTTACTAGCTTTTGTCACTACTACATACCTAACTTCTGTAGTGGATAGGACAACAATCTTCTGTATCTGTGATATCCAACTAACTGTTGTTGTGCCAACAGTGAACTCATATCCGATGATGCTTCTATAATGATCAATTTCACCTGCAAAATTAGCATCAACCTATCCTTGATCTTTTAAGTCTTCTTTACCGAAACATAGGCATTTATGAATAGTGTCATGTAGATATCTCAAGATCCACTTCACTGCTTCCCAGTGAGTCTTCCCTAGATTTGACATGAACCTACTAATAGCTCCCACTACATGACTAATGTCTGGTCTTGTACCAATTATGACATACATGAGACTTCCAATGACTGAGGCATAAGGTACGTTAGCTATAAAGTCTTTATCTTCATCTGTCTAGGAAGTATGATCCTTTGGAGAGACAAAAGTGACATGCTAATGGTGTATTTACTGCTTTGGCGCTGCTCATGTTGAATCTTTGTAAAACACGGCTAATATACTTTGACTGAGATAACCGCAACGTTCCTTGTTGCTTATATATAGATATCTGAATCCCAAGTATTTCCTTGAATGAACCCATGTCTTTCATGTCAAACTCCTCTAACATTTGCTGCTTCAATTTCCTAATCTCTCATATATCTAATCCTGTAACTAACATGTCACCGACATATAGCAATAATATGATATAACTAGATTGATGCCTCTTGAAATAGCAACAGTGGTCTATATTGCACTTATGAAAATCTTTCTTATGCATAAAGGTGTCAAATTTTTTGTACCATTGCCTGAAGCTTGTTTGAGACTCTACAAGCTCTTCTTCTATCTGCACACAAGATCCTCTTTACCTTTTACTAAGAATCCTTATGGTTGTTGCATGTAAATATCTTCATCAAGATCACTATGAAGAAATGTAGTTTTCACATCCAACTGCTCCAGAGTGAGGCCCTCCGAGACAACAATGCTTAAGACTGATCTGATGGTTGTTAACTTCACAACTGATGCAAAGATGTCAGTGTAGTCAATTCCTTCCTTCTACTCAAAGCGTTTGACTACCAATTGGGCTTTGTACCTCCTAGATCCATCATACTCCTCTTTGATCCTGTACACCCATTTGTTATGAAGAGCTTTATTATCTTTGGGCGACTTAGTTAGTTCCCACATTTGTTGGAATTGAGGGACTTCATCTCGTCCTTCATTGCAAGCTCCCATTTGTTCGAATCTCCTGCCTGACATGCTTCATCATAGCATTCAAGGTTCTCCTCCATCTGTAAGAAGTAAATAATTCATATACCTCTTATTTGGTACATGCTACCGAGAAGATCTCCTAAGCTCCGAAGCTGGAGTAGGAGGCAGTGGTGCAACAATCTGCTCCACAGGTTCCTCCGCCTAAGGATTCTCAACGATTTGTTGTTGTGTCTCCTCTACCAGAGAATTCTAGGTGTGTTATGTCCTAATACCTTCTAGGACATCATCCAAGTCTACATAGTCTGTTTCATTCTGAACTAGTTCTGCGGATTCTATTGGTTCTGTTGTGTGTCTGTCTTTGTTCATCACATTTTTCATTAAAGATCACATCTTTGCTTCTGATCATCTTCTTGTTTTTATCGTTGCAAATGCGATACCCATACTCATCTTCACTATAACCGATGAAGGTGCATTTCTGGGACTTTGGATCAAGCTTGTTTCTGACATGATCACTAACATACAAATATGCTACATAACCAAAAACTTTCAAATGTGAATGTCTCACCTCTTTTTCACTCCATACCACTTCTGGTAGACTGTGGTCCAACAATACTGATGGAATCCCATTAATCAATTATGCTGTTGTGTTGGCTGCTTTTGCGCAGATCTGCTTTGGTAAGCTTGACTGCATTCGCATACTTTTGGCTCTTTCGGTCAGTGATTGGTTCATCCGCTCGATTACACCATTGTGTTGAAGCGTACCTGGTATAGTTCTTTTTATCATATATAATACCATGCTCATAGAATAATTTATAGAACCTGGTGTCTTCATACTCACCACCGTTATTGGTTCTCATTTTCTTAATTGTCAAATCAGTTTCATTTTCAACCTTTGTTTTCCAAATCTTGAAAGCATCAAAGACATCAAATTTGTATTTTAGAAAGTAATCTCATACTGTTGACTTTTTGAATCTGATCCCTATTTTGATACTAACAAACCACTCGTATCTCATGTATGCATTTAATGTTTGAACAGGTTTATATCTCGGCACACACACGAGGTAAAGGAGAAATGGAAGCCCGAAGGACTTAAAGAACAAATTGTCCAGCGTATTCCATGAAGAATCAGGAAAGCAAAGAAGAAGAAGAAGAAGAAGAAGAAGAAGACACATATTTTTTAAGTTATATATGTGTAGACACCCCATTTTTACCCAGGCCCAATATTATTATTATTATTATTATTATTATTATTATTATTATTATTATTATTATTATTATTATTATTATTATTTTTCTATCATTATTATTATTATTATCATTATTATTATTATTAGTTTTCATTATATTTATTACTTTATTATTATTATTACTATTATTACTTTACCATTATCATTTTTTATTCTTATTTACTTATCTATTATTATTATTATTATTATTATTATTATTATTATTATTATTATTATTATTATTATTATTTCTATTGTTGTTATTTACACTATTATTATTATTATTATTATTATAATTATTATTATTATTATTATTTTTCACTATTATTATTATTATTGTTAATTATTTTTCCATATTGATATAAGTAATTTATTATTATTACTATTATTATATTATTATTTATTTTCCTATATTGATATAAGTAATTTATTATTATTGCTATTATTATATTATTGTTATTTTCCTATAGTGTTATAAGTGGCTTATTATTATTATTATTTTTATTATTATTATTTTTGTTTTTATTTGTTATTCTTACCACTATATTTACCATTATTATTATTATTATTATTAGTATTTTTATTAACATTATTATTTGGCTATTATCATTAATTTTTATTACTCTTGCTATTATTTATTATTTTTATTTCTATATTCACTTTATTATTATTTTTACCTTATTATTATTTTTATTATATCCTTATTACCATATTAGTAATTATACTCATATATGTTATTTCCAAAAGAAAAAAAATATAATTAAAATACCATAAACCAAAAAGGAAAAGAGAGAGTTAGGGTTTCTAATTTTTTTTATAAAAGGACATTTTTCTTCTCTTCTAAGCAGGGCCGGGGGGTGAGCGCACAGCCATAAAAAAAAAAAACTCTTCTGTGCTCACACGGACAACTCCACCTTCTCCATCATGCTTTCTCTTTCATTCCCTGTGATCCCTCAGCCTTACTGTCTTCTTCCTTCATCCTCTCCACACAGCAACCCCGCCTCACCTCTCTCTGCTCAAACAGAGCCACCAAACCAGACCACCCTCTGCAGCCATCAATCCCCTCCACTCCGTCGAACACATCCTCAGCTTCTAACCAGCAACCTGTGAGCAGCACCTTCGGCCAGCAACTCCACAGCAGACCCGAGAGCTTCATTCCAGTTCCAGCAGGCCTCTCAGCCAACACCAGCCAAGCAACCCGAGCACATCTCCTGCCCTGTTCTCCATCAGCACTGCCGTGGACCTCCACCTCTCTAGCAACCACCCGAGCATGAATCACGGCTAGCTTCCAGCAGTCACCCAGCCACCAGCAGTCCGGCTCCACACCAGCAGCAAACCACAGCCCCGGCCACCCTCATTCAGCAAGCCAAGGCGCCGCCTGCTGCTCCTCTCGGCTCTTCGTAGAAGACCCGAGCATCCACCCACGGTGAGTCCCCTGCCTCCCTCTGTTTTTCTTTTTTTTTTCTTTTTTTTGCTGCACACTGTCTATATACATACACACACACAAATATATAAATATATATGCATAGGTATACTGGTATCATGTGGATTTCAGTACATAAAGTTAGTTTTTTTTTTATGTGATTATTAGGAGGTATGTTAATTGTTATTATATATATATATTTAGATTTATATGATTTATCATTATTCTATTGTTCCATGGTTTTGGGTTGTTATTTTATGTATATGCAGTGGCTTGATTTAATATTTTCATTATTTTATACTGATATGTAATAGCCTATGTGTTTTCTTTATTTATTAGGTATATATTTTATCATTCGATATATGTGTGTTATTGTCTTATGGTATTAATTTTTGTAGGTTTATTGTGTATTTATTGTCTATGTGCTTTTGCATGTAGTATATTTAGGGGTTTTTATTTATGTCTAAATTTATTGTACATATTAAATAATATTATTATTGTTGGATTATTATTATTTTTTAAATACCCTATTACATGTCCATACTTATTGTTGTACTTATTTATTTAACATCGATATTTAATAATTGACATTCATGTTTGTATCTTTTGTAGTATTTATGATTATATTTGTAAAATTTTCTTGTTAAACTTTTACTGTTATAGGATTTTTAATATTTGTTAAGTTGATATCCAAGTTTGTATTTCGGCTATGTGTATTATTTAATAATCATTGTTGTCATTGCAAAATTGTTATGGTTAAAATATGTCTTAATATTTAATTTTAAACTTTTGTTGTATCCATTGTAAATGTTAAATGATGTATTATCAAGGTAGGATTTTTACATGTTTCGTAGTAAGGTAATATTACATATTTAGTAAATTAGGATCTTAAGCTTGGTGTTTTATTGATATTATATGTGAATTAATAATTTTAGTTATATGTATATCACATATTAGCACATTGGTAAATATTACATATTTAGCATTTTTGTATTTTTTTTAATATTATATATTTAGTGATTTAGGGTTTAATGGATATTATATGTTTGGTAAATTAGCATTTTAATCACATGTTTAGCATCAATTATTTTTTTTAGTATATTAATATAGTTAGTATTAATTATTAGTATCCTAGTATTTTTAGTATCAGCTATTTTTAGTATATAAATATGTTTAGTATTAATCATTATTAGAATCTGACTATATTTAGTATTAAGTATCCTTAATATATTAATATATATAGTATTTAGTTACTTATTTTGACATTCATAATATGTTAGTAGGTATGTGAGGCTTATTATTCTATTACCATATATTAAAAACCTCCCATGTTAGTATTTTCCTATAAAAATTTTATATATATAATTTCAAAATTTTGAGAGTGTATTTTCTTAATTATTATCCCTATGATTTTATTGCAGGGGGTATGAGCCTTTGGGCCTCACGTACCCTAAGCTCTGAGGGAATATATGTATATATTTATTTATTTATTTATTTTTCATAGGTATTTATAAATTCACAAAAAGGATTAATTTAGAGACTTATTAGATTAACTTAGGGATAATTTCAAATTAATTAGGTACCGTTCGTAAGAACGGGCGCGTAGGGGGTGCTCGTACCTTCCCCTCGCGTAACCGAACTCCCGTCCTCAATTCTGGTAATGTAGACCGATTCTACCCCTAACGAGGTAGTAATCATGTGTTCTAACGACACTAAAGGTTAGTAGCGACTCCGACATTCCATGTTTTTCCATGAAAATATTAAAATGATTCTAATTTCGTCGCCCGAGACACACGCGCTCCCGGGATGTCGCTACAATATGCATTTGTTTTTATTATTTGGTCTGTAATAATGTTTATCTCTGCATGATATGACCTAAAGCTCAGAATGACCATAGATTAACCTTAGGGGACCAAACCTTTTAAAGAAAAGCCTTCTTCTTAAATATTAAAATCATACAGAAAGGTTTGAATTGGTTAGAGAAAAAAATTAGGGCTAAAATTACATTTTGAAATAGGCTCGGTAGACCGAACCTTCATGTTTAAATCATCTCAGTTGACTGAACTTGCCTTGAGGGCAAAATTGTATTTTTTGGTCAAGCTCAAGGGACTGGCCCCTAAAATGAACTAAATGCTTGGTCGACTAACAATATATTTTGGTCTTTCATATGCTCCTCAGTTGACCGACCTTATAGGTCAAAAGGGCTCTAGGTGACCAAACCAACAAAGGCTCGATGTCGCCTTTCGGCCAGCCGACCGATGCCACCCACAGCCGACTTAACCTGTGTGTGTTTAGTCAATCAATGCTGAAGGTCAACCAATCGAACCTCTCAGGTTGGAAATTTTTTAAGCGCCAAAATGTAATTAATTTTGTAATTAAATATTTTCAAAATACCGAGCGTGTCCTTTAATGGTCAAATTTTATTAAAATCTATAATTCCCCTCGCTTAACTTCAATTAGAAACTTTGATTAACCTAAAAACCCTCTCAAATATTTTCTAATCAAAGTTCCCCCATACAACATTTTATTCCAAAATTTTCTTTTGGAGCAAACTTTTTTACTTTCTCCAACTCTTTTTCATTCATTCTTTGAAAATTTATTTTACAAGAGAGTATTTTATTTAGGCATTCTTTTTTATTGATTAGCACACACTCTCACTCTTTCTTTTGTTCTTGAAAATCATTTTGTGAGAGTTAGCTTGTGTTTCTCCACATATTCCTACTTCATAATATTTTTGGAGAAACTCATTTTTAGCTTGTGAATATTATTGCACACCATTTTCAAACCAAAGATAATACATATTCATTGGTGCAAAAATACCTTTGAAAGAAAACCCTAGGTTCTCCTACTTCTTATTGAAAATACTTTCTGGAGAAATATTTTATAGGGTTTCAATCTTTGAGTATTTATCATATACATTATTTTCAAATATTGCAAATTTTGTTTCAAGAAAAACACCCTTACTCTTGAGCATAGTTCAAATCATATGAGAGTATATTTTAGGGCTTTAATCTGTGTACATTTCTACTTGTATTTATAAGAATTTTATATGTACAAAAATGTTTTTATTGTACCGGTTGGGTTCAGCCAATAAATTGAACTGGGGAGTCTCTACCCCGTAAGAAACACCGGTTCAGTTCAACCCGAAAATTGAATTGGAGAGTCTCCGCCCTATAAGGGAGACTAGTTGGGCTCAGTCTAGTAATTGAGCTGGGTCTTGACACCGCCCGTAAAGTGTTGTTGGGTTATGGCTCCACCCTGTAAGTGTAGCTGGGGTTTACCTTGCCATGTAAGGAAAGGTTGTAAACAACTTCTGCTCCATCCGTTTAAGTGAGCATGGATATTGGAATCTTTAGGGGGTATGCCCAAGGAAGGGACGTAAGCTAGTTAAATCGAACCTCGATAACAAATATCATGTATCTCTCTCTCTCTCTCTCTATCTTATTTAAATTTCCGCTCCTTAGTTTCTACATGTGTATGCTTGTTAATTTATTGTTATAACTCTCTTGCATACACACATATTTAATTTAAATGAGATATGCAACATACGTGTATGTCAACACACATAGCTTATTTACTTTACATACACACTTTAAGTCTTAAATGGGATATGATGTGGTATATATATGCTAATATTTAATTTGTTTTAATTGGTTTTAAATATTAGCATACCTGATTAATTGGGGGAATTGAGACTGCCTAGAAATGCCCTAGGTTTCGAAATACTATTTGTGATTTGAATTGAACTTAGGAAGAAATTTTAAATATCCAATTCACCCCTCCCCCCTCTTGGGATCACATTAATCACATCAATTGGTATCATAGTCCGATTACAATAAGCTTAACTGCATTTGCATAAAGATTGCAACGACTCATTTTTGGTGTGTCCCTATTATGAGAGTCAATCTTTCACTGTTTTCATCGTATAGATTTTACCATTTGATTATTGAAAATGTTTTTGTAAAATTAATTGATTGGAGGTTTTGAAAAGTGATTGTCAAAAGAAAATTTATATCTCATTGAAAATATTTTTAAAATGTATTGTTTTCCCAAACCTGAAAATAATTTGAATGAGCATAACATAGTTTTATTGCACATCATCAGAGTGTTATGCATTCTGCATTGTACCTTAGCTACTAATATTTCTATCATTTTTTAAGTGCTAAGTATTTTGGGAACCATTAGAAGTATGGAAAAATCGAGAGAGAGGAGAACACCATTCTGAGCTTAAACAATTATGAAAAATTAAAAAGAAAATGTTTATCTCTATCCTTCTATTTTATTATTTATTTCATGTCATGATTCATGTAATATTTTTGTTGAATTTTTTATTGAATCATTAGTTGATTTTTTTTTTTTTTTTTGCATGCTATCTTATGATGAGCTTGAAAATAAATTTATTCATACTCAAAAAATTTACTTTGGATATAATAAGGGGTCTTAATGCTTTAATTACTTAAATAGTATTTTTGTACTTAAAATCCTAAATTTTAATATACACTATTGTTACACCGAGACTATTAGAAAAACAAGCCAATATGAAAATTAAAGTGGTATGTCCAATCTATGATTAATATATATAAATATCATTATGATTGGCTATTATATAATAGTATTGGTTATAGCATGATTATTGGAGGGAGTGGATTTTTCGATAAATCATTCGTATAGAGAAGGGAACAATGTGGCAGATGTCTTGGCTCGACAAGGTGCTATGGGGAGGAATAGTTTGTTTACAAATAGTAGTCAATTCCCTAGAGTTAGCAATGATTTGTATAAATTGGAGAAGATGGGTACGGCTTATATGAGGTATGTTTAGCTGATTTCCTTTTGGTTTTTGCTTATGTTTTTTGTTGTTTATCTTTTTTTTTGATTTGTTGTGTGAGGTTTGTTTTGTAGGTCTTGATTTATTTCGTTTTGTTTGGACTTGTAACCCGGTTTTGGCTGGAATTGGTGTTGTTCGTTGGGAGGTTTTTAACATTTGTCTTTTGTTATCTCCCATTGATTGTCTTGTAACCAGGGTATTCCTCCGCCAAAAGTGACGGGTTATCAATAAATAAATGGAGGTGCCGCCCTTCTTAAAAAAAAAAAATTGAAAATCCCCTTCAAATAGAAAAATGAGTATTTATTTGTTAAAAGATTTTTAATGCTATATATGCTTAAGTATGAACATCTTGAATATATATCTTTGTCCATCACATGGAATTGAGTTTTAGGGAATCAATTTTACACTATAAATTATATAACCCTAAACTCATAATGGAGCTTAAGTGGTCAAACATATTCATATACTTATGAAGCTCATTCCCCTGTTAAAAATTATTAAGTTTAATTTTATCATAAAATTGCCAAAGTAAAGTTTATTGAAAATTTAAAACGTTTGACTAAAATTTTAATGCATATGCTGCATGATTGAGGGGGAGCAGCAATTTTAAAAAAATTCTTCCAATATGCATTTTATTGTAATATTCTTATTTTAAATACTTTATCATTTCATTTATATTGGATACTATGTATGAGCTAAAAGCTAATATCTATCCCTCACTTAAAGTTCAAATGTATTTGATAGATAACTTATTTCAGATGAATGTCACTATCCATTGCTTGTAAAATGAATTATTATTTAATGGATATTCTATATTAATTGGTGTTATATCTACGGAAATGCATGCTTGTACTGAATGCCACCTGCATGACTGATGCAGTGATGTGAAATTGCATACTAGTAGTGGATATAGGTTCCCGCATGCTTAAACTAAACGGTATCTGCATGATGCAGATTATTTTAAATTGCTTGCTTGAATTTATCAGGTTTCAGGTACATGGTAAAATGGGAAAATGTTTAATTTACAGATAGCATGCTGCTAAAATTTCGTGAGATTTTTCCCAAAACAAAACCATGTACTAAAACGACTTGATATGATGCATGCTAAAATGTTTTTGAAAGGATGAGTGAATGATAAACCAATTATTTTTCATCCTTAGTTGCAAGTGCATGCAAAATAATTTAATAAGATGGTACATGTTGAATTCTATATACTATGTGCTAAATTGATAAACATGCACAAATCAAAATTCTTTGAATTCTCCTAGGATGCCCTTCATCATAATCACATCTTATTGTCCTAGGATGAACTAGTTCATGGACACCATTTGGCCTAAATCATTGGATTATGTACTTTCACTCGAGACCTAAATGGTAAAGCATCATCCTGGTAATTAAATGTCACGTTTTAATGATGGTCCATAAACTAGGACAATTGCATGACTTAGGGGGAGTTTTTGTATTCCACACACTCATTGTGTATTTTGAGTTGTGTTATCCTTATATTGAACTCCTATTTCATAACCTTTAAGTATAGCCTTGACTAGCTATCTTGTTTTAAAATGAAATGCAATATGTCATGCTATGTACTGAATGACTAATATTTGTTGCATGCTAAAAACCTTTGAAATGATGAATATATGATAAGTGCGTGTAAATGTACATCATCCTTGAGCTTTATTGCAAGTATGCGTGCATGCAAATATATAGGAGAGTTTAAACCTCATCCTTGAGAAAAGGATTAAAAGCAATTGTTCCATGGACTCACATTATTATTGTTTCTACTATTTGAGTCCGAAGCCTTTCTACGCACCATGAACATCATATCCTGTCTCTATTAAATCAATCCTTGATATGGATTGTTCCCGGTATGCATGAACACCTTGCACATGCCTTAATATTAAATTTCTGGTGAAATATAACTAGTTTAACATATATTCAGTAAAATTTGTTTAGAAATGAAAATTAATACTTATACTATTTCAACTATTTTAATGAACTTTCGCTATTAGTACCAGTATAAGTAGCTAAAAACATCTAAAGCACGTATTCAAATCGATAAAGGGAGTTTTTGAAACTACATTTCATCTTATATGCTCACCCACATTTGTAGCTTAGATCTGCTTCAAATTCACTGTAGCTTGTGCTTTAAAGTATCATGAATTTATTGAAAATCTAAGATTGAGTTATGTTGTTTAGCCACAGGTTTCTTAGGTTTTTTCATATGATCCTTGTTTTTTTTTTAATTTCCTGATATCTTTAGGATCTATGTGGCCGATTTTTCTAGTTATACTTTGGAATGATCTTAAAGCTAAATTAAAAAAAAAAAGTAGCTTGCTTGAACTTTCATGTTAAAATTTCTTTTTCAGCAAGCATAGCCCCTAGTATTTATCGAAAATCATAAGGGGATATATATACTTTTTATGCATACATACACACACACACACACATTTTTTAAAATGCAAGAAATGAACTTATTTCAATATATCTTGTTTCATGCTTGTCTGCTTAAATGTTCTCATGACTTGTGCTATCTAGTTTTAAAATTTTATGTCATGAAATTTTAAATTTTTCTTAAAGGGTGTTGCATAATTGATTCATTGATTATACATTAAATGCATGTGAACTAGTTAGACTGTTTCTATACTCAAACCTATCTTTTCATATGCCGCATGATTATCAATTCCAATCTTTTGTGGGTCTTATATAATGCTCAAATTGGAATGGATTGTGTATATTTCTAGTCTGACCATGTTTTTCATGTCATTTTTTTAAATAACCGGTTAAGTTGTTTTTGTGCGCAAAATTACCAAATATTTTTAAAACAGTTCAAAATTTTCTATGCTTAAATCCTATACCAAAAGGGGGAGAGTTGTAATAACCCTAATCCAAAAAATAAAAGAAAATGAAAATAAATAAAGGAAAGGAAGAACATTTAAAAGAGGTAGCACAGTAGGGCCTCGTCGACGAGCGCCCTGTGCTCGTCGACGAGAAGATACCGAGAGTAGGAGATTTAATAGACTTGTCGATGAACCTGATGTTCTCGTCGACGAGTGTCCTTCTATGACTCGTCGATGAGTACACATGGCACTGTAGCTTATGAATATGCCATAAGTCATTTTCTCTGCGAAATCATTCTCCTATCTCACTCTCTCTCTAGGGCTTCAGCCCTCTCCCTTTCTCTCTTCGATTTTGGCCCGGATTTAGCCTGATTTGACAATCGGAAACCACCACGAGGTTCCAGGGGCGATTCTCTCCAAGATAACCAAAGCGGATTCATGACTTGCAGTTCTTTGGCACCACCCCAAAACTAGTGTAAGTAAGATATTTTAATATTAAATTAATTATTAGGAGTGTGTGGGCCTAGGAGATGTTAAATGATAAATATTCTGGGGGGTTGAACTAATTAAGTTAGGATTTGTGGAATACAGGCTTCTATTTTTTCGTTAGTTTTTAGGCAGAATTTCGAGGATCTAGGTAAGGGAAATGAGTTATAACAATGTTTTTTTATTAATTTTGAACAAGTTGAATTCAAGTATGTAAATTTATATATATGAGTATGATTTTTTGAAGAGTTTAGGCATTTAAAAAATGACCGTTTTGAATATAATTTATAATTGAGAACAATTGTGTGGCATGAGAATAACCCTTCATAATAAACCAGTTGTGAATATTGCTCAGTTGTGAATACTGCTTGGTTGTGATTACTGTTTGCTTGTGAATAATGCTTGGTTGTGAATACTGTTTCGTGGTGAATACTGGTTGGTTCTGAATACCTACCAGTTGTAAGTATTGTCTGGTTGTGAACGTAAATGTGTATGTGAGGCTTTTTTTTGGAAAGCTTACTAAGATATACACAATAGCCCTATGTGGGCCACGTACTAGGTAGTGTGCAGTAGCTCTATGTGGGCCACATCCTAAGATATACGCAGTAGCCCTTTGTGGGCCATGTTTTGGGTATACACAGTATCCCTATGTGGGTCACGTACTAGGTAGTACGCACTAGCTCTATGTGGGCCACGTACTGAGATATACACAGTTGCCCTATGTGGGCCATATACAGGGTAGTACGCAATAGCTCTATGTGGGCCACGTACTGTGTAGTAACCCAAACTAGGAGATAAAGGAATACATTAATAAAGAGAGGGATGGAAAATTTAGGAAAAAGGGGTAGCATGGCCTCGTCAACTAATCCTAGTTTTCGTCGACGATCCTTAGAAGGGTGCTTGTTGACGAAGTTCAGGTCCTCATCAATGAAGAGATCTTGAGAGTTTGGAATAAATTCAAGCTTCAGGCTTGCCGACGAAGCCAGGTGGTCGTCGACGAACCCCCTTCTACCGCTCGTCAACGAATGTGGTTGGGGCAAAGACTTAAAGGTGAAGCAAGGTTGGATATTTTAGAAAAATAAATATCTCTCTCTCTCTCTCTCTCTCTCTAGAATCATGAACTGAACTCTCCCTCCCTGATTTTTTCGCCATTCCTTGCCAGACTCAACAATCGGAAGTTACCACTAGGGTCTAGGAGCATTTCTCTACATATCTAGCAGAGTGGATTATTGATCCAGGCATTTTGGGCCCCACTCCCAAAAGCTAGGGTTTTGGCCTTTTGGAGCATTTTTCAGGAAAACATGTAAGGGAATTATATTATGTCATCCATGCTTACGAGTTCTAATCGAATGGAATGTTAAAACGGTCAGTTACGACTTTTTTAGGGTTCCCGAGCCTAGGGTTGGGTTAACCAACTTTATTCTGAAACCAACCATGTAAATTTAAATATGATATTTTAAAAGTATAGTATTGGACTTTCTGAATATTTTCACCAGTTGAGAAATTGTTATTTCAAACCATAAGCTTGTTTTAAAACCAACCAAAGACCGTAGGGATAATTATCTCCATTCCTCGTATTTAGCTATATATCTATAATTAGTAAAATAACAACCTAGAGATATTTATACCCTAGTTTTAGCAACAGTATTTACTTTCTTAAGAAGATGATTTATTTATGAGTTACCAGATGAAAAATTGTGTGGCATGAGTATAGTTTTTAATTGGCATTAAATGAGCAGGTTTTGTGTAATACTGAAATGTAACGGTTATATGCCGAGATACGAGATATGATGGCTATATGCCGAGAGATGAGATATGATGGCTAAATGCCAAGTTTATGAAATGCTAATTTTTATCAAGCCAATTTATGATAGATATGATACGCCAGTTTTTACCGAGTTAGTATCTAGCAGATATTTTCACAAAATTATATATAGCTTATGTCCTATACAGTTTTATGAAATGAATTATGATTATGGGTTTGTACGATGTAAATTTCCAT
This sequence comes from Malania oleifera, assembly GCF_029873635.1. NCBI lineage: Eukaryota > Viridiplantae > Streptophyta > Magnoliopsida > Santalales > Ximeniaceae > Malania > Malania oleifera. The sequence continues at coordinate 21,803,117 of NC_080417.1, read as the reverse complement.
ATATGATAGTAGAGCCCTGTTGTTATGATCTCATGGTTAGAACACGGAATCGTAGCTATATGTATGTAGGGGTGCAACCACACGTCTTAGATAGAGTGTGGATACAGGAAAGGCGATTGGTGGTTTGGGTAAAGTACTCCTCAGTGCAGAAATTCTGGGGCTCCATCCGATGCAGTAATTCTGGATGACTTTACCTTTGGACATAGGGTAGGCACCATTGTACTACTATTACTTTTGACTTAGCTATAGTCGGCCGACTATATAATAGGTCCAGCCTTCAGGCCACACAACCCGTCATGGGGGGAAGCATGTCACACGTGTATGTGATGGCATGACAACGCTAGTCCTACAGATCAGGTTGTATCTTCTAGGCATATATAGGCATATTTACTATAGAAAAGGTTATATTGAGACAGTAGTATGTATTTTCAGATTTACAAAGCAATATAGATTTTAAAATGTCAATTAAATGTATTTAAATGTTAAAAGTATATGTACACACGAAATCTCATGCTAGCCACACACTGATGATAATATAATTCGTATTACTGAGAGGTGTCTTACCCTAGCATATAAATGTTGTTTCAGGTCTTCCGAGGGATCGAGCCTAGCGTTCTGTTGGGCTAAATTTAGACAATAAACAGTTTTTGTCCAAGCTGGTGAGATGTTAGACAATATCTATCTCTTTTGGGAATTGTAATAACAGATTATGTTTTTACTTATGTATGGATGTATATGGGAAAATGTTAAAAACTCTAGTAAGTATTAGATGATGTATGTATTTCCGTTGTGCAGGCTTTTACAAATCAGTATGGAACACCCATTTATCCCTTGTTCGGGCGGGTTGTATATGTATGGTATCATAAAGATGTATGTTATGTATGTTTAGTGGCACTCCGAGCCCTCCTAGAGGATCAGGGCGCTACATACTAAGATAAATGCAGTAGCTCTGTGTGGGCCACATTTTGGGTAGTACACAGTAGCCCTGTGTGGGCCACGTACTGAGAAGTACCTAGTAGATCTGTGTGGGCAACGTACTAAGAATGATGGTGGTTGGGGAATGAAGTGAGTAGAATCTTGTGTGGATGTGAATTGAAAGAAATGTATTGTATCCTGTATGTTTGTGTATCCTATGTGGATGTGTATCTTGTGTGCATGTGAATCCTATGTGGATGTGTATCTTGTGTGCATGTGAATGGAATGTGCTGTATTCGGTGTAGATGTGTTGTGATGTTTTTATATACGTGGATCTATGGAAGATAATTAATGTTGGATATGCATGGGACAAATGTGGGGATTTAATTGCATGAATATTTATGGCAAGGTAAAAATCCCCACTTAAGGGCTTAGAGAGTAAGGTTACTGCCTTGATAAGTATCAGTTGTAACCGTACCCAAATTAAATCGAGCAAGGTTGCAAATGGAATCAGAGCAAAGGAGCGTTACATGTACGGGCGTGTAATCTCCCCAATCCTCGAGAACCTTCGCTGATAAATAATGGTTGTGAAAGTCTGAGCATGGTCTGCTTGTGTTGTGTCAGCTGCAGGTGATTATAAATGTTTATGCATGGGTGAATGTGGTCTGCATGCGTCTTTTCAGTTGATGTGATTAATGACTACATTTTATAATTACTAAAATTCTTCTACCACACACTGTTATAATTTATTCCATCCCTACTGAGAAGTGTCTTACCCCCGACGAATTATCAATTTTTCAAGTCCTTCAGATGATCGAGCTTAGAAAGCTCCGGGGGCAGGGTTTAGAATTTTGGTAACTTGTGAGTGGTTGCAAGAACTAACGTATGTATAGTTTATGTTTTAAATGTCGGTTATGTAATATGAAGTGTATAGACTCTTGAAAACACTTTCTGGAATGTATAGATATTACTCTGGTATTTTTTTTTTAGGTTGTTTAATTATTTCCATTGTGTGAATGATATCAGAGATGTGTGAATGGTCTCATCACACCCTGGACCCCACCTGGCGAGTTCGAGGCCTGACAAAGTCGTATCAGAGCCTAAGAAATTGGTCCTGCAGAGTTTAGGAGGATTAATACTAGAGTATAGGTTGAGTTAGGAAGAGGATAGGAATGGGTAGACCAGGGTATTGTTAGGGACTTTTGAGTTTTCTTTCGTAAGTTTGGGGGCAGAAATCCCTTGATAATCTTCTGTGTTTTTTTGAAGTAGTAGTTGGTTTCAAAAAATCATGGTAAATCCATCAATAGTGATGTTTCCGAGCAGAGAGACTAGAACTTGAAATTAGAATTCAAAGATTAGGATGATTGATTTATGGGGATAAGCCTATGAAAGAGTCTTTGTAATTTAAGTGTTATGATTTGATGATTGAGGTTAATTGCGTGTTTGATGATTAATTAAGGATGTGAATATTAAACTACTTCTTTACTTTATAACTGTACTAGTTGTATTAAAATATGGAAATTCTAAATTTGCCTCTGTCCTATATTCATAATGGATCCCAAAGGTAAGGACATGGGCGCTAGAGGGGACAATGAATTAAAGGCTTCCAGTGGGCATGATATTGAAATCTCCAGATTGCTGTGAAGTTTAGCTAGGTAGGTCAGGGAAGAGATTAGGTGGGACCCCAAGGGATCGAGCTACCCACCTATGAACCAAGGTAGTTTGATTGATCAATTCACCCGTTTGAAACCCTATATTTTTTCGAGTCGCACATACCCAATCATTGCTGAGACTCTGGTGCAGGAGATGGAGAAGATACTGACAGTGTGGAATTGCACTGAGGAGCAGAAGGTTCTCTTTGCCACCTTCAAGATGACAGAAGAGGTCGAACGATGGTGGCTAACGGTGAAACTGCTGGAAAAGTAGTGGGCAGTGCCCAGAGTGTTGACTTGGGGACATTTCAAGTAGGTCTTCTACGATTGGTATTTCCTCGCCATCACAATGAATGCGAAGACGGAGGAATTTTTTAACTTGACTCAAGGGCACCTCAATATTCAACAGTACACTGCTAGGTTCATGGAGCTTTCTCACTTCACTCCCTTCATGGTCTCTGATGAATACCAAAAGGCGAGGAGGTTTGAAAGAGGGTTGAAACAAAGAATCCATAAGCATGTGGCATGTTTGCAACTACAGGACTTCTCAGAACTAGTGGATAAAGCCACCGCAGTGGAGTCGAGTCTACAGAGAGGTGTAGAGATGTCGAAGCGGAGGAAGAGACCCATGTCTCTTAGCTCCCATGCAAATGTCAGATAGGGATCAGGGAGGGGAGATTGAGATATTGGGGGTCAAAGGCCAGTTTGGGGTGATCAAGGTTATTGGGGTGACTCAACAACCTCTTATTGTGAGGTGTAATCTGAGGCATTGGGGAGAATGTCGGGGTAGGGGTCCTATGTGTTATTGGTGCAGTAAGTATGACCACATGGCTCGATATTGTCGTGAGCCGCTGGGCAATGCACCCACTCCTAATCAGAATCGGAGGAATAATCTGGTGCCTAGCGGTGGACCGGCGCATGTCTATACACTTACCTCAACTGAGACAGACACTACTAGAGGTGCAGGTAACGTGTTTATGTTTGAATTAAATAATAAGTTTCATTTAGTACTAGGTGATGCTATTGTTCACATGCTAGAATGGATTGAAATGTGTGAAATGTGGTTAGTTAACTTTTAGGTTGGCGAAAATGATTGATTTACGAATTTCAAGGATGAAATTTTGTAAGGGGGGAGAATGTAATAACCCGAACCCAGAAAATAAAATATAAATAAATAAATAAAAGAAAAGGAAAATAAACAAAGGTAAGGAAGAAAATTTAAATGGGGTAGCATAGCAAGGCCTTGCCGACGAGTGCCCTCTACTCGTCAACGAGGAGACACCGATAGCAGGAAAAATTTTAGATTTAATATACTTATCGACGAACCCAATGTTCTCATTGACGAGTGTCCTTCTGTGACTCGTCAATAAACCTTTTATTCTCGTCAACGAGTACACGTGGCACTGCAGCTTATAAATATGTCATAATTCATTTTCTTCGCGAAATCATTCTCCTCCCTCACTCTCTCTCTTAGGCTTCGGCCCTCCCCCCTTCTCTCTTCGATTTTGACCCGGATTTATCCCGATTCGACGACCGAAAACCACCACGGGGCTTCAGGGGTGATTCTCTCCAAGATAAGTGGAGCGGATTTGTGATTTGGAGTTCTTGGGCACCACCCCAAAACTAGGGTAAGTAAAATTTTTAATATTAAATTAATTATTGGGAGTGTGCAGGCCTTGGAGATGTTAAACGATAAATATTATAGGGGGTTGCATTAATTACGTTAGGATTTGTGGAATACAGGGTTTTGTTTTTTCGTTCATTTTTAGGCAAAATTTCAAGGATTAGGTAAAGGGAATGAGTTATAGCAACTTTTTATTAATTTTGAACTAGTTAAATTCGAGTACGTAAATTTATATATATGAGTATGATTTTTGAACGATTTAGGCATTTGAAAAATGAAGGTTTTGAATATCATTTGTAATTAGGAAAAAACGTGTGGCATGAGAATAACCTTTCATAATTAACTGGTTGCGAATATAGCTCGGTTGTGAATACTGCTTGGTTGTGATCACTGTTTGGTTGTGAATACTACTTGGTTGTGAATACTATTTGGTGGTGAATACTGGTTGGTTGTGAGTACTGTCTGTTTATGAATACTGGCAGTTGTGAATATTGTCTGGTTGTGAATATAAATGTGTATGTGAGGTTTGTTTGTGAAATCTTACTAAGATATATGCATTAGCCCTATGTGAGCCACATACTGGGTAGTACGCAATAGCTCTATGTGGGCCACGTACTAATATATACACGATTGCCCTGTTTGGGCCACGTTGTTGGTATATGCAGTAGCCCTATATGGGCCACGTAATATGTAGTACGCAGTAGCTCTATGTGGGCCACGTACTGAGATATACATAGTAGCTTTATTTGGGCCATGTACTGGGTAGTACGCAGTGGCTCTATGTAGGCCATGTACAAAGATATGCGTAGTAGCCCTGTGGGGGCGACATTTTGGGTAGTACATAGTAGCCCTGTATAGGCCACGTACTGAGAAGTACGCAGTAGATCTGTGTGGGCCATATACTAAGAATTATGGTGGTTGAGGAATGAAGTCAGTAGAATCTTGTATGGATATGAATTGAATGGACTGTATTGTATCCTATATGGATGCATATCCTGTGTAGATGTGAAAATTGTGTGGATGTGTATCTTGCGTGGATGTGAATCCTGTGTGGATGTGTATCTTGTGTGGATGTGAATGGAATGTACTATATTCGGTGTGGATGTGTTGTGATGTATTTATATACGTGGATCTCTAGAAGATAATTAATGTTGGATGTGCATGGGACATGTGTGAGAATTTAATTGCATGAATATTTATGGCAAGGCAAAACTCCCCTCCCGATGGCTTACTGAGTAAGTTAAATGCCCTGATAAGTATTTGTTGTAGCTACACCAGAATTAAATCAGGCAAGGTTGCAAACGGAATTAGAGCAAGGGGCGTTACATGTATAGGCGTGTAATCTCCCTAATCCTTGGGAACCTTCGCTAGTAAATAATGGTTGCGAAAGTGTGGGCATGGTCTGCTTGTGTTGTGTCAGTTGCACAAGATTATAAATTTTTATGCATTGGTGAACGCGGTCTGCATGGGTCTTTTCAGATGATGTGATTCACGACTATATTTTATAATTACTAAAACTCTTCTGCCACACACTATTATAATTTATTCCATCCTTACTGAGAAGTGTCTCACTTTACGAGTTATCACTTTTTCAGGTCCTTTAGGTGATCGAGCTTGGAAAGCTCTAAGGGCAGGGTTTAGAATTTTGGTAACTTGTGAGTGATTGCAAGAACTGATGTATGTATAGTGTATGTTTTAAATGTTGGTTATGTAATATGAAGTGTATGGATAGTTGAATACACTTTCTGGAATGTATAAACATTACTCTCGTATTTTATTTGAGGTTGTTTAATTATATTCGCTGTGTGAATTGTATCAGAGTCATGTGAATGGTCTCATCACACCCCGAGCCCCACCTAGCAGGTTCAGCGTGTGACAAAGTGGTGTCAGACCCTAAGAAATAGGTCCTGCGGACTTTAAGAGGACTAATACCAGAGTATAGGTTGAGTTATGATGAGGATAGGAATGAGTAGATCAGGGTATTATTAGGATTTTTGAGTTTTATTTCGTAAGCTTAGGAACAGAAATCCCATGATGGTCTTCTATGTTTTTCTAAAGCAGTAGTTGGCTTCAGAAAATCATGGTAAATCCATCAACAGTGATGTTTCTGAGCAGAGAGACTGGAACTTGAATTTAGAATTCGAAGGTTAGGATGGTATATTTATGGGGATAAGCCTCTAAAAGAGAGTCTCGGTAATTTAAGTGTTTTGATTTGATGATTGATGTTAATTGGGTGTTTGATGATTAATTGAGGATTTGAATATTAAACTAGTTTCTTTGCTTTAGAACTGTACCAATTGTATTAAAATTTGGAAATTCTAAATTTGCCTCTGTCCTATTATCAGAATGGATCCCAGAGGTAAGGACATGGACGCTAGAGGGGAGAATGAGTTAGAGGCTTCCAACGGGGATGATATTGAAATCTCAAGACTGCTAAGAGGTTTTGCTCAGCAAGTTAGAGAAGAAATTAGGCGGGACCCCGAGGGATCGAGCTGCCCACCTGTGAACCAAGGGTGTTCGATTGATCAATTCACCCGATTGAAACCTTCTACTTTTTCGGGTGGCACGGACCCAATCACAGCTGAGACTTAGGTGCGGGAGATAGAGAAGATACTGACAATGCTAAATTGCACTAAGGAGCAGAAGGTTCTCTTCGCCACCTTCAAGCTGATAGGAGAGGCCAAATGATGGTGGCTAACAGTGAAACTACTAGAAGAGCAGTGGCCAGTACCTACATTGATGACCTGGGGACGTTTCAAGTAGGTCTTGTACGACTGGTATTTCCTCGCCACCACTAGAAATGAGAAGACGGAGGAATTTTTCAACCAGACTCAGGGGCACCTCACTGTTCAGTAGTACGCAGCTAGGTTCATGGACCTTTCTCGCTTCACTCCCTTCATGGTCCCTGATGAACAAAAAAAATCAAGGAGGTTCGAAAGAGGGCTAAAACAAAGAATCCAAAAGCATGTGGCATGTTTGCAAATACAGGACTTCTAAAAACTGGTGGATAAAGCCACAGTAGCGGAGTCAAGTCTATAGAGAGGTGCAAAGGTTTCAGAGTGGAGGAAGAGAACCATATCTCCCAGCTCCCATGCAAATGTCAGATTGGGTTTAGGGAGGGGAGACGGAGATATTAGGGGTTAGAGGCCAGTTAGGGGTGATCAAGGCTATCGAGGTGACTCAACACCCTCTTACTGTGCGAGGTATAATCAGAGGCATTGGGGAGAATGCCGGGGTAGGGATCCTATGTGTTACCTGTGTGGCAAGTACGGTGACATGGCTCGAGATTGTCGTGAGCCGCTGGGCAATGCACCCACTCCTGATCAGAATTGGAGGAACAATCTGGTGCATCGCGGCAAACCAACGCATATCTATGCACTTGCCTCGGCTGAGACAGAAACTACTAAAGGTGCAAGTAACATGTTTATCTTTGAGATAAATAATAAGTTTCATTTAATACTGGGTGATGCAATTGTTCACATGCTAGAATAGATTAAAATGTGTGAAATGTCGTTAGTTAACTTTTACGTTTGTGAAAAATGATTGATTAACGAATTTCGAGGATGAAATTTTGTAAGGGGGGAGAATGTAATAACCCGAACCCAAAAAATAAACTAAAAATAAATAAAATAAAAGGAAAATAAATAAAGGAAAGGAAGAAAATTTAAAAAGGGGAGCATAGCAAGGCCTCGTCGACCAGTGCCCTATGCTCGTCGACGAGGAGACACCGAGAGCAAGAAAAATTTTAGATTTAATATACTCGTCGATGAACCCGATGTTCTCATCAACGAGTGTCCTTTTGTAACTCGTCAATGAACCTTTTATTCTCATCGACGAGTACACGTGGCACTAAAGCTTATAAATATGCCATAAGTCATTTTCTCCATAAAATCATTCTCCTCTCTCACTCTCTCCCTAGGACTTCGGCCCTCCCCCCCTTCTCTCTTCGAATTTGACCTAGATTCATCATGATTCGACGATCAAAAACCACCATAGGGTTCCAGTGGCGATTCTCTCCAAGATAAGCGGTGATTTGGAGTTCTTGGGCACCACCCCAAAACTAGGGTAAGTAATATATTTTAATATTAAGTTAATTATTAGGAGTTTGTGGGCCTTGGAGATGTTAAATGATAAATATTATAGGGGGTTGAAATAATTAAGTTAGGATTTGTGGAATATAGGATTCCATTTTTTTGTTCATTTTTAGGCAGAATTTCAAGGATCAGGTAAGGGGAATGAGTTATAACAGCTTTTTATTAATTTCGAACTAGTTAAATTCGAGTATGTAAATTTATATATATGAGTATGATTTTTTGAACAATTTAGGCATTTGAAAAATGATAGTTTTGAATATAATTTATAATTAGGAAAAACTGTGTGGCATGAGAATAACCCTTTATAATTAAACCGGTTTTGAATATTGCTCAGTTGTGAATACTGCGTGGTTGTGATTACTGCTTTGTTGTGAATACTGTTTGGTCATGAATACTGGTTGGTTGTGAGTACTGTTTGTTTGTGAATACTGTTGGTTGTGAATATTGTCTGGTTGTGAACGTAAATCTAAATATGAGGTTTGTTTGTGATAGCTTACTAAGATATACGTAGTAGCCCTGTGTGAGCCACATACTGGGTAGTACGTAGTAACTCTATATGGGCCATGTACTGAGATATACGCAGTAGTCCTGTTCAGGCCACGTTCTAGGTATACGCAGTAGCTCTATGTGGGCAATGTACTAAGATATACGTAGTAGCCCTGTGTGGGTCACGTACTCAGTAGTACGCAATAGCTCTATGTCGGCCATATACTAAGATATGCTTAGTAGCCCTGTGTGGGCCATGTACTAAGAATGATGGTGGTTAGGGAATGAAGTGAGTAGAATCCTATGGGGATATTAATTGAATGGAATGTATTGTATCATGTATGGATGTGTATCCTGTGTTGATGTGAATCTTGTGTGGATGTGTATCTTGTGTTGATGTGAAACCTGTGTGGATGTGTATCTTGTGTGGATACAAATGGAATGTACTGTATCCGGTGTGGATGTTTTGTGATGTATTTATATACATGGATCTCTAGAAGATAATTAATGTTGGATGTGCGTGGGACATGTGTGGGAATTTAATTACATGAATATTTATGGCAAGTTAAAACTCCCTGCCCGAGGGCTTACTGAGTAGGGTGAGTGCCCTCATAAGTATCTGTTGTAGCCGCACCCGAATTAAATCAAGCAAGTTTGCAAACGAAGTTAGTGCAAAGGGGCATTGCATGTATAGGCATGTAATCTCCCCAATCCTCGAGAACCTTCACTAGTAAATAATGGTTGCGAAAGTGTGAGCATGGTCTACTTGTGTTGTGTCAGTTGTAGATGATTATAAATGTTTATGCATGGGTGAACGTGGTCTGAATGTGTCTTTTCAGTTGATATAATTAATGACTATATTTTATAATTACTAAAACTCTTCGGCCACACATTGTTATAATTTATTCCATCCTTTACTGAGAAGTGTCTCACTTTGCGAGTTATCACTTTTTTCAGATCCTTTAGGTGATTGAGCTTAGAAAGCTCAGAGGGCAGGGTTTAGAATTTTGGTAACTTGTGAGTGATTGCAAGAACTGATGTATGTATAGTTTATGTTTTAAATGTCAGTTATGTAATATGAAATGTACGGACATTTAAATACACTTTCTGGAATGTATAGATATTACTTTGGTATTTTATTTTAGGTTGTTTAATTATTTCCGTTGTGTGAATGGTATCAGAGTCATGTGAATGGTATCATCACACCCCGAGCCCCACTTGGCAGGTTCAGGGTGTGACAAAGTGGTATCTGAGCATAAGAAATAGGTCCTACAGACTTTAGGAGGATTAATACCAAAATATAGGTTGAGTGAGGATGAGGATAGGAACGGGTAGATCAGGGTATTGTTAGGACTTTTGAGTTTTATTTCGTAAGCTTAGGGGCAGAAATCCCTTGATGGTCTTCTATGTTTTTCTAAAACAATAGTTGGCTTTAGAAAATCATGGTAAATCCATCAATAGTGATGTTTCTGAGCAGAGAGACTGGAACTTGAAATTAGAAGTTGAAGGTTTGAATGGTTGATTTATGGGGATAAGCCTCTGAAAGAGAATCTCGGTAATTTAAGTGTTGTGATTTGATGATTGAGGTTAATTGGGTGTTTGATAATTAATTGAGGATTTGAATATTAAACGGGTTTTTTTTTCTTTATAACTGTACCAATTGTATTAAAATGTGGAAATTCTAAATTTGCCTCTGTCCTATCTTCAGAATGGATCCCAGAGGTAAGGACATGGACGTTGGAGGGGAGAATGAGTTAGCGGCTTCCAGCGGGGATGATATTGAAATCTTAAAATTGTTGCGAGGTTTAGCACAACAGATCAGGGAAGAGATTAGGCGAAACCTTGAGGGATCGAACTGCCCACCTGTGAACCAGGGTTGTTTGATTGATCAATTCACTTGTTTGAAACCCTTTTCTTTTTCGGGTGGCACAGACCCAATCATGGCTGAGAGTTGGGTGCAAGAGATGGAGAAGATACTGATAGTGCTGAATTGCACTAAGGAGTAGAAGGTTCTCTTTGCCACCTTCAAGCTAGCAGGAGAGGCCGAATAATCGTGGCTAGTGCTGAAACTGCTGAAAGAGCAGTGGGTAGTACCCATGGTGATTATCTAGGGATGTTTCAAGGAGGTCTTCTACAACTGGTATTTCCCTGCCACCATTAGGAATGCGAAGACGGAAGAATTTTTCAACTTGACTCAGGGCACCTCACCGTTCAGTAGTACGCTACTAGGTTCATGGAGCTTTCTCGCTTCGCTCCCTTCATGGTCCCCGATGAATACCAAAAGGCGAGGAGGTTTGAAAGAGGGCTGAAGCAAAGAATCCACGAGCATGTAGCATGTTTGCAAATGCAGGACTTCTCAGTACTAGTGGATAAAGCCGCCGTAGTGGAGTTGAGTTTGTAGAGAGGTGTTGAGGTGTTAGATAGGAGGAAAAGACCCATGTCTCCCAGCTCCCATGCAAAATTCAGACAGGGTTTAGGGAGGGGAGACATATTGGGGGTCAGAGGCCAGTTAGGGGTGATCAAGGCTATCAGGGTGACTCAACACCCTCTTACTATGCGAGGTGTAATCGGAGGCTTTAAGGAGAATTTCGGGGTAGGGATCCAATGTGTTACCAATGCGGCAAGTATGGCGACATGGCTTAATATTTTCATGAGATTCTAGGTAATACACTCGCTCCTGATCAGAATCGGAACAATCTGGTGCCTCGCAGCGGACCGACACGTTTCTATACACTTGCCTCGGTTGAGACAAACACTACTAGAGGTGCAGGTAATGCGTTTATGTTTAAGATAAATAATAAGTTCCATTTAATTCTGCGTGATGCAATTGTTCACATGCTAGAATAGATTCAAATGTGTGAAATGTGTGAAATATGGTTAGTTAACTTTTAGGTTGGTGAAAAATGATTGATTAACGAATTTTGAGGACGAAATTTTGTAAAGGGTGAGAATGTAATAACCCGAACCCAAAAAATAAAAGAAAAATAAATCAGAGAAAAGGAAAATAAATAAAGGAAAAGGAGAAAATTTAAAAGGGGTAGCACAACAAGGCCTTGTCAACAAATGCCCAGTGCTCGTCAACGAGGAGACACCGAGAGCAGGAAAAAATTCAGATTTAATATACTCGTCGATGAACCTAGTGTCCTCGTCGATGAGTGTCCTTTTGTGACTCGTTGACGAACCTTTTATTCTCATCAACGAGTACACGTGACACTACAACTTATAAATATGCCATAAGTTATTCTCTCCGCAAAATCATTCTCCTCTCTCACTCTCTCTAGGGCTTTGGCCCTCCCGCCTTCTCTCTTCGATTTTGGCCTGGATTCAGCTCGATTTGACGATCGAAAACCACGATGGGGTTCCAAGGGCGATTCTCTCCAAGATAACCGAAGAGGATTCATGACTTGGAGTTCTTGAGCACCACCCCAGAACTAGGGCAAGTAAGATATTTTAATATTGAATTAATTATTAAGAGTGTGTGGGCCTAGGAGATATCAAATGATAAATATTATGGGGGGTAGAACTAGTTAAGTTAGGATTTGTGGAATACAGGGTTCTTTTTTTCCGTTTGTTTTTAGATAGAATTTCGAGGATCAGGTAAGGGAAATGAGTTATAACAACTTTCTTTTTATTAATTTTGAATAGGTTAAATTCGAGTATGTAAATTTATATATATGAGTATGATTTTATGAACAGTTTATGCATTTGAAAAATGATGGTTTTGAATATATTTTATAATTGAAAAAAATTGTGTGGCATGAGAATAACCTTTCACAATTAAACGGTTGTGAATATTGCTCAGTTGTGAATACTACTTGGTTGTGATTTCTGTTTGGGTATGAATAATGCTTGGTTGTGAATACTGTTTGATGGTGAATACTGGTTGGTTGTTAATACCTTTCGGTTGTGAATATTGTACGGTTGTGAATGTTTGTGTATGTGAGGTTTGTTTGTGAAAGCTTACTGAGATATACGTTGTAGCCTTGTGTGGGCCACGTACCAGGTAATATGCAGTAGCTCTATGTGAGCCACATACTGAAATATACACAGTAGCCCTTTGTGGGCCACGTTCTAGATATATGCAGTAGCCCTGTGTGGGCCGCGTACTAGGTAGTACGCAATAGCTTTATGTGGGCCACGTACTGAGATATACATAGTAGCCCTATATGGGCCATGTACTGGGTTATACGCAATAGCTCTATGTGGGCCATGTACTGTGTGGTAACCCGAACTAGGAGATAAAGGAATAAATTAATAAAGAGAGGGATGGAAAATTTAGGAAAAAAGGGTAGCATGGCCTCGTCGACTAATCCCAACTTTCGTCGATGAGCGCCCTTCTAGGGATCGTCGGCAAAGTTCAGGGCCTCGTCAACGAAGAGATTCCGAGAGTTTGGAATAAATTCAAGTTTCAGGCTCGTCGACAAAGCCAAGTGATCATCGACGAACTCCCTTCTGCGGTTCATCAACGAATGTGGCCGAGTCAAAGACTTAAAGGTGAAGCAAGGTTGGATATTTTAGAAAAATAAATATCCCTCTCTCTCTCTCTAGAACCACGAATCAGACTCTCTCTCCTCGATTTTCTCGCCAATTGTCGTCAGAATCAACGATCAGAAGTTACCACTAAGGTCTAGGAGCAATTCTCTAAATATCTAGCGGAGTGGATTATTGATCTGGGCATTCAATGCGCCACTCCCAAAAGCTACGGTTTCGGCCTTTTAGGGCATTTTTCAGGAAAACAAGTAAGGGGATTATACTATGTCAGCTATGTTTATGACTTCCAATCGAATGGAATGTTAAAATGGTTATTATATATACAATTATGACTTTTCTTAGGTTCCCAAGCCTAGGGTTGGGTTAACCGACTCTATTTCTAAAACCAACCGTGTAAATTTAATTATGATATTTTTAAAGTATAGTATTGGACTTTCTGAACATTTTCACTAGTTGAGAAATTGTTATTTCAAACCATAGGCTTGCTTTAAAACCAACCAAAGACCGTAGGGTTAATTATTTCCATTTTCCCCGTATTTAGCTATATATCTATAATTAGTAAAATAACAACCTGGAGATATTCATACCCCAATTTTAGCAACAGTATTTGCTTTCTCAAGTAGATGATTTATTTATGAGATGAAAAACTGTGTGGCATGATTATATTTTTTAATTGGCACTAAATGAATAGGTTTTTTGTAATACTAAAGTGTAACGACTATATGCCGAGATACGAGTTATGATGGCTATATGCCAAGAGATAAGATATGACAGCGAAATATCAATTTTTATCGAGCCAGTTTATGACAGATATGATACACCGATTTTTACTGAGTTAGTATCTAGCAGATATTTTCACAAAATTATGTATAGCTTATGTCCTATACAGTTTTATGAAACGAATTATGATTACAAGTTTGTATGATGTAAATTTCCATATATGATAGTAGAGCCCTGTTGTTATGATCTCATGGTTAGAGCACGGTATTGTAGCTATATGTATGTAGGGGTGCAACCATATGTCTTAGATAGAGTGTGGATATGGGAAAGGTGATTGGTGGCCTGGGTAGAGTACTCCCTAATGTAGAAATTCCAGGGCTCCATCTGATGTAGTAATTCTAGATGACTCTGCTTTCGAGCACAGGATAAGCACCATTGTACTACTATTACATTTAACTTATCTATAGTCAGTCGGCTATATTCTGGGTCCAGCCTCCGGACCGCACAACCCGTCATAGAGGGAAGCATGTCGCACGTGTATGTGATGGTGTGACAACGCTAGTCCTATAGACCAAGTCGTATCTCCTAGGCATATATGGGCATATTTACTAGAGAAAGGGCTATATTGAGCCAGTAGTATGTATTTTCATGTTTACATAACAATATAGATTTTAAAATTCCAATTAAATGTATTTAAATGTTTACAGTATATGTGCACACGAAATCTCATGCCAGCCACACACTGATGATAATATAATCCGTCTTACAAAAAGGTGTCTCACCTTAGCTTACAAATACTGTTTCAGGTCCTCCGAGGGATCGAGCCTAGTGTTCTGCCGAGCCAAGATTAGACAATAGACAGTCCTTGCCCAAGCTGGTGAGATGTTAAACAGTGTCTGTCTCTTTTTGGAATTGTAATAACAGATTATGTTTTTAGGTATGTATGGATGTATATGGGAAACAATTAGAAACTCTAGTAAGTATTAGATGATGTATGTATTTCTGCTGTGCATATTTTTACAAATCACTATGGAACACCCGTTTATCCCTTGTTTGGGATGGTTGTATATGTATGGTATCAAAGATATGTATGTTATGTATGATTAGTGCCACTCCGTCCCACCTAGAGGGTCGGGGCACTAGATACTAAGATATACGTAGTAGCCCCGTGTGGGCCACGTTCTGGGTAGTACGCAGTAGCCCTGTGTGGGCCACGTACTCAGAAGTACGTAGTAGATCTATGTGAGCCACGTACTAAGAATGATGGTGGTTGGGGAATGAAGTGAGTAGATTCCTGTGTGGATGTGAATTGAATGGAATGTATTGTATCATGTATGGATGTGTATCCTGTGTGGATGTGAATCCTGTGTGGATGTGTATCTTATGTGCATGTGAATCCTGTGTGGATGTTTATCTTATGTGGATGTGAATGGAATGTATTGTATCCGGTGTAGATGTGTTGTGATGTATTTATATATGTGGATCTTTGGAAGATGATTAATGTTGGACGTGCGTGGGACATGTATGAGAATTTAATTGCATGAATATTTATGGCAAGGTAAAACTCCCCACCTGAGGGCTTACTAAGTAAGGTTAGTGCCCTGGTAAGTATCAGTTGTAGCCACACTAGAATTAAATTGGGTAAGGTTGCAAACAGAATCAGAGCAAAGGGGCGTTACATGTATGGGCGTGTAGTCCCCAATCCTCGAGAACCTTCGTTGATAAATAATGGTTGTGAAAGTGTGAGCATGGTCTGCTTATGTTGTGTCATCTGCAAATGATTATAAATGTTTAAGCATGGGTGAACATGGTCTACATGTGTCTTTTCAATTGATGTGATTAACGACTATATTTTATAATTGCTAAAACTCTCCTACCACACACTGTTATAATTAATTTCATTCTTACTGAGAAGTGTCTCACCCCGAAGAATTATTAAATTCGCATTCCTAATGGTGGTAGGGAAGTATCGGTCGTACAAGTCCTCCTTGAGACATCCCCAAGTCATCACCGTTGGTACTTCCTGCTGCTTTTCCAGCAGCTTCCCTACTAGCCACCATCATTCGACCTCTCCTGTCAGCTTGAAGGAGGAGAAGAGAACCTTTTGCTCCTCAGTGCCATTCAACACTAACAGTATGTTCTCCATCACCCACACCCAAGTCTCAGCCATGATTGGGTCTCTGTCAACCAAAAAAGCAGAGGGTTTCAAGTGGGTGAATTGATCAATCGAACAACCCTGGTTCACAGGTGGGTAGCTCGATCCCTCGGGGTCCCGCCTAATCTCTTCCCTAACCTACCGAGCTAAACTTCGCAACAGTTTGGAGATTTTAATGTCATCCCCGTTGGAAGCCCCTAACTCATTCTGCCCTCCAGCGTCCACGTCCTTACCTCTAGGATCCATTCTGTAGGTAGGATAGAGGCAAATTTAGAATTTCCATATTTTAATACAATTGGTATAGTTATAAAGCAAAGAAACATGTTTAAAATTCAAATCCTCAATTAATCATCAAATACCCAATTAACCTCAATCATCAATCACAACACTTAAATTACCAAGACTCTCTTTCAGAGGCTTATCCCCATAAATCAACCATCCTAACCTTCAAATTCTAATTTCAAGTTCTAATCTCTTTGTTTAGAAACATCACCATTGGTGGATTTACCATGATTTTTGAATCCAGCTACTGCTTCAAGAAAACACTGAATACCATCAAGAGATTTCTACCCCCAAGCTTAAAAAACAAAACTCAAAAGTCCTAACAATACCCTAATCTACCCATTCCTATCCTCATCCTAACTCAACCTCTACTCTGGTATTAATCCTCCTAATGTTTGCAAGACCTATTTTCTAGGCTTTGATACCACTTTGTCATGCCTCGAACACACCAGGTGGGGCTCGGGGTGTGATGAGACCATTCACACATCTCTGATACTATTCATGCAGTGGAAATAATTAAACAACCTCAAAAAAAATACCAGAGTAATATCTACACATTCCAGAAAGTGTATTCAACTATCCATATAATTCATAATTCATTACCGACATTTAAAACATAAACTATACATGCATCATTTCTTGCAAACACTCACAAGTTACCAAAATTCTGAACCCTACCCTTAGAGCTTTCTAAGCTCGATCACGTGAAGGACAAGAAAATTTGATAATTCACTAGGGTGAGACACTTTTCAGTAAGGATGGAAGAAATTATAACAATGTGTGGCAGAAGAGTTTTAGTAATTATAAAATATAGTCGTCAATCACATCAACTGAAAAGACATGCAGACCACGTTCACCCATGCATAAACATTTATAATAATCTACAACTGACACAACACAAGCAGACCATGCTCATATTATGGAAATCATTATTTATCAGCGAAGGTTCTCGAAGATTAGGGAGATTACATGCCCATACATGTAACTCCCCTTTGCTCTAATTCCATTTGCAACCTTGCTCGATTTAATCCGGGTGCAGTTACAACTGATACTTATCAGGGCAATTACCTTACTCAATAAGCCCTCAGGCAGGAAGTTTTACCTTGCCATAAATATTCATGCAATTAAATTCCCACACATGTCCCATGCACATCCAACATTAATTATCTTCTAGAGATCCACGTATATAAATACATCACAACACATCCACACCAGATATAATACATTCCAATCACATCCACACAGAATTCACTTCCACACAAGATACATATCCACACAGGATTCATATCCACACAAGATACACATCCATACAGGATACAATACATTCCATTCAATTCACATCCACACAGGATTCTACTAACTTCATTCCCCAACCACCTGTCATTCTTTGTACGTGGCCCACATAGATCTACTGCGTACTTCTCAGTACGTGGCCCACACAGGGCTACTGCGTACTACCCAGAACGTTCCCATGTAGGGCTACTACGTATAAATCAGTACGTGGCCCACATAGTGCTATTGCGTACTACCTAGCACGAGGTCTACACAAGGCTACTAAGTATATCTCGATACGTGGCCCACATAGAGCTACTGCGTACTACCCAGTACATGGCCCATACAGAGCTACTGCGTATACCCAAAACGTGGCCCAAACAGGGCTACTGCGTATATCTCAGTATGTGGCCCACATAGAGCTACTTCGTACTACCTAGTACGTGGTCCACACAAGGCTACTGCGTATATCTTAGTAAGCTTTCAAAAACAAACCCCACGTACACATTTACATTCACAACCTGACAATATTCATCACTAGCAGGTATTCACAACCAACTAGTATTCACCACCAAACAATATTCAAACCCAAGCATTATTCACAACCAAGCAGTATTCACAAACGAGCAATATTCACAACCGGTTAATTATGAAGGATTATTCTCATGCCAAACAGTTTTTCCCAATTGTAAATTATATTCAAAACCATCATTTTTCAAATGCCTAACCGTTCAGAAAATCATACTTATATATATAAATTTACATACTCGAATTTAACTAGTTCAAAATTAATAAAAAGCTGTTATAACTCATTCCCCTTACCTGATGCTTGAAATTCTGCCTAAAAATGAACTAAAATATGGAACCTTGTATTCCACAAATCTTAACTTAATTAGTTCAACCTCCTATAATATTTATCATTTAACATCTCTTACGCCCACACACTCCCAATAATTAATTTAATATTAAAATATCTTACTTACCCTAGTTTTGGGGTGGTGCCCAAAAACTCCAAATCACAAATCCCCTCCGCTTATCTTAGAGAGAATTGCCCCTGAAACGCCGTGGTGGATTTCGATCGTCGAATTGGGATGAATCTGGGCCAAATTTGAAAAGAAAAAGGGGGGGGGGGGGGGGGTCAAAGCACTAAAGAGAGAGTGAGAGAGGAGAATGAATTTGCAGAGAAAATGACTTATGACAAATTTATAAGTTGCAGTGCCCCGTGTACTCGTCGATAAGAATAAAAGGTTCGACGACGAGTATATTAAATCTGAAATTTTTCCTCATCTTGGTGTCTCCTCTTCGATGAGCATAGGGCACTCGTCTACGAGACCTTGCTGTGCTGCCCCTTTAAATTTTCTTATTTTCCTTTATTTATTTTCCTTTTATTTTATTTGTTTTTCTTTTATATTCTGGGTTTGGGTTATTACATTCTCCCCCCTTTACAAAATTTTGTCCTCGAAATTCGTTAATCAATTATTTTCACCAACCTAAAAGTTAACTAACCACATTTCACACATTTCAATCTATTCTAGCATGTGAACAATTGCATCACCCAGTATTAAATGAAACTTATTATTTATCTCAAACATAAACACGTTACCTGCACCTCTAGTAGTGTCTGTCTCAGTCGAGGCAAGTAAGTAGGCACATGTCGGTAAACCGCGAGGCACCAGATTGTTCCTCCAATTCTGATCAGGAGCGGGTGCATTGCCCAGTGGCTCACAACAATCTCGAGCCATATGGTCGTACTTACTGCACTGGTAACACATAGCACTCCTACCCTGGCATTCTCCCCAATGCCCCTAATTACACCTCGCACAATAAGAGGGTGTTGAGTCACCCCGATAGCCTTGATCACCCCTAACTGGCCTCTGACCTCACATACCTCTGTCTCCCCTCCCTTAACCTTGTCAGAAATTTGCATGGGAATTGGGAGACATGGGTGTCTTCCTTCGCTTTGACACCTCTGCACCTCTCTGCAGACTCGACTCCGCTACAGTGACTTTATCCACCAGTTCTAAGAAGTCATGTATCTGCAAACTTGCCACATGATCGTGGATTCCTTGCTTTAGCCCTCTTTCAATCCTCCTCACCTTTTGGTATTCATTAGAGACCATAAATGGAGCGAAGCGGGAAAGCTCCATGAACCTAGCAGCGTACTACTGAACTATGAGGTGCCCCCCGAGTCAAGTTGAAAAATTTCTCCGTCTTCGCATTCATAGTGGTGGCAGGGAAATATCAGTCGTAGAAGACCTGCTTGAAACATTCCCCGATCATCACCATGGGTACTATTCGCTGCTTTTCCAGCAGCTTCACCGCTAGCCACCATCATTCGGCCTCTCCTGTTAGTTTGAAGGTGGCAAAGAGAACTTTTTTCTCATCAGTGCAATTCAGCACTATCAGTATCTTCTCCATCTCCTGCACCTAAGTCTCAGCCATGATTGGGTCTGTGCCACCCAAAAAAGCGGAGGGTTTCAAGTTGGTGAATTGATCAATCAAACAACCCTGGTTCACAAATGAGTAGCTCAATCCCTTAGGGTCCCACCTAATTTCTTCCCTGACCTACTGTGCTAAACCTTGTAGCAATCTGGAGATTTCAATAGTATCCACATTGGAAGCCCTTAACTCATTCTCCCCTCCAGCATCCACGTCCTTACCTCTGGGATCCATTCTGAAGATAGGATAGAGACAAATTTAGAATTTCCACATTTCAATACAACTGGTACAGTTATAAAGTAAAGAAACCAGTTTAATATTCAAATCCTCAATTAATCATCAAACACCCAATTAACCTCAACATCAAATCACAACACTTAAATTATCGACTCTCTTTGAGAGGCTTATCCCCATAAATCAACCATCCTAATCTTCGAATTCTAATTTCAAGTTCCAGTCTCTTTACTCAGAAACATCACCGTTGATGGATTTACCATGATTTTCTGAAGCCAGCTACTGCTTTCGAAAAACACAGAAGACTATCAAGGGATTTCTGCCCCCAAGCTTACGAAACAAAACTCGAAAGTCCTAACAATACCCTAATCTACAAATTTGTACCCTCGTTCTATCTCAACCTATACTCTGGTATTAATCCTCTTAAAGTCTACAAGACCTATTTGTTAGGCTCTGATACGACTTTGTCATGCCCCAAACCCACCAGGTGCAGTCCAGGTTGTGATGAGACTATTCACTCGTCTCTGATACCATTCACATAGCAAAAATAATTAAACAACCTAAAACAAAATACCGGAGTAGTATCTATACATTCCATAAAGTGTATTCAACTGTCCATACACTTCATATTACATAACTGACATTTAAAAAATAAACTATACATACATCAGTTCTTGCAACCACTCACAAGTTACCAAAATTGTAAACCTTGCCCTTGAAGCTTTCTAAGCTCGATCACTTGAAGGACCTAAAAATACGGAGAAATTATTTAACCTAACTCAAAGACACCTCACTGTTCAGTAATATGCTCCTAGGTTCGTGGAGCTTTCTCGCTTTGCTCCTTTCATGCTCCCTAATGAATACCAAAAGGAAAGGAGGTTTGAAAGAGGGCTGAAACAAAGAATCAATGAGCATGTGGCATGTTTACAGATACAGGACTTCTCAGAACTAGTGGATAAAGCCACCATAGCGGACTCAAGTCTGTAGAGAGGTGCAGAGGTGTCAGAGCGGAGGAAGAGACCCATGTCTCCCAGCTCCCATGCAAATTTCAGACAGGTCTTGGGGAGGGGAGACCGAGATATTGAGGGTCAAAGGCCAGTTATGGGTGATCAAGGCTATTGGGGTGACTCAACACCCTCTTACTATGTCAGGTGTAATCAGAGGCATTGGGGAGAATGCCGGGGTAAGGGTCCTATGTGTTACTTGTACAGCAAGTATGGCCACATGGCTTGAGATTGTCGTGAGCCGCTAGGCAATGTACCTGCTCTTGATCAGAATCGGAGGAACAATCCATTGCCTCACGACGGACCGACGCGTTTCTATACAATTGCCTCAACTAAGATAGACACTACTAAAGGTGCAGGTAACGTGTATATGTTTTAGATAAATAATAAGTTTCATTTAATCCTGAGTGATACAATTTTTCACATACTAGAATAGATTTAAATGTGTGAAATGTGGTTAGTTAACTTTTAGGTTGGTGAAAAATGATTGATTAACGAATTTTGAGGACGAATTTTTGTAAGAGGGGAAAAATAAAAGAAAAATTAATAAAATAAAAGGAAAATAAATAAAGGAAAGAAAGAAAATTTATGAAAGGCAGCACAGCAGGGCCTCGTCGACGAGCGCATTGTGCTCGTCGACGAGGAGATACCGAGTGTAGGAAAATTTTCAGATTAAATAGACTCATCGACGAACCCGATGTTCTCGTCTACGAGTGTCCTTCTGTGACCCATCGATGAACCTTTTATTCTCGTCGACGAGTACACGTGGCACTATAGCTTTTAAATATGCCATAAGTCATTTTCTCCGCAAATTCATTCTCCTCTCTCCCTCACTCCCTCTCTCTTTAGGGCTTTGGCCCTCCCCCCCTTCTCTCTTTGATTTTGGCCCGGATTCAGCCCGATTTGATGATTGAAAACCACCACGGGGTTCCAGGGGTGATTCTTTCCAAGATAATCGGAGCGGATTCGTGATTTGGAGTTCTTGGGCACCACCCCAAAACTCGGGTAAGTAAGATATTTTAATATTAAATTAATTATTGGGAGTTTATGGGCATAGGCGATGTTAAATGATAAATATTATGGGGGGTGAACTAATTAAGTTAGGATTTGTGGAATACGGGGTTCCATTTTTTCGTTCGTTTTTGGGTAGAATTTCGAGGATCGGTTAAGGGGAATGAGTTATAACAACTTTTTATTAATTTTGAACTGGTTAAATTCGAGTATGTAAATTTATATATATGAATATGATTTTTTGAACGATTTAGGCATTTGAAAAATTATGGTTTTGAATATAATTTATAATTAGGAAAAACCGTTTGGCATAAGAATAACCATTCATAATTAACCAGTTGTGAATATTGCTTAGTTGTGAATACTATTTGGTTGTGATTACTTTTTGGTTGTGAATAATGCCTGGCTGTGACTACTATTTGGTGATGAATACTGGTTGGTTTTGAATACTATCTGTTTTTGAATACTACCGGTTGTGAATATTGTCTGGTTGTGAATATAAATGTGCATGTGAGGTTTATTTGTGAAAGCTTATATAGACATACGTAGTAGCCCTGTGTGGACCATGTACTGGGTAGTACGTAGTAGCTCTACGTGGGTCATGTACTGAGATATACGCAATAGCCATATGTGAGCCACGTTCTAGGTATACGCAGTAGTCCTGTGTGGGCCACGTACTGGGTAGTACGTAGTAGCTATATATGAGCCACGTACTAAGATATACGCAGTAGCCTTGTGTGGGCCATGTACTAGGTAGTACGCAATAGCTGTATGTGGGCCACGTACTAAGATATACGCAATAGCCCTGTATGGGCCCTGTTCTGGGTAGTATGTAGTAGCCCTATGTGAGCCACGTATTGAGAAGTACGCAGTAGATCTATATGGGCCACGTACTAAGAATGATGGTGGTTGGGGAATGAAGTTAGTAGAATCCTATGTGGATGTGAGTTGAATGGAATGTATTGTATCCTATATGGATGTGTATCTTGTGTGGATGTGAATCTTGTGTGGATGTGAATGGAATGTACTGTATCCAGTGTGGATGTGTTGTGATGTATATATATACGTGGATCTCTTGAAGATAATTAATGTTGGATGTGCATGGGATATGTGTGGGAATTTAATTTCATGAATATTTATGGCAAGGTAAAACTCCCCGCCTGAGCACTTATTGAGTAAGGTGAACTCCCTGATATGTATCAGTTGTAGTTGTACCCGAATTAAATCAGGCAAGGTTGCAAATGGAATCAGAGCAAAGGGGCGTTACATGTATAGGCGTGTAATCTCCCCAATCCACAGGAACCTTCGCTGATAAATAATAGTTTCGAAAGTGTGAGCATGGTCTGCTTGTGTTGTGTCAGTTACAAATGATTATAAATGTTTATGCATGGGTGAACATGGTCTGATGTGTCTTTTCAGTTGATGTGATTAACAACTATATTTTATAATTACTAAAACTCTTCTACCACACACTGTTATAATTTATTCCATCCTTACTGAGAAGTTTCTCACCCCAGCGAATTATCAATTTTTCAGGTCCTTTAGGTGATCGAGCTTACAAAGCTCTGGTGGCAGGATTTAGAATTTTGGTAACTTGTGAGTGGTTGCAAGAGCTAGTGTATGTATAGTTTATGTTTTAAATGTCGGTTATGTAATATGAAGTGTATGGAAATTTGAATACACTTTCTAGAATATATGGATATTACTCTTGCATTTTGTTTGAGGTTGTTTAATTATTTTCGTTGCGTGAATGGTATTAGAGATGTGTAAATAGTCTGATCACACCCCGAGCCTCACCTGACATAAACAACAACAACAAAACCAAGCCTTAGTCCCACTAAGTGGGGTCGGCTATATGAATCCTCACCTGACATCTCTTCCTTAATATCATCCATCATCAAGATTGAATCTTTTGTGGCTAGAAATTGCTAGAAACACGGCAAGGTTGATTAGAGCACAAAAAAAATAAAAATAAAAATAAATCCATTTTGTGCATTCAAAAAAAAAAAAGAAGAGAAAAGGCAGTATTTTGCATTAAAAAAAAAAATAGAGGAGGCAGCTTGAAGGTTTGTGCAATTTATGGCTGCACTTAACTTGAATTCTCATTTGGCTCTATCTTAGTCCATTCTAAAATCTATTCGATTTATTATTCTAATTTGTGTTTGAATATATCCTTAGTCGAGTTGGTTATTTTGTTCCATTGAATTTCTTCTTATTTTGTTTGCGTCATTATTGTTTTCTTGACTTCTTTTTGTCTTTCCTTTGTTGTTTTATGTCCTGATTTAGTTGTTCTATTGTTATTTTCATTGATATCTTGTTTCTCAATCGTGACTAGAGTTTTCTAATAAAATAAAAAAAAAATTAAAACGGGGGAGTTTCTCTTTTAAGCTAAGTTTGTTTTAAATGATCAATGTGTTTTCTACTTAACTTAGCCCTTTTTGCTGATGCCAAAAGAGGGAGAGACTTATGAGCAAAATAATAATGACCAAAAAGTAAAAAGTTTTAGGGCAAATAAGATAGGGGAGTTTATTTGAGCCTTACTGTGCCTTAATGCTAAAAATAAATGCATGTTAAATTGTTAATGTCTTCTTTCGTGAATATGCTTGAATTGTATTGTTTATTTTTACATTATGCATACTGTTAGGGGAAGCCTTTTCAAGTTTAACCAATTTTACTCTAATGCATTTGTCATTATCAAAAAGGGGGAGATTGTTGACTATTTGAATTTGACCCCTATTTTGATGCTGACAATACACTCGTATCTTATGTGTGCATTTAATGTTTGAATAGGTTTATATCTCAGCACACACATAAGGTAAAGGAGAAATGAAAGCTCGAAGGACTTAAAGAACAAATTGTCTAGCGTATTCCATGAAGAATTAGGAAAGCAAAGAAGAAAAAGAAGACACATATTTTAAGTTGCATATGCATTTGTTTTTATTATTTGGTCTATAATAATGCTTATCTCTGCATGATATGACCTAAAGTTCCATAATGACCATAGATTGACCTTAAGGGACCAAACCTTTCAAAGAAAACCTTCTTCTTAAATACTAAAATCATATAGAAGGTTTAAATTGGTTAGAGTAAAAAATTAGGGCGAAAATTACATTTTGAAATAGGCCCGATTGACCAAACATTCATGTTTAAATTATCTCAGTCGGCTGAACTCTCCTTGAGGGAAAAATTGTACTTTTTGGTCAAGCTCAAAACTAAATGCTCGGCTAACCGATGATAGATTTTGGTCTGTCATTTGCTCCTCAGCTGACCGACCTTGTAGGTTAAAAGGGCTCTTGGCGACCGAACCTACGAAGGCGGTATCACCTTTCGGCCAACCGATCGTTGCTACCCACATCCAACTGAACCAGTTTTAAATTTTAAAATTTCTCTGTGTGTTCAATCGACCGACGCTAAAGGTCAACCGATCGAACCTCTCAAGTAATTAATTTTGTAATTAAACATTTTCAAAATACCGAGTGTGTCCCTTAACGGTCAAATTTTCTAAAAATCTATAAATACCCCTCTCTTAACTCCAATTAGCAACTTTGATTAACTTTAAAACTCTTTCAAATATTTTTTAATCAAAGTTCCCCCATACAACATTTTATTGCGAAATTTTCTTTTGGGGCAAAATTTCTTACTCTCTCCAACTCTCTTTCATTCATTCATTGAAAAATTATTTTACAAGAGAGTATTTCATTCGGTCATTCTTGTTTATTGATTAGCACACACTCTCACTCTTTCTTTTGTTCTTGAAAATCATTTTGTGATAGTTAGCTTGTGTTTCTCCACATATTCCTACTTCATAAATATTTTTGGAGAAACTCATTTTTAGCTTGTGAATATTTTTGCACACCATTTTTCAAACCAAAGATAATACATATTCATTGGTGCAAAAATACCTTTGAAAGAAAACCCTAAGTTCTCTTATTTCTTATTGAAAATATTATTCTGGAGAAATATTCTATAGGGTTTCAATCTTTGAGTATTTATCATATACATTATTTTCAAAGATTACAAATTTTGTTTTAAGAAAAATACCCTTATTCTCTGAGCATAGTTCATATCATATGAGAGTGTATTTTAGGGATTTAATTTGTGTACATCTCTTCTTGTATTTAGAAGCATTTTACATGTACAAAAATTTTTTTATTATACTGGTTGGGTTCAGCCTGTAAACTGAACTGAAGAGTCTCTTCTTCGTAAGGGAGACCGGTTCGATTCAGCTCAAAAATTGAACTAGATAGTCTCCGCCTCGTAAGGGAGACTAGTTGGGCCTAGTTAGGTAAATGAACTAGGTCTTGGCACTACCTGTAAAGTGTTGTTAGGATTCAGTTCAAAAATTGAACTAGATAGTCTCCGCCCCGTTAGGGAGACTAGTTGGGCCTAGTTAGGTAAATGAGCTGGGTCTTGGCACTACCTGTAAAGTGTTGCTGGGTTATAGCTCTGCCCGGTAAGTATAGTTGGGGTTTACCTTACCCCGTAAGTTTGCTCCGCCCTTTTTAGTGAGCAAGGATAGTGGAATCCTTAGGGGGTATGACCAAGGTGGGGACGTAGGTTGGTTTGACTAAACCTCGATAACAAATATTGTGTGTGTCTCTCTCTATCTCATTTAAATTTCTGCACCTTAATCTTTACATGTGTATGCTTGTTAATTTATTATTATAATAATCCTGCATGCACACATATTTAATTTAAATGAGATATGCAACATACATGTATATCAGCAGACATAACTTATTTATTTTACATACATGCTTTAAATCTTAAATGGGATATGATGTGTTATCTGTATGCTAATATTTAATTTGTTATGAATGCCTTATTGGTTTTAAATATTAGCATACCTAATTAATTAGGGAAATTGAGACTGCTTAGAAAGACCCTAGGTTTCGAAATACTATCTGTGATTTGAATTTAACCTAGTAAGAAATTTTCAATATCCAATTCACCCCCCTCTTGGGATCACACCAATTTCATCAATCTTTAAAGAATGATCATCAATAAATGTCACAAAGTAATTCCTTCCACCTATGGATGAGACGGTCGTCAGTCCCCATACATCTGAGTGGACTAATTCAAGTCTCTCACTCATTGGGATACTGGTGTATGTCTGGAAACTGACCCTTTTCTGTTTCTCGAGTATACAATCCTCACACATGACAATTTGTACTGACCGTAGATCACTCAACTTTCCCTTTGAGTGCATCACCTTGAGTCTCTTCTCACTCATGTGACCGAGTCGTTGATGTCAAATGTTACTATCATCATTTCCCGTAGCAACTGAAACAAACATACGGGCATTAAAATTCACATAAAGTGTTCCACTTTTCTTACCTCGTGCATCAATAGTGCGCCCTTTGAAATATTTCATTCATCGCCAATGAATGTTGTGGTGTATCCATCATCTGCCAGTTGTCCAATCGAGATCAAGTTCTTTCTTAGGTTTAGAATATATCTGACATATTTCAGCTTCCAAATGGACCCGTTCATCTCAATATTCACAACTCCTTTGCTAGCTATGTTGCAAGGTTAATCATGGCCAAGGTATACCTTACTGAAGTCACCTGGTGTATACTCCTTTAGGCAATTTTTACTGCAAGTGGCATAAAATGAAGCTCCAGAGTTTAACACCCAAGACTCCTTCTTGTTCTCCAAGGAACATATCAACATATCACCTTCTTCTGAAGCAACATTTGCTTCTGTCTTCGCCTCATATTCTTTTCTTGGACCTTTGCACTGGTTTCTGTAATGACCAAACTTTCTACAGTTCCAGCACTCAATGTTCTTTGTGCCCTGGGAACATATGGGATTTCTAGATTTAGACCATCTGGTCCTAGATCTGCCGCGATTGTTTGATCGTCTATACTTGCTTCCTTTCCATCAATCTCTTCTTTGACTTTCCACGTTCAAGGCTGAACTTGAAGTGGAAGCAGTGTTTGACTGCACCCTAATCTCTTCCGTCAAAATCATGCTGACGACTTCATCAAAATTCAGTTTTTATTTTCCCGCAAAGCTATTGATCGCAGTAATAATACCTTTCCAACTCTCAGGCAACTAACTAAGAATCAGTAAGGCACGGATCTCACTGTCAAACTTGATTTCAATTGAGGTGAGTTAATCCGACAGTTCGTTTAAATTGTTCAGATGTCTGCTAAAACTTTCACCTATAGACATTTTTATAGTAAATAACTTTTTCATTAAGTGTGTTTTATTGGCGGTTGATGGCTGCTCGTACATGTTGGAGAGCACATCCATAAGAGACTTGGTGGTTGTCATATGCTTGATATTGAAGGCAACAAACTTTGCCAGCGTCATCCTGATAGCTCCAAGAGATTTTCGGTCAAGCAACTCACACTTGTCCTCCGTCATGGAATATGACTTTCCCTTCAATGGTAAGGGCAACTCCTTATCAAACCAGTAGTACTCAATCTGCATATTCTAGAAACAAACCAAAGTTGATGTCGTTAAACATCGCAATATTTGAACTCTTTTCATTTGACATCTTAATTCATCAATATAGAGATGGAAACAACTCAAACAAACAACACGGCTGGATCCAGAATGGTCAAAAACCTTAACAATGGTTCAAGTCGTTCGAAAAACAAACTTGAAATGACTCTAAAAATCTTGTCAAACTTTCTAGTCAAAATCGACCAACTTTCCGTTAAACTTAACGGAATAATCCTAACAATGTTATTGACGCCATTAACTAGCTGCTAACATGGCATTGACATGGCAAAGGGGACCCAGTGATGACGTGTCTACTGACATGGCAGTGGGGTCCAGTGATGATTGTACTAAATTAGATCAGGTAAATTCCCAAGGAAATTGGGGGGGGGGGGTCACAATGGACCACTTAAGTCTCACTTTCCTAGACAGAATTTTCCTGAAACACGAAATTTACACAATAAAATTCCTAGGACCTCCGTTCGAGCTCCGATTTGCACCATTGGCTTCGTCTCGACGAGAGGAATATGATGGTGACCTCAAATTTCAATTTTAAGATACTGGGCAGGGGCCCCGATCTGGCAATTTTGCTCTAATCTGGCGACTTTGCTCTGATTTGACTCTAATACTACTTGTTAGGGATCTAGGAACAACATTCACACACAAGAAAAATAAATACGCAAAAATAAGAACATCATATTTACTTGATTCAGTCTAATCTGACCCACGTCCACAGAACATACCGAATTTACTATAACCTGGGAGAAAACAAAAGGAGACACACACTTAGAGAAATGGGAAACAATGTCATCTACGAAGAATAACATTTTTTACCACGTCCTTTAAAAGATATTTTTGAATGGATAGGTTGGGTCTCACTTCCTTTCGTCATTAAGTCATCCTCTTGATTTTTGTTTGATTGATTTAGATTTTTTTTTTAGTTTATTTTATTATTTTTGTTTTTGATAGGTCAATTTAGATTTGTTTCTTATTTAGTTTTGTTTTGATTTGTAATCATGTTTTGGTTGGTTACTGGTATTGTTTTTGGGAGACCTTTAATTTTTTTTATCTATAATCTCTCAATATCTACCTTGTAACCACAGTATTCCTCTACTAAAAGTGAAGGGATATCAATAAATAATAAGGAAGTGGAGCCCTCCTTTAGTTAAAAAAAAAAAACTCAACTCTTCTCACACTTTTTTCTCTCTCATCTTCAGCACTCTCACACTCTTCGTTCACTTGCTTGCATATTCACACACAAATGTTCTCATTATATAGATACATAAGATGATAGTAAAAGGAAGAGATTAATTGGGATTTAATAGGATAAATTTGGCACGCGGTATTATCATTCCAGCGCATGAAAGCTAACTCCTTCGCGTTGCTTAACACCCATCATACATTTATGCAAATTACGAGTTCAAACATGTGGGTTAGTAAGTTGTTTAATCTTCTTATATTCCGTTAGCCCCGGCCAAAATTTATACCCAAAACCTCCAATATAAAAATCTCAGAACTCTTATCGGTTGGGAATTCCCTTTGAATATAATATTTTTATGTATTTAACACTGATCCATGGTATAATTCAATCCTTTTAAATATTTTTTTTTTAACAAAAAATTGTTGTATAGTTCATTGCCATGGCTCTCATTGCAGAGACATTAATTTCCAGAAGAGTGACCAAACCAGATATCGACCCTCAATGGAAAACTTATGACCCTCTCAATGGATAGCTCACACAAATCAAATCCATTCAAGATCAGTCAATATACTTTGTAAATGAGAAAAGGCCGAACGAAGAAGCCGCTGCCTGAGCTAACTTCTGGTATAGGAAACACAGCAAAGTGATCAAAAGATGTTCCCAACTTGAATAACTTCTTCAACACCAGAAGAATTTCCAGCAGCTAGGAAGAATTTGTCCCTCCGGACTCGAGCTCTGTTGTGTGCAAATGACTCGTTAAAGCCACCCCGAGGTCTGTGTACTCTGCTCTACCGAATGTCATGGATGGCGGTATCATGGTGTTTGGAATAGGTAACTAATTTATAGTCGTGTGTGAACAATAATCAAAGAAACAGTTCAGTTCGATATACGATATTCTGGTGTCTTAGGTGTTGCGCAAGGAACCATGCCAATCCGTCGAACAATTTTTCTTTTCTATTTTTTAACACAAGGGAACCGGTTCCAAAAAAATATCAAAACTTTGAGCTATTTGACACTGAACTTAGCAATTAATTTTTGGGTTGTGAATGTGAAAAACCTTTGCACGTCTAGGTCCCGGTCTATGTCCCAGACTGGGCGGCAAAAGAGTCTCGTTGGAATAATCATTTTTTGCTCAGTGGTGACAAATGTACCTCACCTGAAAGAGTGATAAAAAATAGAAAGTAAAACTCAAAATACATCAACATTTCTATGCCCCCCCTCCAATACCAAAATCTAATGAACCCATCACCACCCAATGTTATGTGTGAGAAAACAGTATTTCTCCCACTCTGGCGTGTGGTAAGGCAACATTATATTAATTGTAGTTTGGTTGTGTCGTTTGTATGAATATACATACCCACCATTCCTGAGTTCTTTTTAAGTATGCTGACTGGAGGGTTATTAGGGAATTGAACTATTGGTATAGAAGGTATCTGAAACTGAAATCGTATGGCATTACTTGGACCAACTGAGACAAGGGTTCCTGTCCCCTTCTCTCCAGGCATTTAACTGCTTCATTTCTCACTTCATCAGGTAATTGTAGGCTGACCCAA
The DNA here is from genome assembly GCF_029873635.1 of Malania oleifera. NCBI lineage: Eukaryota > Viridiplantae > Streptophyta > Magnoliopsida > Santalales > Ximeniaceae > Malania > Malania oleifera. The sequence goes on along the minus strand of NC_080417.1, from coordinate 21,771,534 downwards.
TCCAACAATGATTCCAAGTCTTTTGCAAAATCAGGTAAATACCAATCCAGTAATTTGGGGATTATTAACTTCTTTGTCGATGAAATGCCAACTGCTGCATGTAAATAGTCTCTCTTTGCAGCTTCCAACTCATTCTCAACTTGAGATGCTGTGTACACCCTCACCTTCATTTGAAAAAATATATCAGTATGAGCACATAATGTCAAATTCAAATAACTTCAGACGGCATTAAGCGCGGTGCACATTGATCTTGCAGGGGCATTGCCTTTCTGTATGCAGCTTTCCTGACAATTGCAAGAACATAATATTGTTTTGCATCTCAAATTCTAGTCTAATTATTCGAGTAAAATGTGTTCCACTTATCCAATTTTCAGATCTATGGATTAAATGGGAAAAACTTTGGGGATAGTTGGGAGAGTAGAGCATTGTGAAGGTATACTTTGCGCTAAGCCACTAAATCAAAGGGATTAGAAGATTGCAGATGGAATGGGGTGGTAAATTACTCAATTTCTGCTTGAAAAATAAGACTAGCCTGCCTGGGACGCTCTGGACTGTTTTGTTGGACATCAAGAGGCTTCTAAAGTCTCCTGATTATGCTAAGATAGACCACGTATACATAGAAGCAAATAGGATAAAAAGCAGAGGCGGTCAACATTGAGGAAAAAGCTTTTTTCTTTTTTCTTTTTTCTTTTTTTTTTTAAACTTTTGTTTGGCAGGATTTGAGGGCTATAGGTTTACGTTGATGTGCTTCTGTTTGTTTTTTATGCATATCTTCATGCCGAGAGAGAGAGAGAGAGAGAGAGAGAGATGGATAATAAAACCAGAAATACTAAACAATCAAATGAATTGCCTGCCCCACTTGGAAACCTCATCTAGAGTTAAAATAAACTTACAGCAGGAGAGGACCAGCTTCCACAGGAGAGTGCAAATGTAACCAATGGCTCAGACCACTCTAATCCAAACATGCTCCGTACCTTCATCTCATCATTTTTTGTGGCTTTTGAGCAGGTCTGCTAATAAAATTGAGAAGTGAATCCAGCTACCAGTTTCCAATTCATGTTCTTCAAAACATATCAAAATTTCCCAAGAAAATATAGTGAACTACTGCAGACAAGGACTCTGTTACTTACATATTTCATGTGATAAGGCAGTCTCAAGATGAAGTGTTCGATTGTAATTGCATTCAGCAAGTATCCTCCCACCTTTATAGTTGCCTGAGAGAAACACAGTAAAGAGTTAATTGCAATTACTTGTTACAAAAGACATCACTAGGACCTCAGTATGTTCCATGTGGGGTGCTCAAATTATTATTGGGCATATAATCACCATAATCTGGTCAAATGTGTTGGCATGAGTTGTTTTAGAAAGATGGAAAGAGCCTTGATTGTAAATCCCTTGATACAAGGGATATCCTTAATTTTAGTTTTAAAAGTAGTGTAGTACTAAAATTCGAATTTTTTCTTGTATATAATTACCTACTATACCATGTAATTAGAATTGTGAAATATACATATATTTTTTCCCTTGATTTTGACATGGTATCAGAGCAAGGTTCCAACTCTGGACCTGGCTTTTTACCCTAACCCTACCAGTCGTCGTCGTCGGCCGTCGTCTGCTGAGGGTCACAAATCCGAACCCCTCTGCAGACTCCGGCAACCTACCCTTTCCGGCAACCAATCCTCTTGGCCGTCTGCAGCAAAGCTTCATCTGCAAGGCGTCACCGGACCGTAGGTCCTCAGCCTCCTCTTCGTCCGTGTCCTCGATGTTGGCAGTGATAATTTCTTCATGCAGGAGCAGCACTCAAGCGACGCAAAGAAGGCCCGAGTTACTCCATCGTGAGCGAGTGAGACCATTCAGCCCTGTTTCCTTTGTCAGTGACGCCACGCACTGATGGACTGCAGCTGTTATTTTTGGCGCTCTTCTTCAGAAACGGTTGCAAAAGCAGTGCCTTGCACTCGACCCTGACCCCCTCTGATAGGAGTAGGAGGTGCTCATCGATTGTCTGAGCCTTCACTGGCGGAGCACTGTCGTCGTGACAGAACTCGTTCAGTTTCTCGTGCGTTGAGTACCTCAAGCTGACCCCTCTGCTGCTGTTCTGTGGACCCAGCCGAAACCCCTCTGCTACTACTATTCTCCCTCAAGTCGTGCGGTGTGTGCAGTATTTTTTTTCTCCATCTCTGTTGCTGTGGTATTTCTCTACAGCGTGTGTTGCACCCATGGCCGACCCTAACAATTCTGCCGCACCCATGACCAAATCCAATGGCCCTCACTCCACTGCCATCATCACGGAACTAACCACCAGAAGAATGAAATTTTGAATAAAACTTCAGCCCCTACCCAGATCATTGAAGGTGTTGCTGCTCCAATTGGTATTAAATTGGATGGTTCCAATTATGCTCTTTGGTCCCAAGTTGTCGAGATGTATATCTCCGGCAAAGATAAGTTGGGATTTTTCAATGGCGATATTACCCAACCTCCACAGACTGATCCATACTTCCGAAAGTGGCGCACAGACAATGCCATTGTCAGGGGATGGCTAATTAACTCCATGACCCATGACTAATCGGAAACTTTATTCAGTTTCCAACTGCAAAACAGGTATGGGACTCCACTTATTTTGACGGAAGTGATACATCCCAGGTATATGACCTCCGGCGGCGTGTAACTCGTCTAAGACAAGCGGGTAGCTCTGTTGAGAAATATTTCAATGATCGTCAAGGATTATGGTGTGAGATTGATTTTCGTCACCCAAACCCCATGAAATGTGCTGTTGATATTCAGCACTTTAACGACATGCTTCAATAAGACCGAGTGTATGCCTTCTTGGATGGCCTAGATGATAGACTTGATAACATTCGCAGCGATATATTACAAATGCGACCATTTCCTACAATTGAACAAGCATATGCCCATGTTCTCCGGGAAGCTGTCCGGCAAGCTGTTATGATCACCGGTGGATCCACCAAGACTCAAGGAGCAGTTCTGGCCTCAAAAAGCTTCAAGACTAGACATTCAACTTCAAATTCTACCCAATTTCTATCTCTGGGCAATGGAAAGACTGGAACCTCTTCCAAGAAGAAAGTCTCTCCTTCAAATGGCACCAAGTGCTCCCATTGCGGTAATCTGAAATATAGCCAGGAAAATTGCTTCAAACTACATGGATATTCTGATTGTTGGAATGAACTTCAAGCAAAAAAAGGCCGAGAGGTTACTGATGGAGGAACAGATCAGGTTGCACTAGCTGCAGCCAAGCTGAGACTCTCCCTCTCGGAACCAGGTAACTGTGGTACTGCTCTTTGTAGTTCGTCTCATGATGGCGTTAGAAGTTTGTGGATATTTGACTCGGGAGCTACTAATCACATGACATTTGATGAAAATGATTTCTCCAAAACATCTTAACCCCAGCGCACCTGCATTGCCAGTGCCAATGGGGTCATATCTCCAGTTACAGGGACCGTGGATTTGTCACCCACTTTATCCTTATCTAATACTTTGCTTGTTCCCTCTCTTTCCCATAAACTGCTCCCAGTGAGCCAAGTTACTCAAGCTTTGAACTGTATTGTACTAATGTATTCTACTTTTTGTTACTTCAGGATTTTCTTACCAAGGAGATCATTGGGCATGGTACTAAAAGAGGGGGGGCTCTATTATGTTGACAATTTTAGTATGGGTCGTGCACATCTTATGCATCCTCCGATTGACAAGAAAGAGCGACAAATTTGGCTTTGGTACCGTCGGTTAGGGCATCCGTCCTTCAGTTATATGAAATATTTGTTTTTGGATTTTTTTTTTTTCAATATTTTGATATTTTATTTGAAATGTGAGACTTGCATTCTTGCTAAACGTCATTGAGTTGCTTATCCTTTAAGTATGAATAAAAGTACTGTTCCTTTTGCTTTAATTCACTCGGATGTATGGGGTCCTTCCCCAATTTCTACAATATCTAGTTTCCGCTGGTTTGTGATATTTGTAGATGACTTTACTCGCATGACTTGGCTCTACTTACTGAAACATAAAAATGAAGTACTAACTATATTTCAATCCTTCCACACAATGGTTCAAACCCAATTCTCAGCTAAGATTCGGATTCTTCGATCAGATAACAGTGGTGAATATGCAAATGATTTGTTTAAGGCTTATTTTCAGCAACATGGCCTTATCCATGAAACCTCCTGTCCACAAACTCCTCAGCAGAATGGTGTCACTGAGCGAAAGAACCGTCATATTCTTGAAACTGCTCGGGCTCTATTACTTGGGGCTCATGTGCCTAGTCACCATTGGACTGATGTTGTTGCTACGGCTGTGCATCTCCTCAATCGGATGCCTTCCAAAGTCTTGAATTTCCAATCTCCGTTACAGACCCTATCTACATATGGTCCCTTACCTACGATCTTGATGCTTCCTCCTCGGATTTTCGGATGTGTCACATTTGTCCACCTTCATAAAAATCAGCGCACGAAACTAGATCCATGTGCCATTCGATGTCTCTTCTTGGGATATGCATTACACCAAAAAGCAAATCGATGTTATGATCTGGCCACCAAACATACCTATGTGACCATGGATGTTACCTTTTTGGAGTCCGAGATATTTTTCTCTTCCTCATTACCCAATTCTCTTTGTCAGGGAGATTAGTAATGACGAGCCAAATGGGCTGTGGTTTGACTGGTTGAACGAACACAACACTAAAATTTACGTCAATGAGGAACCCAATACAGAAAAAGGTGTGACTTTAGAAGTGGATATAGGTTCCAGAGATATGTCTACCTCACCTAAAGCTGAAGCTGAAGCTGAAATAGAAAACCCCCCTCATACTGCAGTACCCGAAAACCCATCTCCTGAGAATATCCCTAAGGTCAACTCTCCTAGACCTTCAATCTCTAATGATATAGATATCCATGTTGGCTATACTTTACCTTTCAGGCATAATCGTGGAAAACCACCAAATAGATATTCTTCGGACATTGAAGGACGAAACTCAAAGTATCCAATTGCCAACTATGTGTCTACAAAAAGGCTTTCCGAACTACTCAGAACATTCGTACATGAACTCTCCTCGGGGAGTGTTCCCACCAATATTCATGAAGCCCTGACAAATTCTAAATGGACCCAGGCAATGAAGGAAGAAATGGAGGCACTGCATAAAAATAAAACTTGGACTCTTATTCCCTTGCCCAAAGGAAAGCAGACGGTGGGGTGTAAATGGGTGTTCTCCATTAAGCACAAAGCAGATGGTTCAATTGATCGATACAAAGCAAGACTAGTAGCAAAAAGTTATACCCAAACATATGGTGTAGACTATCAAGAGACCTTTTCAGCAGTAGCAAAATTGAACTTGATTAAAGTATTGATGTAAAAAATGTCTTTCTCCATGGAGATCTAGAGGAGGAGGTCTACATGGATGTTCAACCAAGCTATACAACAACTTTTGAAGTTGAGGTGGTGCACAAATTACAACGAGCATTGTATGGCCTGAAACAATCACCTAGAGCATGGTTCGGGCGACTCAGCTTGGTAATGAAGAAATATGGCTATCAACAGAGCAAGTCAGATCATACACTATTCTTAAAGCATCAACATGGTAAGGTCACAACTCTAATAATTTATGTAGATGACATGATTATTACTGGGGATGATCTAGAAGAAATATCAAGACTCCAAGAGCGTTTGGCGACTGAGTTCGAAATGAAAAATCTAGAAGGACTTAAATACGTTCTGGGAATTGAGGTTGCTAGATCAAAGCAAGGTATATTTCTTTCCCAACGGAAATATATCCTATACTTTCTATCTGAAGTGGGACTACTAGAATGCAAACCTGCAGACACACCAATTGTTCAAAACCACAAACTGGGAGAATACCCAGACCATGTGCCAACAAATAAAGAAAGGTACCAGAGGATAGTTGGAAAGCTTATTTATCTATCACACACTCGCCCTGATATTGCTTATGTGGTAAGTGTAGTGAGTCAATTCATGCACTGTCCAAGTGAGGATCACATGGATGTAGTGCTCAAAATTCTTCGATACTTGAAGTCATCTCCAGGGAAAGGGCTTATGTTTTCAAAAAGTAGACACCTCAAAGTCGAGGGATATACAGATGCAGACTAGGCATGAAATATATCAGATCGAAAATCCACCTCGAGGTACTTCATGTTTGTTGGCGGGAATCTTGTAACTTGGAGAAGTAAGAAACAAAATGCAGTGGCTTTGTCAAGTGCTGAAGCTGAGTTCTGTGGAATGGTTAAAGGTCTTTGTGAACTTCTCTGGCTTAAGAGACTACTAACCGAAATAGGTTTTGCCCCAAGTTGTGAGATGAACCTGTTTTGTGATAAGGCCGCGATAGATATCTCACACAACCCTGTCCAACATGATCGAACTAAACACGCGGAGGTGGACCGACATTTCATGAAACAAAATCTTGAGGACTAGACAATTCGATTTCCTTTTGTTAAGTCTAAAGACCAATTGGCAGATGTACTCACAAAGGCTGTATGTAACAAAATCTTTTACAACTCACTTGACAAATTGGGCATGCAAGACCTATATGCACCAACTTGAGGGGGAGTGTTGGCGTGAGTTGTTTTAGAGAGATGGAAAGAGCCTTGATTGTAAATCCCTTGATACAAGGGATATCCTTAATTTTAGGCTTAAAAGTAGTGTAGTCCCAAAATTAGAATTTTTTCTTGTATATAATTACCTACTATTCCATGTAATTAGAACTGTGAAATAAACATATATTTTTCCCCTTGATTTTAACAAAATGGTTATATCTTTAAAGGTTGTGGTTATTTGATAGCTTAACATATTAATATCCCATCTCTCTCATTGTGAAATCTGAGATCTATTCTGACTTTGTTTAGATAGAAGCATCAAACCCAAGTCTCAACAACTATTACATGGCAATAAATTATTGACAAATGTCCATTAAAAGGGAAAAAAGGAATTATAAAAATAAATTATAACAGAATAACCATCTATTGTACATGAAAAGTATGAACAGATTACCTTTTGCATCAGTGTTACAACCAGTTCAGGAGTCTCAGGAATCCCATGCTCTAGAATTGCCTGCATCATTAGTAATAAAATAAAATGTTAAAAAAGAAGGAAAAAAAAAGGGTGTTGCTCTTGTACATATGCTGGAAATCTAAAAGTGAAGCACTTATTGTAATCGCACAGCATCCAATAGTTACATGAAAAATGTACTTGAAGCTACAATTTAAAAGTAGACTAATATAGCCTCAATTTTAATTAAAACATAGTACAAGTCAAGGGTTGTAGAGAATTCTCTTACATTCATCATGCAGGAATTATAAATGTTTATCCAGAATGCAAGCTTCTGCTGATGGCTAAGGCCCTCTAAGTTGACTGAAGCAAGCTTCTCAAGGAGGAGCCTGGTTATTTAGGAAGGCAAAATGAATACAAACAATGGGAACAATAATACAGAATAAAGAGGTAACAACATTCTTACCTTAATCTATGGATGAGAAACAATGCATTTGTTGCTCGGCTGAGATCAACTGAATTAGATTCAATAGCATGAAGATGCTTATAAGGACCAATTTCTCTCTTTACAACATCTGAACAGATACCGTAAGGATCCCAAAACTCTGTTTCTTGATTCTTTTCATGAAAAACCAATGCCAATGGAGGTGGCAAAATCTTCGATTCCACCACTTTGTTCTTCAGCATGCTCATCCTCAAGAAAATGTTACACAAACACTTCAATATATCCTCAGAAATTTCATTTGGTCCTCTGTCAGCCCCTGAAACATTTTCAAATGAAAAACCTGAAGAGCTCTCTTTTGCCCTTCCCTCATCTGCTAATCTGCACTCTACCTGTACAATTGAGTTGTGATTATTTTGGCCATTAAAAACAAGTGGAGATAAATTGTTATGAAGAACTGCTTAAATTTATATACCTGTAGCTTCTGAGAATCCCGACCGCTCTCAATTATCTCATTCTTGATTGGAGGTCTGTTAACTGGGGTGGTGATTCTGGGGCTTTTCTTTTCTGGAGATTGCTTATTCTTTGTGGAACTAGTGAACAGAAGATTCTCTTTTCCCAGCCTATCTTCGGGAAAAACAGAAGAAGAATTGGAATTCATCAAAGCTTGTTTCCCATTCATAGTCCTGCTCGAACAATTTCCTATTTGATCAAAGATGGAGTCGGAGGACAACAGCCTTCTGCTTGAATTGGTTCTGGTAAGAGAAGGTAGAGGCCTTGCCTCAGATGTTACCAAATTGGCGTCATTTTGGAACAAAGATTTTGATCTAACATGTTTTGAACTTTTAATCAAGCACTGATCATGTGTATCTGTCAGATTGTCCACAACATTCTTGGAGGAAATGTAGACAGCTTCTTGATAGAGACCTTGTCTGAAACTCACCACCTGTTCTTCAAGACGAACAACCTCCTCTTCCAAAACTGCAACTTCAGCAAGAAGCTCTAGTGTCTGCAACCAAAGAAAATAACTATCCACACTGACTCCAAAACAGAATTAAGTTCACACAAATATTTCCAAAATTAAGGATCACATGGGGAGATAAGAATGATGGATCATTGGGTTCAGCTCAGTAGCCCTATTTCTTTAATTCCTCCAACATTCCCATATAAGCCATTGACGTTTCTCCATTTTATGAATCAAAGTTGCATGTCTTCTTTTTAATGAAAAGGAGTATATATGCTTAATCCAGAAAAGGGAATAATAATAATAATAATAATAATAATAATAATAAAGATCTCATGGGCTAGCTATGAATTAAGTCAGCTTACATATGGAGGGAGATAAGGAGGCAGACGAGGCAAAGCTCCCAAAGGTCTTGTAAAAGCCCTCTCCAGTGCTCGGTGAACATTCTCTTCATGTCTAAGCTTCTTCTTTAGCTTGTCAACCTGCACAAAATGACCAAATCAACGGGAAATCAACAGATTATGCTGTGGAAAAGAAATTGACTGGTTTTTAACAGAAAAAATCTGTGTGTACATCTTGAAGCAAGGCCATTTTCTTTTCTCTGCTTGATCTACGACGATTGGTTGTTGCTCTCAATCTGCTCCCTTCAACCTCCATGCTTTCCTTCTAAAACAGAAATTATACACTTATTTAGAAAAATAGACACTACCCAATTCAGACTTGGATCAGAAGTTCCCACTCTAATCAACTCAGAAGATGTTTTCACAATCCTTAGGAAGAAAAACTATTTGGAACCAAATAAAAGAAACCGAACAATGAATGAGATGAATTAAATATGAGCCTTTTGTCCCCGAAAATTTGAAAATCCATTACGAATTTCTAAAGAACACGAAACACTTCTCCTCAATTCCCTGCACGTTTTCAAGTTCTGTAGCCTCTTGCTGAAATTGAAAGCTCACTTTGCAGTAAAATTCAACAGTGGCGTCTTCGCATTGCCATAGGAAAAAGCTTTCAAATAATATTATTGAGATAAGGACCAAAACCCAAAAAAGAACTTACTTTCTCATCGTGCTTTAAAGGAGCTTTCATGGTCTGAAGCGTGGTCCGCACCCTGGTGTTCATCTTTTTACTTTCCTGGAAAACGAAATGTCAATGCAATTACATTGTAAATCCAGGCGCAAATAATTAGAAAAAGCAATCAGTAGAGTGCCTGTGGAGAAAATAAAACTTCGAAGATGGTGGCAGTGAGCATCAGTAATTAAAGGGGGGAGGAAAAGCTGAAGAATAGAGCAGAACCTTAAGAGAAAAAGAGCGAAGTTTTTCATTCCATCCCTGAGCGGGAAAGTTAAATCCAAATGCAATTCAGAGACGCTGCAAATCCCGTTGAATTTCCCTTTTTTTTTTCGTTCCTTTTTATCGATCAGAGTGAAACAGAAAATACGAAATCCGAAGAAGAAGACGACGAAATTCTGAGCTGAGCTGAAGATCGTCAAACAAGGAAAACGTAACAAATGGAGAAGAAGGCCAACTCTTTTAAAAATAGAAGAAAGGTTTAAATAATAGCAATAATTACGAACAAATTAACTATTTAAAGACATTAAAGAAATGGGCGTGGCTGAGGAGATCTCCATTCTCCACTGAACACAGAGAGAGAGAGAGAGAGAGAGAGTCTACATGAAAGTGGCGCAGTAGTGCCGGTTTATGTAAATGTAACCATTGGAACATGAGAGAGAGAGAGAGAGAGAGGGAGAGAGAGAGAGGGTGACCTGGCAAGAGTGGGACGGATGCCACTGTCTGGTGCGCTTTAGCGTGCTGTTGGACAGATGTGTGATTGGTTTGCTTGCTTGCACACTTCCCTCCAAATTTACAAGAGGAAGCTGTTGTTATTATTATTATTATTATTATAAAAGATGTAGGACAATAAATAGAGATAAGACATAAATATATGTGATTCAAGAGTTTTTTTTCAATTTATCTTTTTTAAAAAAATATATATTAAATAATATCTTTATCGGAAAATAATTTTTGAAATAACCCTGATATAATCTCGCTACTTAGAGTAAAGAGAATTGTCACATGTCATTTCAAAAATTATTTTCTCAAAAAATGTATTATTTAATATATTTTTTTTAAATTATAAATCAAGAAATAAATTCTTCTGCATAATAAAGAGAGAAATAAATTATTTTAATATATTTTCTAAAAAAATGATAAATCGGGAAATAAATCTTCTGCGTAATATTTCGGGAAAATAAAACAAAATTTAATTTTTTCTCTTATTACTTTTGGAACAATAATTTTTTGAAAAAAATAAAATTCCTATTTAATTCTTCTGCGTAATAAATTGAGAAAATATTTTTATTTTTTATTTTTAAAAATTATAAAAAATTTAATTGATTTTCTAGTTTTTAAGATTCATATTAAATAGTTAGAAAATAAATAGTTTGTTTAAAAACTCAAAATAATCTTTTATTTGTAATTTTTTTATTTTTAAATAATTATTAAAGTAATTTTTTTAAAAAAAATTAAATTATATAAGTTAATATTTTTTATTACTAATTTTGGATTTGAATTCACAAATCAAAATTTAATATATAAGTGCATGCTCTCAAGTCTTAATTAACAAAAAAAGAGTTAGAAATCTAAAAAATAGTAAAAAATATTTGTTACATTTTCTATATGAATTTTAAAAAATAAAGAACTTCATTTTTAGTTATTTAAAATATAAAAAAAAATAGAACTATTTCTACAAGAAAATAGTGTCAAATTTTTTATACTGTTAATTTATTTTAGAAAAAATTTCTAAAAAATGAAAAATTAGTTATTTTTAAATATTTTTTTAAACTAAAAATAAAAATTTAAAATATTTTCCATAACTAAATAGACCCTTATTTTTTTTAAAGTCTTCATGATATTTATTTTTACATTTAACTGGTGATTAGAAAGTCATATATGATGACAATTTTTATATTTTGAGGAATATAAAATTTTAAAAAATGTAACATTCTTATATTTATGCTCACATATGACAATGCTTATAAAATATGAAAATTTTAATTTCATGCAACTCATGAGAATCTTATGTGAAAATTTTATTTTTGTTATGAAACAAATAGATAAATGAATATCGTCTATACAATTTCTATATTGATATAAGATAGACTAAATAAAGAATTTTTAAATCTAGTGAACAAAACAATACTTTTAAGTAAAAAAATTTTTCAAAAATATATTAAATAGAAAAAAATAGATATAATTAAATAGGAATTTTATTTTTTTTCAAAAATTTATTGTTCCAAAAGTAATAAGAGAAAGAATTAAATTTTTTTATATTTCCCGATTTATTACGTAAAAGAATTTATTACGCAGAAGATTTATTTCTTGATTTATCATTTTAAAAAAATATATATTAAAAGAATTTATTTCCTTATTTTATTACGTAGAAGAATTTATTTCCTGATTTATCATTTTAAAATATATATATATTAAATAATATCTTTTTTGGGAAAATAATTCCCGAAATGACACGTGGCAATCTCGCAATTTGAAGTAGCGAGATTTGCTTAAATCTCGCTACTCCAAGTAGCGAGATTACATCAGGGTTATTTCGGGAATTATTTTCCCGAGAAAGGTATTATTTAATACATTTTAAAAAAAAAAGATAAATTGGGAAAAAACTCTATGATTCGACTATGTCTACTCTACCAAAAGATAGGATAAAAAATTTCACTATCTCAATAAGAATTATAAGGTGATTTGAAACCAACCTTGTACAAAATATCTATTTTTTCTTTATCTTTCCTCTTTATTTTTCATCTTCTCTCATCCTTTCTATATGTCTACTCTTTTCAATTATTTTGTTGTACATTACAAAATGAGAGAGAGAGAGAGAGAGAGAGCCCTTTTGTAGGGCAATACATGGTGGTGGAAGATGAAGGTGTAAGAACCCGAACCGTGATAAATAGGTAAAATAAATAATAGAGGGGTAAAATTGGTATTTGAACAGGCTTCGTCAACAAAGCTAGAGTTCGTCGACGAAGGCCATGCATTCCTCGTCGACAAAATTCAGGGGCTTGTCGACGAGGAGTCTCGGAAAAACCGAAGATCCCAAATTCGTCGACGAAGTTAGTGAAAGATTCGTCGACGAGAACACCGTTCCGTCGACGAATTGGGCCGGGTCAAAGGGCTATAAATAAGAATTTCCTTTACTTCCTCACTAAGTAACTTCAAATATCTCTCTCTCTAAACCTCTCCCTACTCTCTCTGTCTCTAGATTTCTTTGTCGATCGTTGCTGGAATCAAGAATCGAAAGTTACCACGAGGATCGTGGAAGGATTCTCTACAAGTTCTATGAATTGGAATCTCGTTTCAGAGATTTTCAGGTTTTGGCGAAAAATCGAGGTAAGGCTCGGGTTTTCACTTCTGATCTGGTAGTTTTGTAGGAAACTGTTTTGTGAGTATATTTTGTACTGTGATTTGTAGGTTTTGGAACTCGATTCGCTGTTTAGGGGCCTTGGAGTTTGGGATTTGTTATTCAGGGAAAAGGTAAGGGGAACTGTGTTTATATTGGTTATTTTTGAAATCTTACTCAGTGAAACTGTGGTTCATGGTCCTGTGTGTGTTTTGGATACTCATTTGGGGGGATCTCACGGGGGAAACTATGGATTTTTCATTATTACAGTTTTGGGAAAAAATAGGCGACGGGCTGCATCCCTAGTTTTGATGAAAACCTATGTATAGGTTGATTTGTATTGTGTTATTGGGATGGTCGTACCTTGACTTGATTAAACTGTATTTGTTTAAAAAATCATGATTTATATTACCAAATGAGTGTGGTTTGTTTGGTTATATGAGCATGCATGTGTGTGTGATATGTTGAAATGCTAGTAGGAACGCAGTTCCGAAATTGTTCCAGGTACTGAGAGTGTCCGGCTCTATATCTGAGGGCGTGTGTTTATCACCTGCCACGTAGACAAGAGTGTCCAACTCTATATTCGAGGGCGTGTGTTTATCGCCTGCCATGTAGGTAAGAGTGTCCGGCTCTATATCCGATGGCATGAGCCTATTCTAGCAGATCAGGGCGAAGGGTGTGGATCCACCAGCTAGCGCCGGTACGATGTCATGGGAGTCAAGGACTAGCCATGTGCTGGTGATGTCGTGCTTCGCGAGTTGGCTACAGGCCAATGTCAGATTGTCGTGGACCGGCTTCAGGCCGAAGGGTGTGACGACACCAAGATTACTAATCATGTATTTGTGTATGTGTGCGTGTATGTACTGTGTAAATTAGTACTGGACTGCATTTATCTGCGTATATGTTGCATCATGATAACACTCAAATGTCACACACCGATATAACATGTGTTCTTTCTTACTGAGAGGTGTCTCACCCCTGCTCTACGTACATTTTTATAGGTCCTTCGAGTAACCGGAACTAGCGTCTTGGTGTAGGGAGCGTAGTGGCCGGTGTACTATGTTTAGTGCTTGGGTAAGTGTTAGGACTGTATTTTTTATGGGTTGCCATTTTGGGATGTGTTGGGCACCCAGTTGTACGTTGTATGATAGAGCCTGTCTTTGCTCTTGTATAAACTCTGGTATGGTACTGTACATATATATTGAATGACTTTTTTCTGCTGCCTATATTCTGTTGTATTTGGATGTATTTAGGGTGCCTAGGAACCCCAAGGGGTCGGACCCTCATCCTTTGTACTGTATCTTTGGATTATTTGTATGATACAGGGACAGGTTAGGTTACATTTTCACCCCTAGGTCCCATTTCAAGGCTCGGGGCATGACAGCTTGGTATCAGAGCTAACCAGGTTACTAGATCTTGTATACTTGGTTAGGCTTAATTATTAGTACATACCAGAGTATAGGATGTGGATATGGGTAGTGTTGGTTGAGGGTTGTTCGGTTGTTAGAGCGGGATTTGTCAACCATATTTCGTGTTTTTCCTGGGATGACGATTCCAGTAAAAGCAGAGCTGATCATTGACGACTTTTGAGTCGATGTGATAGGACGGACCTAGACCTGGTAGGGAATAGTTAACACGATTAGTGTAGATCATGGTGTTAACTGTTTGTGTCGTAGGGATACTAATAGATTCCTATTGTGCTGCAGAATGGAGCCCAAGGATAATGACCTGGTAAGTGGCTCCGAGAAGACTGCGAGTGATGAGTCTCCTTCTGTGCCTTGAGGTTTGACGAGGCAAGTGTTACGAGAGATTGGGCGGAGTGTGAGGAGACACGAGCGCTCTCCTATTACTACGGGGTGCACCATTGAGAGGTTCACACGCATGCATCCTCCGATGTTCTCTGGAGGACCTAACCCGACGATAGCAGAGGATTGGGTGGAGATGACTGAGAGGATCTTGGAGGTCCTACATTGCACGGATAGGCAGCGAGTCCTGTATGCCACCTTCCAGCTATCTAGGGAGGCGGGTCGATGGTGGACTACGGTGAGTTTTCTAGAGAAGCAGAGATTCGGACCTGAGGAGATGACGTGGAGCTGTTTCAAGGAGGTGTTCTTCGACAGATACTTCCTGGCTTCTGTACGTGATGCTAAGGCAAATGAGTTTTCTGCTCTGACTCAAAGGAGTATGACGGTGTAGGGGTATGCCGTTCGGTACATAGAGTTGTCCCGCTTTGCACCATGTATGATCTCGAGCGAGTATGAGAAGACTCGGAGGTTCGAGAAGGGTTTGAGGAAGGATATCCGCAGACTAGTGGGTATGCTTCAGATCCGTGAGTTCTCGGTGTTGGTGGATAAAGCCACAGTGATTGAGATCGGTATGTGAGAGGACGAGGTGGATCAGGAATCGAGGAAGAGGACAGTACCTCTTGGTTCTCAAACAGGATCTCGTCAAGGATCGTGGAAAAAGAGGAGCAAAGGCTCGAGTTATCGCCAGAATGCCGAGCGTCAGGATTCTCAAATGAGCTAGACTGGTGGTCGTTGCACCAGATGTCACAGGTGGCACGAGGGTGAGTGCTGGTCATTTGGGTGTAACTGCTACAATTTTGGCCGGCCAGACCACATGTCTCGTGATTGTTGTGCACCGAGGCGAGACGTGCCTATAGTTAGTAGGGACCGAGGGAGCAATCAGATACCTCAGGGAACCATTCAGATGAATACAGCTCCGACTAGAGTATACTCTCTTACTCCAGCGGACGCTGAGCATGCAAGTAACGTGGTGACAGGTACCTCGTTATTGCTTTCGAATAAAGCTTCTGTTTTGTTTTATGCGAGTGCAACCCATTCCTTTGTATCTGTGAATTTTGTGGGATGATATGAGGTTGAGACCCAAGACATGAATGAGGTGTTATCTGTTACTACACCATATGGGAGTGTAACTTTCTGTAGGAAGATATTGGTAGACTGCCTAGTGGAAATTCAGGAGAGGATGCTACCAAAGAATCTTATAGTATACGACATGTCGGGCTTCGATATCATTTTGGGGATGGATTGGTTGTTTTCCAGTTATGCTGTGATCGACTGTCGTAGGAAGGTGGTAGTTTTCAGACCTCCAGGAGGGCAGGAGTACGAATTCGTGGGATCGTGTGTGCGTTGAGCGCCACAGATTCTGTCGGCACTACAAGCGAGGAGGCTACTCTTGGACGCATGTCAGGGGTACCTAACTTGTATGAAGGAAACGCCGCGGGATGAGTTGAAACTCGAGGATATTCGGGTAGTCAACGAGTTTCCAGATGTATTTCCAGATGATTTACCTGATTTACCTCCGGATCATGAGGTGGAGTTTGCGATAGAATTGCTGCTCGGTAAGGCACCAATTTCTAAAGCTCCGTACCAAATGGCTCCAGCAGAACTTCGGGAATTGAAGGAGCAGTTATAGGAATTACTGGATAGGGGATTCATTCGATCTAGTGTTTCGCCATGGGGAGCTATAGTATTGTTTGTGAAGAAGAAGGACAGGTCGATGTGGATGTGCACTGATTACCGTGAGATTAACAAGGTAACTGTGAAAAATCGCTATCATTTACCTCGTATAGATGATCTCTTTGACCAGTTGCAGTGGACGCGGGTCTTTTCGAAGATCGACTTGCGGTTAGGATATCATCACGTGAGGGTCAAATCGGAGGATGTAGCGAAAACTACTTTCCGAATTAGATATGGCCACTATGAGTTCTTAGTCATGCCTTTTGGGTTGACGAATGCTCTAGAGGTATTCATGGATCTGAGGAACAGGGTTTTCCATGAGTACTTGGATCGGTTTGTGGTGGTGTTCATTGATGACATTCTGATATACTCGAGGAGTACGGAAGAGCATGTGGAACATTTGAGGTTAATGTTACAGATTCTACGGGAAAAGAAGTTGTATACTAAGCTGAAGAAGTGTGAGTTCTGGTTAAGTCAGATTGCGTTCTTAGGTCATGTGGTTACTGGGGATGGTATATCAGTTGATCCTAGCAAGGTTGAAGCCGTGGTCGACTGGGTAAGGCCGAAGAATGTGTAGGAGGTTCGAAGTTTTTTAGGACTGGCAGGTTACTATCATCGGTTCGTAGAGAGTTTCTCTAAACTGACTGGACCTCTAACACGATTGACCAGGAAAGGAGTGCAGTTTGAGTGGACCAGTGATTGCAAGCAGTGCTTTCAAGAGTTGAAGCACTGACTGGTTACTACTCTAGTATTGATCATTCCTTCGAGGGATGGTGGGTTTGTGATTTATAGCGACGCGTCTCTGAAGGGCTTGGGATGTGTGCTTATGCAGTAGGGTAAGGTAGTGGCGTATGTTTCTCGACAATTGAAAGAGTATGAGAAGAATTACCCTATGCATGATTTGGAATTGACTGCTGTTGTATATGCATTGAAGATCTGATGACATTATCTGTATGGGGTGCAGTGTGAGATCTTCACTGATCATAAGAGCCTTAAATATTTCTTCACGCAGAAGGAGTTGAACATAGGGCAGAGGTGGTGGCTAGAATTGATTAAAGATTACGATTGCACGATCAGTTATCACCAGGGGAAGGCTAATGTGGTGGGCGATGCATTGAGTCGGAAGTCAGGGCCTATGACTGTATCTGCAGTTGTAACTCAATGTCACATTATACTGAGAGGTGTTCACCACAAAATTTTATAAACTTTTCAAGAGCCCCAGATAAGAGAGCGGGAAAAGCCCCACTGATCTATAGCTAGTCTCTGCCCTTTTTGAAGGGTAAGTTTTAATAGGGACAGCTAGATTTTTGTGGGAAATGTCCCTAGACCTTATTTTTGGGATGTATATACTGAGATACAGTGGATATAGTGACTCTGATATTTGTGGTAATGAGATGGATGTTTTGTATTTATAATATTGTGATTATATGTTTCCTACTACGTAAGCTTCCGTTATGTGTTCTGATGTATCCCTGGTACCCACGGGTCCAAGTGGATTATGATCTGCTGAGCTAGAATTTGTGATAATGATAATATATATATATATATATATATATGTGTGAAAAATAAGCAGGTCGTCACAATTTCTGCACGAAAAGTGGTTTTCTGCGATGGTTTGAGCGGGAAAAATGGTGTTTAGTGACGACCGTATTAGTGACGGTTTTAATTTCGTCCCTAAAAGTGACTTATTAGTGATAGTTTTGACAACTGTCACTAATACTTACACTAACAGTGACGATTTTCAAAAACCGTCACTAATAAGACACTTTCAGTGACGAAATTAGAATCGTCACTAATAGCTTCATCACTAAAAACCAGTTTTCTTATGGTGTTTAAAGAGGTAATGGTGGTCTAAGTCCCACATAGAGATATTAGGAGATTCCAATTATATTTATTAACAATTTTATTTAATTATAGGATTGGTATATAATGATATACACAACAACATATCAAAATTATTGTTCATGGATCTAACTCACCAAAATTTGTTAGTAAAACATGTGCTCTCCTAGCAGGTTTAAGTAGTCTTTACCTAGACCAATATGACATGATATCTTATAAGTTAATATTATTGGATGTGTGAAATATCCATGAATCATTATGGTCTAATGGCTTTTTTATGACGTTACTTATGCCAAAGTTTGTATTGTCTTCAAATTTTATAATGGAGTTGACAAGATTCAAAGAAGAATAAGCCTCTAAAAAAGTTCTATGGATCAATGACTAATTTTTGTAGCACCTACCTCACAAGTGCAACTAGCAAATGTATTTTTGATTTATTATATTAAATTAGAAAATCCTAAATTTTATCTTTTAATTAATTTATCGACACAATTTTTTTATTGTAATAATAATTATAATAAATGAAGGATAATTTTAAAATTGTCCAATTTAAGCTAATAGACACAAAGCGGGAGCTTGCTAGGCTTTTATTTTTTATTTATTTCAAGTGAGAAGCTCAAAATTATTATTTTTTTAATTTATGAAGAATTAAATTTAAACTCACCTTCAACTTTATAATTGAATACAAGGGTTAAAATGTTTTAATTTTAGTCTAAACTTAACGGTAGACTAGCAGAAGGTACTTCTTGAAATTGAATGACAGGGAAAGAGAGTTTTCGGTAGTTTTGTAAACCTCAAGGGGGTAGAGTGTCATTTTTATAAAACTCAATGGATGTTGATGGATTTTACCTATATTTTTAAATATTTTTATTTGTGAAATTGTAATATAAGGGTAAATTATTTGAACATTTTCTTTATTTTTTGTAGTGTAGTTTGGATAATACTAATATCATCTATTTCTTTAGGGGTTAGTGGAATTTGAAGGTTAAAAATTTTAGGTAAAATCAAGTGAAAGTGAAAGCATTTTAATTGATTGAATCAAATAAATACAACCTCATATTTAGGAACTTGAAGTTCATACATTGCATTTGAATGCATATAAATGAATTTGGATGAAATATAATTTAAAACTGCACTAAATTTAGCCAAAAATCTAAATAAATTTAAATTTGAATCCCTTTTTATATTGCCAAAGTACAATTTAACTCATGTTTGGAAATTTATAATTTGAACATTACATTGGGTCTATGTATATTTGAATGAAATGTAATTTAAAACTATTTTAAATTAAGCTAAATTTATATAAATTTAAATTAAAATAATTTTAAATTCACACTCTCAACTACAAAGTAAATATATATTTTTCATGAAAGAAAAATCTAGACTTTTTTAAGTGATAAAAAAAAAAAAATGCCCTCATGCTTACAATAGAAAGAATGGTACAGCTAGCAGGTACTACAACCCTACAAGCATCGTCTTTCAAAATCCTAAACCAAACCCTTAATATATAAGATGCTCAAAGTTACCCGCAAAAGTGGATATTAATAAAGTCCATGTGAAGCTAATTATATAATAATTAATAAATCTCATGTTGTCCTAATTTATTTAATGGAAAGGTTGCTTAAAGTGGACAATGAGACAGTCCCAATGCAATTTTTTTTTATTTTTATAAGCTGTCGTTATCAGGAAGTAAGATTAGGTGCATGGACTGAATGACTACTCTATTTAGCTAGCACGTGAGTGGGCATCTGAACCATCTTTTATATATATATATATATATATATATATAAATATATATATTGTGCGTGGTTTTGGACAGTCATGCGCCTGCACTTCCATCCCCCATCCCACAGATCTAATAATGGACTCTCTCTCTCTCTCTCTCTCTCTCTCTCTCTCTCTGAATTACTGCCAATGCTCAAAAATAAGATTTATGACCTAATTTCCTGTTTTTAAAAAGTTTGAAAGCGTAAATAGTTAGAATTGCAATGGCTAATATTTATATTCTGTATATTTCAAATAAATTCTGAATTGTATGAACAATTGTTCGATATGATTTTATGTTTGGAGAGATTTTAGATTTAGATTTAGATTTAGATAAGATATAATATAAAATTATATTACTATTTGTCTAAATCCACCCAAATTCAAAACAAAAGTCCGAAATTCATGTTGTCAAATGCAACATAAAAGTTTTTAAGTGTTGTTAAAACTTGATATACATTATTGACCCACATCTAACAGTTTAAGTTTTTAGATAAAATGATAATCTAACATGGTATCAGAATTAGTTTTCAGGAGGTCCCGAGTTCTAGTCTAATTGTCGATATTTATTCTGTGATGTTTAAAAAAATTGTACTCCCTATCATAAGTGTTATTTATCGTGTGTTTATCTCTTCACATGCTGTGGGACTACACGTGTGGGAGAGTGTTAAAGTTTGATATACATTTTTGGTTCACAACCAAACAGCTTAAGTTTTAAGATAAAATGGTAATCTAAAAAGTGTGATTATATCATCCTTGTCCAACTCTTCAGAATGTGATGTTGATGGTTCGATTAAAATAGTTTCATTTAAAATACAATTGTCATAAAAAAAAAAAAAAAAAGGGTTCACTTAGGTAAGTTGAATCATGTGTCAACTAATTAGCAAAATGAATAAATGGAGAATCACTTAAAAGAGGCATAAGTTAAACACTACGGGCGAGACATACATTGCCTACGGTATAAAGTCGCGAGAAGATGAATGAGTATTGAGCAAGTATATTAAACTTTAATAATATGAACCTTTAATGTTATGAAACAGTTTTAATTTATTATTAGATTTTGAATCTTTTTATTAGAATTTATTATTTTAAATTTATAGTTATAATCGTAGAATTAATGTAGGTTTGATTCCAAAAAAGTATAAATATATGCAATGGTTATCGTAAGAGTATCTTCCACTCAATTCAACAAAGATCATGCAATAGTCCAACACTAAACAGGTATCAATGTTTTTTATTCCCCGCATAATCTCTTTCTTTTTCACTTTCTCCTCGTGGTCTCTTCCTTCTCCATTTCCATTTCTCCTGACCTCTTTTATGTCTTTTTACCTCTCTCTTTTCTCTCTCTCCTTGTACGATTTCCACATTAACTCTATTGATATTCTCACACTTTTGACAAAAAATTGAAATAATGAGTCCATTTATAATAAATTCACAATCTATCTATCTAAATTCACATTATTCTTTTAATGATGTTTAATTTTTTTTTTTATCAAAATGAATGTAAGAGTTCCTTTTAAAAAAGGAGAGAGAGAGAGAGAGAGAATGAAAAATAACACATTTTTATTATTTATACACTCGTGTAGTTATTTGACATGCACATCTTACATGTCACCTATCACATCATTAAACACCTTTTTTCTCACATGGATAAAACTAGGACATCAACTTCCCCCACTCCACTCAAATTGTTTACTCTACTTGGGAGCTACTTAGTTATTTATAATCAAGGACATTAGCATTATTGCATACCCTAGCCACACCAGTGACGGAGAAAGAGCAGCTGCCCCAAAGCCAGCCCCACGCGGTAAGTTACAAATCATTTACTTAATCAAAGTTTTGCATGAAATTTGCCTCCCAATTTTTCAAATGATATATACATCAATAATCCCAATTGGGGAGGGGTGAGCGCTGTTAAAGCGTGATGGAATAACTAGTAAATTAAACGACCCCACCATGCATATATATAAAAAGCTACAGCAGTGTGAATGTGTGTCCACATATCCATCCAGTAGGGTACTGAGAGGGGTGATGAGCTGTGACAATGAAACAACAAGGGCATGCGTCATGCATGCCACTGCAATCATTTGACCTCCTACCCCTCTTCACTGCCACTCTACTGTACTCTACTACTACTGCTGCTACTCATTAACTTATCCACACTAACGTCTATTTGATTAAATTAATTAAACAAGTAGACATGTTCATCTTTCTTCTGTTATTTAAATTCCTTCTTCCCTAGCTAGCTATCATTAGATTATTAAATTGCACATGTCTATACCCGACTAATCAAACCCCAATGTATGTTTGAATTAATGGTGAACCAAAGCTCAATTATTTAGCAGGAATATTGAGAGTGCATTATTGGAATAGAACCAAAGCTCCAACTCTATCCATTTTATGGTAGAGGCTTGACCATTCGACTGTGCTAGGAAAGGCTGTGAAAAATTTACTTATTTACACATTGTAACTTAGTTGTTTAATCAAGTCTTTAGATTTTTCGTCGATTTTCAGTTTATAAGCTATTTATGTAGATGGCCACCCAAAATTCATATGTTTGATTTGTTGCATAAAATATGATTAACTAGCTTAATCTAGTAATAGGATTTTTTTTTTCTCAATACATATTGTAGTCACCCATGCAAAGCAATTTTTTCATCATCAAACCACCTAGAGAATCACAAGGAAGATTGCTTGTCTGTACAAAGGTCATCCGCTCATTAGGCGAGACGAACAATTAATTGCCAACTCAAGCAACATAAGTCGTCTAGTCATGAAGTAATAGTTGCCCAGTTACCGACAAAAGAACGAGCAATCATCGGATATAAGAGTCAACTATAATAATTGAACCATTACTATTTAGAAATTGTCCCAATTTATAACCAAACTTTTAAAAATATTTTGAGTTTATGACTCATGACCATAATTACCTTTTGTGCACAATTTGGAATAAACTGTAACTCTAAATTTAACTTGGAGAGGTTATAAATATGTGCTTAGTTGCAGTTACAATAAACCTTCACCATAGTCAACTTAATTCACACAATGTGACATTCAATTACCACTTCAAGCTCTGCATCAATCACTTTATTTCTGAACTTTAATCTCTTATTTCTTATACTTTCCTGTTTCTTTCTCTTTCTCCCTCCTTCTTTCTCTTTCTCCCTCCGACTCTTTGTTTCTTTTTGTTTTATCTCGGTCACCTCTCTCATTTTCTTCCCTCTTTCTATGATTTTTACGACTTTTATGACTCTCATTTATGTTTTCTACTGCTCCATAGTGAATGGAATAATGTAAATTTTCATCAATAATTTCTATATAAATTTTCTCAGAAACAAATCTTTGGCAACTCAAACGCAACCTTAACTTCTTCATGGCGAGGGACGGTCATGTAAACGTAGGGAAGAGGCAAGGCGAAATGGACGGAAGCCCTCCCGAACACGGTGGACCCGCCATGGAATTCCAGAGTGATCACAGCGAGGGAAGGCATGGACTCGCGCTTGACTTGAGCCCAGGCCTAAGGAGAAAGTGGAAACACAAGTTGGATGCGATTGGGGAAAAAGAGTGAAAGCACAGCCACATGCAAAAAGGTTCTTCTTCCCTCCCACCCTTCTCTTCCTCCTCCTCCTCCTCCTCCTCCACCCATTGCTCGTCATTAACAGCCAATTTTTTTGTCCTTGGGGAGTAATTGCACGTATGGGACCAGAAAGTTTTGGCATCACAACTTGTAACGTTTTTTTTTTTTTTTTCTTTTATATTTTATTGGAGGCTGACCGAATTACATAACGAGTCGTAATCCATCTCTTATCCTGTACGTCTTGTTTGTCGTAAGATTCGACCGTAAAAATATTAACGTAAAATTTTTAAAGTCCAATCATTAGGATGTCACTTAATAAACAGCATACATCTATAAAGGAAAACTTCAATAGCATCATTGAAAAAAAAAATTATTTATATTTGTATAAAATTTTGCAACATCCCTTGAGTTTTTTGAAAATGACATTCCACCCCTGTATTTCTGAAAACTATTAAAAAAAACCCCTTGAGATTTAAATTTGATGACAAAATGAACATTCCGTTAGTTGACTTTTAGTCAATCATTAAATATACATGAAAAAATGAGTAAAATGATAATTTTGTTCTTTTTTATTCACGATTAGATAATTTAAGAAAATGCCTTTAATTCAATAAATTAAATTGAAAAAAATTGTTCAGTTAAGTAGAATATGTTTTGGAAATTGAACGTATAAATGAATTGGATACCTAGTTCTCTAGTTAACCAACTTGACTAGTTTGAGTCAGCTAGTTGACATAAGCATGAGAACATAATTCGATTTTTATTTTAAAAATTAAAAATATATGTAAAATAAATAATCTAATAATTCAAAAAAAATATTTAAATAATATTATTGTTATAAAATTTTTATATGTAATTTACATGCAAATTAAATAACTAAATATATCTTTAAAATTAAATTATGGTATAAAAATCAACTCATATCAATCGGTTAGTCTAATTGTCTCTTGTTTTCTGAGTTTAGTCGAATCTCATATTTAATGACCTAATAACTTGGATAAAATATAAATAAAAAAAGTTTGTGAATTGGTTAGATCAAAGGTTAATCATTTAATATAAATTTGGATGTTCTTTATCTATTTAGTACTCATATTTTGCACAAAGAACATTCAACCTTATTGATATGCCAAAAATAAACTAGCCAATAAGAGCAAGCCAACACCTGACCCGTGGTCCCCTCCCCCCCCCCCTCGAGTCAAGCAATTTGATGAGAGCAATCAACTCCAACTCAATAAAGAGGAGGAGAGATCTACGCCAGCGGCTTAAATGGTCGAATGATGTGCGTGAACACTTTATGACCTGGGTGCAATTCAAGCCCCGTGCAGTAAAGACAAATCACCCAAAGGGTCAACTCTAACCCCTATAAGAAGGGGGGCAAGGAAGAGGTTAAGGTAAGTCATTCAACCTATTCTACTGTTGCATTCATCCTCTCTAGAGCATCCCTTTTACTTAGGCATCGGAGTGATCCACCGGATTACACCCCGGGTCCTTCAATCCTTTCTTCTCTTCCACTTTCAGGTCAGCGGAAGTCGAAGGAGCAACCCTACTAATTTTACCCAGCAACAGTTGGCACCTTTTGTGGGAACCTGCTTTTGAGAGGTGATCATATCTTGCTATTGACTGTCAAAATTCAGGCAACGCCGACCTTACACAATTCTACTTCCATCCCTGCTATGAGAAAAGAATCGTCCCAGTCCATCCACTCCACACCCGCGCAACCAACGGGTGTCAGCAGGGAGGAATTCCTCACTTTTCAAAAGGAAATAAAGGATATGCTTAACCAACTCTTACAACAAAAGAGTCAGGAAGGGCACGTCCTCCACCAATAGCGAGAGAGCCCTAATACAAACAAGAAAGCTGACAAACCAAAGGAGAACGAGGAAAAAATCTACCTCAACAAGAAGGTAGAGGATGCAAATAGCGTAGATGTCAACCAACCAAGATCCACAGAGCTCGAAGAAAGGATCAAGAAAATAGATCACATAGAAAAGATGATGAAAGAGGGCAGAAGCAAACCCTTCTACGGGGAAGCGTCCCTAAGGTCCTCAAAGCCACCATTCAATAAAGAGATCATGGAGGCTCCAGTGCCAAGTGAATTCAAGATGCCCACCTTCGAAAGGTACGAAGGTCTGTCCGACCCAGTTGATCATCTGGACACCTTTAAGATGGTGATGCAGCTACAAGGGGCTCCAGACGCCATCATGTGCCGAGCTTTTGCAACAACCCTTAAAGGTACTACCAGAGACTAGTACCAAACTCTGCGACCTAGATCAATCAGTTCCTTCTCAGAAATGGAACAACTGTTCACCAGCCACTTTTTTAGTAGCTGGAGAATTGCTAAAACAATGGGCCATCTCATGAGTATGGCGTAAGGAGAGCAGGAGACTCTAAAGAAATTCATGCACCGCTTCAACACAGCAACCCTAGAAATCCGCAACCTAGACATGGGGGTGGCTTTAGCAGCCTTGATAACGGCTCTTCAGCCCAAAAGTTTCTTATAATCTCTAGGGAAAAAGCCACCGGTGGATATGGGGGAAGCTGATGGCTCGAGCACAGAAATACATCAACCTGGAGGAGATGATGGACACAAGAGGAAGTTGCATAGAACGGAAAAGGAAAAGTAGTAGCGGGGAGATGGGAGAATCCTATAGATCTGTGAAAAGACAAGAGACTAGTACACTACATGCAAGCCCAAAGATAAGAGGGCAACCCAGTAAGTTCTCCCCACTTACACACCCCTGAATGTACCGTGCTATAAATTGCTGATGCGGATCAAAAAGAAGGATTACGTCTCGTGGCTCGAACCCATGCGAACACCTCTTCACAAGAGAAACATGTCCAAGTTTTTCGCATTCCATAGGGATCATGGCCATGACACAGAGGAATGCATCCAGTTGAAGGAAGAAATCGAAGCCCTAAGAAGAAGGGGATACCTGTCAAAATTTATAAAGAAAGAAGATCCATAAAGGGAACCTCTCGAGCAGAGGAGGCCCAGCGTAAAAGAGAAGGAAGAGCAGGTCGTAAGGGAAATTGCGGTGATCTTCGGAGGATCTGCTAGTGGAGAAGATAGTGGGGGTGCTCGAAAAAGATATGCTAAACAGGCGCTCTTAATGGAAAAAGGGGAAACAAGTAGCAAATGAAAGAAAAAAGATGACGACATAACCTTTGACAGCAGAGACGAAGAAGGGGTACAGTAGCCGCATGATGACGCACTAGTGCTCTCCCTACTGGTGGCGAATTACAAAGTCAGACACATATTAATAGACAATGGGAGCTCAACAAAGGTCATGTTCTAATCGGTCCTGATCGGAATGAAAATCGGTAAGGAACAGCTCAAACCAGTCTCAACTCCACTAGTCAGATTCAGTGGAGATGTTGTGGTCGACCGACCTTCGGTGTACAATATCATATCGGGCCACCCTTTGCTTAATGCAGTTCGGGTTGTAACGTCAACATATCACCTTAAAATCAAATTCCCTACACCACACAGAACATGGTTTGTCAAGGGAGATCAAGCAGCTGCTCGAAGCTGCTACGTAACGGCTCTGAAAGGAAAGATGGAGGCAAGAGAAACCCTAACGATGGAGGACATAAAAGCAAGGGGCAAATATCCTCTAATCAGTACAATGGATATGTTAAAAAAATACTATTCTTGAGCGTTTCTTACAACATAGTAATAAAAGTTCCGATTACAGCAATTTGTACTGCGTCAATAAAGTTTAAGGATATATATATTACAAGTGAAGTTCCAGCCGACTAGCTTGCCTTGCTCCCCTCTCTAGCTTCCTCTTCCTCCCCATCTTCTTCCTCGTCCAGATCTTCCCCAGATTCGGGACTCTCGTTGCCATATTCGTGTGAGCTCACACCGTCCAGGGGAAGGTCAGGGTGCTTGGTTTTGACCTGTTCCCAGTACCTCTTGAGCCCCACCCTGTAAGCTTTGGAGGTGTCCATAACGAGCCGCAGTAAAGGAGTACAAGAACTCCACACAGTTCATTACTTCCCAAGGTACGACACATTTAAACATGCATTTATCACATTTCCGCAGGATAAATAGGATGGTGATGATGCCTCGGAAAAAGGGTTAGATTGAAACCCCTAATAAATGAGCACGATTTGTTAAGCATCAAAGGTCCAAATAATGAACACGACTTGTAAGGCCAAAAAAAGCCCAGCATATGAGCATGGCTCATTAGGCACAGAGGTTAAACTGACGAGTATGACTCAGAAGGCTGAAAACAGTCCAGCAGATGAGCACGACTCATTAAGCATCAAAGGCCCAAGTGACGAGCACGACTCGTAAGGCCAAAAACAGCCTAGCACATGAGCACGACTCATTAGGCAAAGAGGCTAAACTGACGAGCACGACTCGGAAGGCCGAAAACAGCCCAGTAGATGAGCACAACTCATTAAGCATCAAAGGCCCAAGTGACGAGCACGACTCGTAAGACCAAAAACAGCCCAACACATAAGCACGACTCATTAGGCAAAGAAACCAAATTGACGAGCACGATTTGGAAGGCCGAAAACAGCCCAGCATATAAGCACAACTCATTAAGCATCAAAGGCCCAAATGATGAGCACAACTTGTAAGGCCAAAAATAGCCCAGCAGATGAGCACGACTTATTAGGCGTAGAGGCCAAATTGACGAGCACGACTCGGAAGGCAAAAAATAGACCGGCAGATGAGCACGACTCAGTAGGCATAAAAGGCCATGAAGTTGCTTAGTAAAATCAGTTCGGTAAAACTCGCTCCATGAAGCAACTCGGCACGAACTGCTCGGCAAGCCCCGCTCTGAGAAATTGCTTCATGAAGCTGCTTGGTAAAATCAGTTTGGCAAAACTCGCTCCATGAAGTGGCTCGGCACGAATTACTTGGCAAACTTGCTGGGCAAGCCCCACTCCGAGAAATTGTTCCATGAAAATCAATTATGAAAAACTCACTCTACGAAGCAGCTCGGAAAACTTATTCGGCAAGCCCCGCTCCGAGAAATTGCTCCATGAAGCTGCTCGGTAAAATTAGTTCGGAAAAACTCACTCTATGAAGCAACTCGGCATGAACTGCTTGACAAACTTATTCGGCAAGCCCTACTATGAGAAATTGCTCCATGAAGCTGCTCGATAAGATCAGTTTGGCAAAATTCGCTCCATGAATTAGCTCTACACACTTGAGTCTCACTTCGAAAAATTGCTCCATGAAGCTGCTCAGTAAACTCAGTTCGAAACATTAGTTTGGAACATGAGCTCGGAAAATGTTCTCCACCACTCAACTCGGAACATGAGCTCGGAAAACATTCTCCACCACTTAGCTCGGAACTTAAGCTCGAAAAATCTCCTCCATACTCAGTTCGAATCAATTCGATAAAAGCCCTCCATGAAGCAGCTTGGAACATCAGCTCAGAAAATTCTCCCCAGTTCGGAATATCAGCTCGGAATATTAGCTCAGAAAATTCCCCCCAGCTCGGAACATTAGCTCGGAAAATTCTCCCCATCTCAGAACATCAGCTCGAAAAATTCTCCCTAGCTCTGAACATCAGCTCGGAAAATTCTCCACAACTCGGAACATCAGCTCGAAAAATTCTCCCCAGCTCGAAATATCAACTCGGAACATTAGATCGAAAAATTCTCCCCAACTTGGAACATGAGCTTAGAGAATTCTCCCCAGTTCAGAACATCAGCTCAGAAAATTCTCCCCAACTTGAAACATTAGCTCGAAAAATTCTCCCCAGTTTGGAACATCAGCTCGAAAAATTCTCCCCAGCTCAGAACATCAGCTCTGAAAATTCTCCCCAGCTCGGAACATCAGCTTGAAAAATTCTCCCCAGCTTGGAACATTAGTTCAGAAAATTCTCCCCAGCTTGAAACATCAGCTTGAAAAATTATCCCCAGTTCGGAACATCAGTTCGGAAAATTCTCCTCAACTCGGAACATCAGCTCGAAAAATTCTACCCAGCTCGGAACATCAGTTCGGAAAATTCTCCTTAGCTTGGAATATAGCTCGGTAAATGTCCTCCGTGAAATAGCTTGGAATATTAGCTCGGAATATCAGCTCGAAACACGCAAAAAAAAAAAAAAAAAAAGAGGAGGAAGAGAGAAAGAAAGAAGAAGAAGAAGAAGAAGATGAGGGAGCATTACATATTTCGGGGGGAGAGTGCAAATTCAAAATTCCGTCCAAAAATTTGAAACTGAGGGGGGGCCAACAAATATGCCCAAAATAAACTAACCAATAAGAGCAAGACAACACCTAACCTGTGGTCCCCCCCCTCCTCCCACCCCCCCCCCGGAAGTCAAATAATCTGACGAGAGCAATCAACTCCAACTCAATAAAGAGGAGGAGAGATCTATGCTAGCGGCTTAAATGGCCGAGTGATGTGCGCGAACATTTTATGACTCGGGAGCAATTCAAGCCCCATGCAAAAATTCAAATCACCCAAAGGGTTCACTCTAACTCCTATAAGAAGGGGGGCAAGGAAGAGGTTAAGGTAAGTCATTCAACCTATTCTACTGTTGCATTTAGCCTCTCTAGAGCATCCCTCTTACTTAGGCATCGGAGTGATCCCCCGGAGTACACCCCGGGTCCTCCAATCCTTTCTTCTCTTCCACTTTCAGGTCAGCGGAAGTCGAAGGAGCAACCTTGCTAATTTTACCCAGCAACACTTATAATTTTAATTTATGAAATATAAATTTTAAAATTTTAGTTTACGTTTTTTTTAGCATCATATTTGATAGGTTGCTTAAATTGAAAATATTGAATTATGTTTTATTTGTTTTATGATATGTTTAGTCATTTAATGAAATTACATCTAACAAACATTTTGTAATACTATAATTACAAGGTATTTGTTATAATTTATTATTGATTTTTATTTTTATACATTTTTAAAAATTTTAAAATAATAATAAAATTATGTCGATTTATTCAAAATGATTGGATTAGTAAACTATTCAATTCGAGAATCGATTAAGTTTCCAATTCATTTATTACTAGCCAATTTTTAATTTAATTTGTTTAAGTTAATATCATTTTATATATATATATATTTAAAAAATTAAATGATAAAAAAATTATTTTATCATACTTATCCCAATTGATTGATCTAAAGAAATTAGACCATTAAACCGTTCAATTCAAGAGTTAGTTAAGTTTTCAATTTGGTTATTTAATTTTAAAGAAATACCCATTTTTTAAATTTAATTTATTTTAAAATATTATTTTATTAAAATAAATTTTATTTTTTTCACATGTACTTAATAGTTGACTTACGGCCAATTAACTGAAGGTTCTTATTGTCAATAAATTTAAATTTTAAGATATTTTTTGATAGTTTTAAAAGACGTAGAAGAAGGTGGGTGTCCTATTTAAAAAACACAAGGGTGTTGAATTTTACCCTTGGTATTTTTATTGCAACGCAGACCAGAGCGAAGTCTCAAAATCTGAGACTTCGACAAACCCTTGCAACTAGTTCTCACTTGTCACCAAGTTTAGACAAATGCTTCCGTCAAAACTATTACTTGATAAGTTAAAGTATTACCCCTACTCCTTAATTTAAACTCAAACTTTCTCCCCGTTGGCAATTAAAGTGTTCTTTACAAGTTGTACCTTTTAAAATTTACTAGGTTAAAAAATTAACTAAACCGACACAAGGGCCTTAACTAGCTTGATAGTAGGACAGTGATGGGACTCGTAGCATTCTGAGTTTAAGCATGAGATTTCTAATTTGGTCTAAAGGGGGAGGGGGAAACCTTCCGCTGCATATAACTAAGTTTACATTCACAGACCAAACTAAATTAGAAACAAATGGAATAACAATTGTAAAACGATGACATTTTAGACAAATACAAAATATAAAATTTGACCATTCTCAAATTTAACCTAGAAATTTTATTCCTATGTGTTCTTTTTTAATGGTGAGATGCATATTTTAATTCCAAAAGGGGGGGGGGGGGGGAACAAAACAAACTGAACGGCCAAAAAAAAAGGCAACAACAGAAACCTGTCAAAGAAAATATATTAATTTCTTTATTTTGTATCTACTAACATGGAATGCACTACAATATCCACATTAAAAGGCTTTTGTTAGACGTTAAAACGCTTTTGTTAGTATAACAGATGTGAAATATTATATTGGTACAGTCTACATTACAGGACCTAGGCTGAATTTTAGTTAGGGATCAGAGAGCGGGTGGCTAATACATCACCAAAGCTGAAGGACCCAATTGTACATCGTACACCAACTAGGGACTAACATGCGACACGGGGTGATTCCATTTCATCTTCTTCAGTACAGTCGGGCCTGTGGGAAGAAACAGTAGTGGGGCTTACAGAGTAAATGAGTTCTGGTTCACACAGGGACGTAACCTAAACCCATTCAATTCAATGCAACCAAGGTGGCGGGCCATTTGCATGGCTAACACCCAAACCAATCAAGACCTCTCTCTCTTTCTCTCTCTCTCTCTCTCTCTCTCTCTCTCTACCACACCCAGCCATTTACTTTTCTTCCTCCGTTTGATAGGATGGAAACCTGACCAAGGAAATGACGGTTGCATTGAGCCATCCAAATGCTAACTTTGTAGCCCACGAATTCTGAGTTTGAACAAAACAACCAAACCTGAATTCTATTTCTTTTCAAAGTTTACAAATTAGCTCTTCAAAGGCTAAGCCACCAGTCCCACGTAAATCTGAAAGATGTATATGCCAAAAACAAAGAGAAAGAAACAAAGAAAAAACTATCCGCTGAAACCCAAAATGATGCAATAAATATCACTCTATTACAAAGCTGAGAGAGTATTCCAAGTTCTTAAAGTTCTGACATTTCCCTCTAACCAAATACTCCAAGAGATTGCCATAATTGAACATTGACACAAAGCCGCCTCTTCCCCCCCCTGCCCCCTTCCCCTTTCCAAACCACTTAAACATCAAAGAGCAAACACTTCCAAGAAGGAAGTGCATGCCCAACTCTCCAAAAATACTGAACCTGTTCCCAAGGGTCTAAGAGAACTGACAATGTAAGAGAAAGTGTGAACAAGTCTCTCTACTTTTGAAGCAAAGGACATACACATCAAGTGATAGCAAAATTGTTAGGTCCAAAAACATTTGTAAATTGCGAAGAATGGTGTCACTTCTAGTTTTAGAGAGTTAATCCTAGCTAAAACTAGACACTGAAAATAAAAAATGGTTAGCTTATTGGAAAACTCAAAGGAAAGAGAAAGATGTCATTTGTAAAATACAAATGCAATATGGGTAAATTCTCGTGACCCACCTTAAATCCCTCCTCTAAATCTCTATCAACCCCTGTATAAATCATTTTGTTGAAATCAACAGTAATTATGAAAAGGAATGGCAAAACAGGATCTCCCTATCTTTAGACCCTTGAAGACCAGGGCGTGGCCTCCTGGTTCACTAGAAAATAAATGGTCAGAAATGAAAGGCATTGCTAATCTAGTTCCTCCATCTAAATTCAAAATATTTTTGTTAGATTACCACTTTACCTAAAAGTTTAAGCTGTTAGGTTGTGAGCCAACAATGTATATCAAATTTTAACACTCCCCCACACATGCAACCTGACAGCATGTGAAGAGATAAACACATGATAAATAACACCCATAATAAGGAATGTAATATTTTATTTTTTTTAAATTACGAGAAACGAGCCTTGTAATCAGTTCGATCCCATGTTAGATTACCACTTCACCTAAAAGCTCAGTGTTGGGTGGTTTAGGGTCTTCTCAACCCCAAAAGTTAGTTAAAGGGTGAGGCTTTTCCTCATACTTAATAACTGACCACCAACTCCTTTCATAACCGATGTGGGATAACCTAACAATCTCCCACTCACACATTGGGTCCTCTCTCGGCAAGGCAACCATTGGGGTCTCCCCCGCGGCATGACACACTAGGGAGAATATTGGTGAACCGAGCTCTGATACCATGTTAGATGTAACACTTTACCTAAAAGCTTAAGTTATTAGGTTGTGGGCCAACAATGTATATCAAATTTTGACTATTTTCTATCCATTACTCTACCCAAGAAATCCTAAGTAACACAATCATAAGCTTTTTCAAAATCGATTTTCAAAATTGTTGCAACGTCCAGAGAAAGGCACGGAATGTGAGAATTAATAATATTAAAATTCGATGGATTCGCCACTAACGTATTATTTTCCTAAGTGCAATTAGTTCACCTAATTACTACTTGTTGATTCGTCTCGAGACTAATCCTAAACCAAGGAACCAGTAGTCTCGATCTGCATTTA
This sequence comes from Malania oleifera, assembly GCF_029873635.1. Classification (NCBI taxonomy): domain Eukaryota; kingdom Viridiplantae; phylum Streptophyta; class Magnoliopsida; order Santalales; family Ximeniaceae; genus Malania; species Malania oleifera. The sequence continues at coordinate 21,737,805 of NC_080417.1, read as the reverse complement.
CCAGAGTTAAAATCGAGAGTTCAGTTAAACGAGAGGAAGGTACTAGCACCCTCTATACATCCGTTCTACGAACGATACCTAATTAATTACAAATTATACCTAAATTGAATCTAATTGTCTTCAATTAACTCATTTAAAATAAATAAATAAATAAATAAAAATTTAAAAGAAAAATGAAAATCACAGTGCGATTTAGGAAAGTTTAATAAGACCTCCAAACGAGAGGATCTTGTTAGAAAAAATCACTTGTTAGAATTAGTGCATTCCCAAGAGGGGGGGGGGGGGTAAATTGGATATTTAAAAATTTATGCCTTGGTTCAACTAATCCAACAACAGTATACCACAACCTAGGGTTTGTCTAAATATTTCCCAATCATTCACAATATTTAAATCATGCACACATTCATAATTAATTAAATCTAAGCATACATGTGCAGGAAATTAAAGTGTTGGAAATTAAAAGTAGACACACGATATGTTATCGAAATTTGGCCAATACTGCCTATGTCCCCGTCTCAGCTCGCAAGCTTGAGGATTACCACTATTGATCACTTATTGGGTGGAGTGGTACTGTTTACAACCAGGTCAAATTACACCAGGTTTAACCTCAACCTTTACAAACTTTCCTTGCGGGGCGAAGAAGGCCCTACCAATCCTTACATGTTAGATCAAACCCCCTCAGGCCATGCCTGGAATACAATCAATGAATATGAAATTTTTTGTACAATTTAGCATTTTTACACAAGCATATATGTACCACTACACACATGCAATAATCAATGCACCTCAAGTAGATAGGAACAATAAGCTCAGGGCAATACGTGTGCAATAACACTGAATCTAATATCAATATTCAATCAAAAGAGAGAGTGTATTCTCAATCAAACTTTGAAACACTATCAATATATATCAATCAAAAGTGGAGTTTCAAAGATTTCCAACAAATGTAATCAAAATATCTCTAAAAAAATTTTCTCAAAATTCTAGCACAAGAGATATTTAAAAAAAAAAGCTTGTGAAAAAGACTTTTGCACAATCACAATACAAGCTTACAAGTCTTACAACAAAAGTTCCAAGACTCACAAGCTACAAAGTTTTTCTCACACAGATTATTAATTAAACCGGGGGAAAAAATCTTAGACCATCTCTCAATAGAAAAACTATCAAATAATCAAAGCAATGAAAGTATAACTTTAACAAGCAATGTAGGATGATTTAAAATACTCTCACTCAAATAGATTTTGCAAAAGAATGATCAAAGGATGAGTGTTTGGCTTTGAGTATGAAGAAGGAGCTCTCAAAAATTCAGAGGATATTTTCGTAATCAAACTCCCTAATCTTAGCTTAATGTTGCGAATGAAGTCATATATATACACATGCCAAGTATTTTGACCGTTGGGACATCAAGGACATTTTGAAAATTGTTTAATTGAGTTTAATGAAAATTAATTCTAATTTACTGCGAAAAAAAATTTCCAACCCGAGAGGTTTCGGTTGACCATTTTCAAGATTCCATCGACCGTAGTACTGTGTTTGGTCGACCAAGTCAATTTTAAACTGGAAATATGATCGACATTCTCAAGGTGATTTTCAAACCCTTCGAGGTTCGGTCGACCAAGACAAATTTGATTGACCATCTTCATGGTTTCGGTCGACTATATCCAAATGAACTAACAAATTTACTCGACTGAGTGTACGGGGTGTCAAGCACGTGAGGATTCGGTCGAACATAAGTGTCACGTTTATTTTGTGATGGTCAATCGAGCAAAGTCAAAGTGTGAACTTCAGTTCGGTCGACAGAAACCACTTAAAATGAGCATTTAAGTCGTTTTTTGAGTTTAAAGTTACATGCATGGACATAGGGTCTATCTAAAGTCAAGGCTCTTTAATTTAGCCTAAAAATCGAAGTCAGTCCTAAAGTCTTTCTACGGTCATTATTGATCTTATAGTCCTATTACGCATGTCATACATGAATTATTATAGACCTTGGATTATAATTACAGACCCAAATGATAAATATGAAACAATATAATACAACTTGAAATAAACAAGGACTTTATGCTTTGCTCCTCTACATTTCCATGGAATGCGCCGAATGATGTGCTCGTTTAAGTGCTTCTTGGCGTCCAAATTGCATCATCATATGAGCTTACGAAGACATAAACCTACTCAAATACTCAAAGAACACAGATGAAATAATGTGGTTTGTCATAATCAAAACAGGGATCTGACCAAAAAGTCAACATCACCCTTAGAACTAATATATGTGAGGTCTAAAATGCTTCTTTACCCTTTGTTAAATCATCGGGATGCACACACACAAAATTCAAGTAAAATCATCAAATTGTAAGCAAAAAATCTTTAAAATATTAACACATTTTTTTTCCAAAATTTTATATAAATTTTCTAATATTTTATAATATTTTTCTAAAAATTTCTAGAATTTTTAAAGACTTTTTCTTATTTTTTGGCATTTTTATTTTTTCCATTTTTTATTTTATATTTGAGTCAAAATAACTCCAACAATTTTTATGTATTTTTTTATTTTCTATTTTTTTATGATTTTTTTTTCTAATTTTCAAAAAATAAAAATATATTTGAAAAATAAAATAAGTAAAACTAGTGGTTTAGAAATCAGGCCGGTTCAAACTGGTCTAAACTGGGTTTTTTTATTATTTTTTTAATCTTCTGCAGTAGTGTGACATCAGCATGATGTCACCTGCCATGTGGCAATTCCTGAGTAGCTCTGAACATTTGACATGGATTGTTGACGTGGCAACAATCCGGTCGTCCAGAGAAAACATAGTTCAAACAGTCAGGATTTCTCCACATCACTCTTCAACCGCACGACTCTGGTTGTGCCATATATCACCATACAAGGGGTGACACACAGTCCCACTAACTTGAATATATAAATCTATTTTCTCTCTCCTCTTTTCTTTTCCTTTCGTTTCTTTTCTCTCTCTTCCTTCTTCTCTTATCTCTCTTTGCTCTCCTCTCCTTTCACAATTCTCTATCCATTTCTTTTCTTCTTCTTTCTTTTCTCTTTCTCTCTCTCTTATGTTCTACTAGATCCTTTTCTCTCTAACCTTCCTATTTGCTCGTAGTTCTTTCTCTCTCATTCCTGCAAATCTCTCTCACTCCCTTTCTCTTTCTTTTCTTCACTTTTCTCTTTCTCTTATTCTCTCACAGTTCTTTCTCTTTGATCCTTTTCTTTCTTTCCTCTTTCTATCTAGCATTTTTCTCAGTCTTTTCTCCTTATTTTGCAGGTGTGAACTAGAAATGATTAACAAAGAGCTTCAAGTTTTCCTTGCATTCATATTTAAACTTGAATCAAAACTTTTTTTGATGAGTTTCTATTTCTCTTATTTTCATTTTCTTCATTTTCTAGTTTTGTTTAAATTTTCTTAGGAAAATTTCACCATATTTTCTTTTTCAACCAAAGCCAGTAAATTAGATTTCTGGGCTTGAATTGATTTGGTTCTATTAACTAGGTCGGATAGCTATCAGCTTGGGCATTGGGTCTAGACTTGATTTGGGTACTGAGCTTAGGAAAAATTAATTGAGCTAGGCCCTATTCATTTTGGGATATTGGGCTTAAATTAACTAATTGTGTTGGGCCCAATTCATTTTGGGATAGTGGGCTAGGTATTGGGTCAACCACTAACTGACCCAAATTGGACCTGGGCCTTTGGGTCTCCGAATCAAAGACTGAAGGGTCAAATCTGGCCCAATGGGTCGGACCTTGGGTCATTGATTCGGATCCAATTCTATGGGTTGGACCTAGATCAATGAGTCGGATCTAGTCCAATGGGTCAGATCTTAAGTCAACGAGTCAAAATTTGGCATTTCAAATCATTACATCTTCAAAATTTTATGTAATTTAAAATAAAAATTAAACACAAAAACAAAAATGAAACCAAACTTAGTCTTCAGTTCCTTCGGTCTTCATGTTCAATGTCAATCTGTTGACCCCATGGGTCATACCCTATTTTGATTATGACAAATACTTAGGTATTTAATGGTTCCCAACTTTGTGTGCAGGTTCTTATTGGCAAATACTCATATAATGGCATGCGACAACCTGAAGTGAAGCCTAAAGACTATTTTCATGGTGTAATTCATTTCACTATTATTGGGTCTGTAATATTTAAGTAAGAACGGTCTGTAATAATCTCTGCATGTCATGCATGTAGGTATTTGTAAGCTCTTAAAATGATAGTAGATTGACCATAGGGACTGCATGACTTTAGGGCACCCTTCGGTCGACCGACGCTAGGTTTTTGGGCGTACTTGAAAAGACCCTAGGTCCCTATATATTGTACACAAAGTCCCCATAATCACTTAACATATCTGAGGAATTAATTGAAATAAAAATGAACTTAATAGGCATAAAATGAGTGAGGTCGGGCGACCGAACCCCAGGTGAACAAATCACCTCGAGCGCCCGAACTGTTGAGAAGTCAACAGCTTGACCTTGGTTCGGGCTACCGAACCAGAATGAACGCATTGCCCTCAGACGCCCGAACCACCTAATAAGGACTTTTCACCAACTCGAGCTACTGAACGATTTAGTTCAAATTAAGCCCCGGGCGACCGAACATACGAGTTCAGGCTACCAACATATGACCGGGCACCCAAACCTCGGACTTAACTCTCTGACTTTTGTTCACCCATCCGAATGACAATTCAGGCAGCCGAACTACTTTATATGAATTTTCAAGATGAGTCTATTCGGACGATCGAGCTTACGTTCAGCCACTCGAATTCCTTTAGGTTGATTAATATTTTTGCCGAGGTTAAAGGGTTAAACAGGGTTAATTTTCGCTAAACTGTTTTAATAAATTTAAGAATACCCTATGTGTCCCCCAACAGTCTTAATTTACCCATTCTCTATATATAGGGGTTCATTTGCAAAAATTAGTGATGATTAGAAAATAGGATTAGCCAAAAATTCTCTTAAATTTCCTAAACCCTACTTGTTCATTCCAACCCCATAACATTCAAACGCTTTCATTCCTTTGAGAAATCTTACTTTGCGAGTGTTTATTTATTACTTGATATTGCTAGATACTCCCACGATTTTGCTTGATTGATTGTCATTGATTTTGGGGAGTTAAGCAAGAGTTTTCCCACAGATTTTTATTTGATAAATATAGTGTTGGGAAAATCTCGTTAGCTTAAGGATCTTTGCATTGTCGTTGCAAGGATTCCTATAGCTTGATTTTGTTGTACAAAATATTTTTAACAAGCTATATTATTCTTTCAAGAAACTCTTGAGCATATTACATTGAAGAAAATATTTTTAGTTGTTTTGAATATTTGCAGCATCTTTGAAACCATGGTATTGAGATTTGATATTTATTGTTTCAAAAAAATAGCTTGATTAGAACACTCTTGAGCATATTAACGATCATATCTTGTTGAGTTTAGCTTGCATAAAAATACACATCACTGATCTTACATTTACCTACATTGTTGATATGTATGTGATTGATTAAGTATACTGCGCGTATTGGGGTACATATTTGCTTTACATGAAAGCATAATCACTGTACCAATCTGATTGAGAAAAATACTGTTGTATTTCCATGCACGAGTCTGAAGATGGAGACTAGCCCTGTGGAATAGTCCCAGATTGGCTTAAACCCAGTTAGGAAAACTAGGTGTGTCATCCTGTTAAGGCGTGTCGGTTGAGGTTAGCCCCTTGAATTGACCTTGTTAGCCCAGTTGAGCATCTAGAGGGGGGTGAATAGAAGTTTTTCGCAGATATGCAAATTTTCTACAAACACAAAACTTTTGCCAAGAACAAGTGCATAATATCATAATATGAAAGTGCAGCAAATGGTAATGACTGAGCAATATAAAAGAGAGAGGAGAGAAGAGAAGCTTAACACGACGATATTAACGTGATTCGGCACCCCGCTTACGTCCATTCCTTGAGACCAACTTAAGGATTCCTAAAATCCACTGTACGATCCTCCTTTGGGCGGAGAAGCCAATACACTCAACTGCTCACAAAGAGCTTTAACAAGGCACTCACTTAGAGATACCCTACAATGGCTCGCAAAGGGCCTTTCTATACAAGTAGTTGATAAGAGGTGAATACAATGTTAAATGCTCCCTTTGAGCTGAGTATCACCACAAGATCCTCACACTATGTCCTCTTTTCAATGGAGTAAAAACAAGAGCAAAAGCCAACAAGAAGAGGGCAAGTGAGTATGAAGGAAACCCTAGAGTAAAAGCACAATAAATGATCTTGATAAGTAAATGAGCTTTCTTGGTTTGAAGTAAATGCAAAATCCCTTATTTAAACACCAAATGGGCGAGCTGGGTGCTGGAGAGCCGTTGGGCATTTATTGATGCAAGACAAGAGCAAAACTAGTCATTCTGCTGCATTTAATGAACCCTACAGCCCGACATTTGTTGACGAGGTCTATACTTCGTCGATGAGCTCTTCAGTATATTTATTGACAAAGCCCTGTGTTCATCGATGAGTTGCTGGTTCTGAATTCATAAAAGTCTTAGTTTCTTTTCATCGACAAGAACCCTGTGTTCGTCGACGAGGTGTGCACATACCTCGTCGTTGATTCCCCTGTATTTGTCGACGAGGAGTGCTCTAAACTTTTAGGCACTCTCAGTATTTTCTCATCGACGAGAAACCTGTGTTCGTCGACGAGGGCATGTGTTATACTCGTCGACAAAGCCCTGTGTTCGTCGACGAGACCCTTCTTACTACTTTAGAAAAAATCCTTTTAAGTTCTAAGAAAGGTCCTTGTCTGTTTATGAGGGATGATCCCTGATTGATTATAATATGTCTTAAATTTTGTAAAACATGTTTGAGGGTTTTTAGACACCTTAAGTAGCTTTACTTGTCTTTGTTGTGTGTGTGTGATATGCCCATTCCTTGCTTTTTATTTGAGTCACTCCATATACAAGGGATTTACAATAAATAATCTCTCTCACTCTCACACTCAATCTTTAGAATACTTGCATGTTATGTAGAGTCCATGAATGCTTTAAGTGGCTAAGCTTTTGGTCATGTCACGAGTTGCTTTTGGCTGATTTGAAACTTACTTGCTTTGGTGCCGTTCTGTGCAGCTGAACAGGACTAGAGAAAAAGGTTAGTAGCCTTAAAGAACTACTAATGGGTTGTTGTCATCAAAACATAGTTGGAATGAAAGACCCTTAACCACTTGGTCTAACATTCTCCCCCTTTTTTACGATGACAATCCATTAGTGTTCTTTTTGAAAGATAAATGCTCCCCCTTACTAAATGTATAGGTTTAGAATTTAAGTAAATTCTCCCCCTTAATGTTTGCATTATATGAATGAAGATTTTATTTAAATTTTCGTCAGCATGCCATCTATAAGTAAGACATTTCCCAAGTTGTGTAATCCTGCATAAAATCGATATGTAACAGTCCAGTATATCAATCATTGTAGTATTCAAGCATGTTGGTACAACGATAGTGCATTTATGTTCAACAATTACAATACCTGTCAAGTGCAATAATTTTAGTGAAATACTAAACGACTACATTACTCGCAGTGACTACTAAGCTACTACACCAACTAGAAATATATCCGAATAAAAGCCTATAGCTCTCCCCCTTTGCCATTATCAAAATTGGGGGAAAGCATAAATGGAGGGCTACTTGTGCGGGTGACCAAGGTGGTCGAAGAGGGCAGCAAAGGAAGCGTCAGTGGTGTCAAAACGAGCGCAGTTGGTGTTTTCTTGACGGGCAAGGGACACATCTAGGGAATCAAAATGAGTGTGGTGACGTATTTCAGACTACGTCATGGCATGCTGAAGGCCATCCAGGTGCTCTAGGATATGGCCATAGGAAGTATCCTCATCCTCGCCTTCTTCATCTTCTTCCTCCATAGCGGCCTCAACTTCATCGATCAGAGCTTGACCCTGTTCGTGGGCTTTGACCCACGTGTTGGTTGCATCATCCTTTTCAAAATGCATGCAATGAAGGGTCGCCTCGGTGTATATATCCTCGGGCGTAGGATGAATGCAGGGCAAGCCAGCGCGGATGAGCTCGAAATGATCGAAAAAGGTCATGAGGAGACGATCATAGGGAAGGCAACCCCGCTTCCGTTTGAGGCTCTCTTCCATATTCTAAACAATGATGGAGGGCAAATAGATACCATGCCCAACCCAGATGCAGTACATACTGCAAAATATCGCCCAATGTGACCTAATCCCATCCACCAGTGCGAGGGCAAAGATTGTATGTGATCATGTGGTGAAGGACCCTAAATTCAACTGTGAGGTCCTTGGATTTGGGGCGGGCGTGGGAGGGAATGCGAGGATTACTAGTAATGAGCTTTAGCACGGCGCGCGAGTCAATCCATTCAAACCATGTGGGCCAAGAAGCCTTGGGAAGGCCTCAGAGTGGATAGTTGTTGCAACCAAGCACGGCGGAGAATGTGTCCTCGGAGAGTCAAATGACGGTCCCATGAACTGTGGAGTAGGCGGCAATGCCACGATGTGAGCGAACAAAATTAGCGTAGAATTTACCAACCAAGTCCTCATAGACAAGCTCTCCTAGGTCGAAGAGAGCATCCCACTCGAGACCTTTAATTTTGGAGAGGAGTGGGAAAATGGAGTTGAAGAAAGTCGGAGGGCACAATCTTCTCGTAAACGATGTGCCGCTTTAGAATGTTATTCTAATAGCGATAGGCGGCCTCTGGAGAGACGAAACGGGGGTCAGAGTTTGCAGGGGTAGTCGGAGAAGGAATGGTGGTAAGATGATGAGAGGAGCCTTCACCGGCCTCGGTTTGAAAGTTACGGCGCTTAGGTCTGGGAGCCATTGAAGGATGAAAGGGAAAGAGAGAGTTGGGAGATGGTAGGTGCAGCAACGAGTGGAGAGCCAAGGAGAGGGGAGGTTGTGAAGAGAGTGTGTATTGGTGAGAGAGAGAGAGAGAGAGAGAGAGGTGGAGTGAGGCAGAGGGTCTAGAGGGTGCTTGGGACAAGGTGGGTTGAGAGAAGGAGGGGAGAGAGAGGCAGAGCGTTGAGAGGAAGGAGAGGGATCGAAATAGGACGGCTAGGGTTTGCAAAAAGAAGGGGTTGTGCGAGCGGGAATATGAAGTGTCTTGACAAATTTCGTCAATGAGGCCTTGTGTTCGTCGACAAAATTAAGAAAATTCGACAAAGAGACCCCTATGTTCATCGATGAATATGACAGACTTCGCAGCGATGAATACCCTATGTTCGTCGACGAGAGCAGGAAAAAAAATTGAGTTAAGCGTAGGATGAGCTAAAGAATGGAGTAAGAACCAATATTATGATCGTATGATATATCTGAAGGAGTACACATGCCTAGGGCATGCCGGATTTTATGGAATCTTTCTTCATTGAGTGGCTTAGTTAGGATGTCGGTGAGTTGATTTTCAATAGGAACATAAACCAACTCAACGTTTCCCTTTTGGACATGCTCTCGAATAAAGTGGTGCCTAATTTCAATATGCTTAGTTCTAGAATGGAGGCAATAATTTTTTGAAATGTTGATGGTACTAGTATTGTCACAATGGATTGGAGTAGCCTTAACTAAGATTTGGAAGTACTCAAGCAGTTGTTTCATGTATAAGGCTTGAGCACAGCAACTACCGGCTGCAATATACTCAGCCTCGGTGGTTGAGAGAGCTATGGAGGTTTGTTTTTTGCAAAACCAAGACACAAGGGAGTGTCTTAGGAAATGACATGTTCCACTAGTGCTTTTTCTATAGGTTTTGCAACCACCGTAGTCAGCACCAGAGTAGCATGTGAGGTCAAAGGGAGCATTCTTAGGGTAGAAGAGTCCTAAGTCATGGGTGCCTACTAAGTATCTAAAGATTCTTTTGACTGCATGAATATGAGATTCTTTGGGACAAGATTGGAATCTAGCGCATAGACAAATACTGAACATTATATCGGGCCTGCTAGAAGTGAGGTACAACAAACTACTGATAATTCCACGATAGAGTTTTTGATAAACATTTTTCCCTTTTTCATCAGTGTCCAGCTTTGTTGTGATGCTCATAGGGGTTACTTTAGACTTACCCATTTCAAGACTGAATTTCTTTAGCATGTCCTTAACATATTTGGCTTGATTTATAAAGATTCCATGTTTCATTTTTTTAATTTGTAATCCTAGGAAGAATGTTAGTTCACCCATCATACTCATTTCAAATGTTTCTGCATAGTTTGAGCAAAATCCTAACACAAAGTTTCATTGGTGGCACCAAAAATTATATCATCTACATAAATCTGTTTGACTAGCATATCATTCTCCTTATGTTTTAAGAAAAGAGTAGTGTCGAATTTTCCTCTTGTGAACCTATTATTTAGGAGAAGTTTACTTAAATGCTCATACCATGCTCTTGGTGCTTGCTTGAGTCCGTAAAGGGCTTTTGAGAGTTTGTGTACATAATTAGGATGAGTGTGGCTCTCAAATCCTGGAGGTTACTTGACATATACTTCTTTATTTATGTATCCATTTAAAAATGCATTTTTTACATCCATTTGAAATGACATAAAGTTTTTGTAGCAAGCAAAGGCAAATAGCATTTTAATAGCTTCTAGTCTTGCCACAGGGGCATAAGTTTCATCATAGTCAATACCCTTTTGTTGGTTACACCCTTGGGCTACCAATCTATCTTTGTTTCTAACAATATTCCCATCTTCATCTTTCTTATTCCTAAACACCCATTTGGTGCCAATTATTGTAGTATTTTTGGGTTTAGGAACTAAGTGTCATACTTTGTTCTTTCAAATTGATCTAGTTCTTTTTGCATGACATTTATCCAGTTTTCATCATTTTCGGCTTCCTCAAAGTTTTTTGGTTCTAGATGAGATACGAAAGCGATATGATTACATCAACTTCTTAGGTGAGATCTGGTGCTAACTCCCTGGGATGGACTACCTATGATAAGATCAGTTGGGTGATTTTTTACAAACTTCCAAGCTCTAGGTAGTTCATGATTCTCTTCTTTTGGTTTATTAGGCTTTTGAGGAGATAATTCTTGATGATCAATGTTTGTGTCTTGATAGTTTCTATCTTGATCATTATTTAACTTAAGTTGCTCAAATTCTTTTTCAATTCTAAAGGTGGTGACTTGATTATTTTCATCTATCTCAACAGGTGTTTTGGATGTGTGAGGGTTTGTTTCATCAGACACAACGTGGGTTGATTCTTGAACAGTTTGAGTTCTTTTGTTGAATACCCTATATGCTTTGTTATTCATGGCATATCTTATAAAAATTCTCTCATCAGATTTTGAATCAAATTTCGCCAAATGATCCCTATCATTTAATATGAAACATTTACATCCAAAAACCTTAAAGTGTGAAATGTTAGGTTTCCTACCCTTCCATATCTTGTATAGGGTTTTCCCTAACTTGGATCTAATGATGACACGGTCACTAACATAGCAAGTTGTTCTAACGGCTTCTGTCCAAAAGTATTTTGGCAAGTTATGTTTATTGAGCATTGTCCTAGCCATTTTTTGGAGTGTTCAATTTTTTCTTTCAACTACTCCATTTTGTTGTGGAGTTCTTAGTGCGGAGAAGTTGTGTGAATAGCCATTTTCGTTGCAAAAGTCTTCTAGTTCTTTGTTTCTAAATTCTCTCCCTCTATCACTCCTAATGTGTACAATTGACATTTCCTTTTCATTCTGGATTTTTCCACAAAAATGAATGAATGCATTACAAGTGTCACTTTTGTTTGCAAGAAAAATTACCCATGAAAACCTTGAGAAATCATCAACTATAACAAATGCATACAGCTTTCCACTAATACTAGCTATGTCATTAGGGCCAAATAAATCAAGATGAATTAACTCTAAGTGTCTTGAGGTAGATATCATTTTCGTGGTTTTGAAAGAGGTTTTAACTTGTTTTCCATATTGGCATGCATCACAAATTTTGTCTTTCACATAATTGTCTTTTGGTAGGCCATTTACTAGTTCTTTGGATGAAAGTTTATGAAGTAGATCCATGCTTGCATGACCTAGTCTCCTATGCCATAACCAACAATTTTCATTAGTAACTTCTAAACATTTAACGTTACAAGTTTTGATGTCATCAAACTCAATTGTGTATATGTTGGATTCACGTTTTCCTACGAGGATGGTTTTTCCATTTAAATCATTTACTAAACATTTGGTGGATTGAAATGTAATGTTTAACCCTTTATCACATATTGACTAACACTTAACAAATTGTGTTTGAGAGTATCTACAAAAGCAACATTTTCAATAGCTAAGGATGAATTACCAATTTTACCTTTACCAATGATTCTTCCTTTGGCATTGTCTCCAAATGTGACTAATTCTTCCTTTTTGTAGGTGAGAGAAAGAAATTTGCTTGCATCTCCCGTCATGTGTCTTGAACATCCATTATCGAGAAACCATTTGTTTCTTATGGAATTGGTCTTCAAGCATACCTGCACACAACATTAAGTGACTTGTTTTGGTATCCACATTTTCTTAAGTCCCATGGGGTTAGTGTTCTTAATCACCCTGTTGGCCTAATAAGGCTTACAATTCTTATTTTGATGATAACAAATCAATGATATGTTTAATATGTTTCAAGTAAAATTTTTTCAGGAAAGTGACAAAGCCCAAGTGCATAAAGAAGCCTATGGATTACAAAGAGCATGAGGAATAAAATTATACTGGTGAAAAGCTCAAATAAAAATTTAAACAACAAAGATGATGGAAGAACAAGATTGAAGATTAAAGAATTATATTTTAGGATGTTCTTAATGTAAGTACTTCAAAGGTTAAACTCAAATATAAAGTGGTTTGAAGCTCATAGAAAATTAAAAATATTTTTTTTAACATATATACTCTAAAAAGTATTTTTTTTTTTAATAAATAAAAAGGGCTTAAGAAGAGAAGATTTTTTAAACCATGTTTTTACACATATTTATTTCAAAATATTTGGAAAATCAAAAATATTTTTTTAAACATATATACTCTAAAAAGTTTTTTTTTTTTTTAATAAATAAAAAGGGCTTAAGAAGGGAAGATTTTTTAAACCATGTTTTTAAACATATTTATTTCAAAATATTTGGAAATGAATTTTAGGAATCTTTGGGAGTAATGGATGGCTTCTAAAAACATCTATAAATAGTCAAAAACTTCAAAGGTTTAAAATAATGATCATAGAGGCAATATTGAAAGGTTTTTGAAATTAAGCAATTCTCAAAAGTTTCAAATCTGGAAATCTTCAAAAGTTTCAGATCTAGAAATCTTCAAAGTTTCAGATCCAACAATCTTCAAAGTTTAAGATCAAGCAACCTTCAAGGTTTTTAGATCAAGCTACTTTTCAAAGGTTTTTAAATCAAGTGATTTTCAAATATTCAAATTTCTCAAAGAATCTAAAATTTTCTTGTGCTTAAACTTTTTGATCTGATATTGATTTATATTTTTGAAGCAAAGTTTTAAAAAATCAGAATCTTTCATTTTCTTTGAAAAATCATTTGGTAATTCATACTAAGCGTTGAGCTTCAAATTTCTTATATTTGAATTACGTTGGAGTATAAGTGAGCTGATCATTGTACAAGTCTACTCTATTGTGAGAGTTCTCTGTTAGAATTGGTGTGATCCCAAGAGGGGGGGGGGGATGAATTTGGTTTTAAAAACTTTTTGGCTAATTTATATAATTTTTCGATTCACCACAGTATCATATCTCATTCAACATGTATACGTGTATGTAAAGTGAGTTTGACAATAAAAGCAAACATACACGTGTGCAGTATCTTATTTAAATCAAATGTGTGCATGAAAATAATTTCGACATTAAATAAACATTCATACACATGTTGAAATTAAAATGCAAGGATTTAAATAAGATAGAAAGAGACACCAGAATTGTTATCGAGGTTCGGCTAAACCAGCCTACATCCCCGCCTTGAACTTACCCCCAAGGATTCCACTATACCTGCTCACTTAACCGGGTAGAGCAAAAACCTTTTATATCCTCTCCTTACGGGGTGAGGAAAACCCTAGCTCAATTACTAGGCTGAGCCAAACTAGTCTCACTTGCGGGGCTGAGACTCCCTAGTTCAATTCCGGACTGAACCAAACCCGTCTCACTTGCAGGGTTGAGATTCCCCAGTCCAATTAATGGGTTGAACCAAACCGTTAAAATAAAATCATTTTGTACATAAAATATGCTTCTGAAATACAAGCAGATATGTATAACATTAAAATCTAATATGCATTCTCATATGATTTTGAAATGAAGCTCATGTAGAGTATGAGTTTTCTGTCAAAATATTTTTCAAGTAAAACTTGAGAGTTTGGAAAATGATTTTCTTTTCTAAAATGATTGACTTTTATAAAATAGAAGGAGAAGCCTTTCAAGCAAGTATATATTAAATTGATATATGCTCAAGGCTCCCTCTTGTATAACCCAAAAAAATTCTCCAACAAATGTATGTCAAGATAAGAGTAGGAGAATATTAGGGTTTTCTTCAAAATGATTGACCTTAGTAAAATTAATCCCAAGAAGGCATTCAAGCAAAATATATGAGCAAGAATATTAGCCCAAGCCTTCAAGACATTATTCACAATAAATTTCACTGAAAAATATTTTTCCAAATAAAAGAATATGGGAGAAATTTAATCTTTGAAAACATGAAAAATGGAAAAGCCTTCAAGCAATATACATATAGAGAATGTTATATGCTCAAGCCTCTTCAAATATAACCCCAAAAATATTTGCCCCAAAAATGGTTTTCAAAAAAAGAGAATAGGAGACATTTTAATCTTTGAAAATATATCACAAATGAAAAAAGAAGGTCATCAAGCAATATATATGTATATGATATATGCTCAAGCCTCTTCACATAAAACCCCCAAGAATATTTTCTCCCAAAATGATTTTCAAATAAAAGAAGAGTAGGAGAAAAATGAGAATTTAAAGAACAAATGGGGTATAGAAGGGTGGGAGAATCAAAGAATGATAAACTAAATTAACAAAGGGATTCTCCAATAATTTTCAAGTGTTTTGAGGTTGTATTTATAGGCAAAAATCCTTTGTGACCGTTATATAGCTGTTGGGACCTTAAAATATATTTTTATTTTGAAAACTATCCATTTTTCGGCAGTTGGGACACTTTCCCGAGAAGGTCGGTCGACCAGGCTCAAGGAACGGTCGACCGAGGCTTGAAATCAACGAGTTTCGGTCGACCGTAGTGAAGGTTCGATCGACCGGCCTCTACTTTTCTACGTAGACACTATTCCGTTTTTTGGCCATAACTTTTTATATACAACTCCAAATTGGATGTTCTTGACATCAATAGAAAGGTAAGAAAAAATATCACAACTTTAATGTTGAACACATTTGAAGATAATGATTTTTGTTTTGGGAAAAATGTCCATCAATGATACAGAAGAAACATGAAGGGAGTTTTTCTCTTACGGATACGTTTCAGTGTTTTGGCCATAACTTTTTTTGTGTAACTCCAATTTGGTCGTTCTTGGTATCAAACTCAAGCTATGGGAAAATTCCACAATTTTCATGGTGAACATGGTTTGATATGAGATCAAATTAAGTGAGGAAATTTCTCATTTCTAACATTCGGTCGACTAGCTGGTTGACCGACCCATTTGAAAATTTTAGTTTTTGCCTTTTTTAACTTTAAAACCTTTTAAAAACCTTTGTATAAGTTAGGCATTTTATGAAAAGAGTTTTTCATGTTATTTGGAGGTCCTATGGTCAATCTAAGGTCAGGTAGTGTTTTAATTTTAAATCATGTAAGATGCATGCACATTCAATCCTAATTACTATTACAACCCAGAAAATAAATAAAGTCTCTGTGTCTTCTACTCCTCAATGCTCCATGGAATATGCCGATTGGTGTTCTTCTCAGTGCTCTTTACAACTTCCATTTTGCATTCATATCTTGTTCTTACAAAAATATAAACCTGTTTACACTCAGTTACACAAGTGGGATACTGTGGTTTGTCATTATCAAAACAGGGATCGGACTAAAAAAGTCAAAAATCTCCCCCTTTTTGATGATGACAAACACATGAGCAAAATTGGGATTGCCTAATAAGGCTCCCCCTTACAATATGCATAAATTCAAAATGATATTAAAAAAAAAATAAGCTCAATTGTAAACATGTAGACTTCACAAATTTTCAAGTTGACAGTTAAGCTCAGTGGTTCAATGTGCAGTTTATGTTTGAGGCTATTTTAACAAAATATTCAAGTTTGTGCATTTTTCATTTTCCATTTTGAATATTAAAAGGCAGAGAGATAAAAGGGGTTTATAATTTTGCTCAAGAAACATCTCCCCCTTTTGTCATCAACAAAAGGGCTAAATTGAGTAGAAAATAATTTTATCATTTAAAATATACTCAGCAAAGAGAACTCCCCCTTTTTGAAGAAAAGAAAAACTCTCCCGTTATGTGATATAACAGTTGGGCATAAAAATTTTATAACTGTTTAAAAGATATAACCATTAAGCATACAGAACAATTTAACTGGTCATTTAAAAGATTAAAATGACATGTAAACAAGGTTAGACCATAAGCATACACAAATTGTTTGCAATTTAAACATATCATATGACCCGTGGAAGATTTGAGTTAAAGGCACACGACATAAGATACCAAAGGAAGGTTTGAGCATAAAAATATTCTAACAAGTTTGCGTGCATTTTCATATGAAATTACCGAACCAATTATGCAATTTTATAACTCATACGTATATAATAATAATGAGGCAAGAGAAAAAATTCTAGTTTTAAAATAAGTTCTTGCCATAAAGTATTATAATAAATATATATGTATATATATAAATATATATATTCCCCTTATAATGTTTGCTTAAAAAATTAGGGGTTTATGCTTGCTGAAAAAGAAACTTTAATTTAAAACTCAAGCAAGCATTATTTTCCTAGTATATCATTTAAGTGCAAATCACAAAGTACTAGAAAAATGAAACCATATAAATCCAAGGATGTTAAATAAATTTAAGAATGGGGATCATATGGAAAAACCTAAACCACTGTGGCAAACAAAATATTTTCATTTATTATATTCAAGGAAGACATTAAAATTAATCACAAGCCACAATGAATTTAAAAGTCAAATCTAAGCAGGAAATGTTGTGAGCACAACAAGATAGAAAAATAATTCCTAGGTGCTCCCCCTATCAATTTGAATGCGTGCTTAGATTCTTTTAACTACTTATACTGATATAATTTGTGAAAGTTCAAGCAGTATAAGTATTAATTTCATATTTTACTAGATATGTGTTAGACGAATAAATTTCACCAGTAAAATGTCCCTAAACACACATGCGCTAAATATCAAGTACTAAGTCATGCATGGTGTTCATGTGTATCCGGAACAATTCATATCAAAGATATTCAGTAGAGACAAGATATAATGTTCAAGGTGTCTAGAAAAACTTTTGACTCAAAAAGTAGAAATAATGAGAAATAATGTGAGTCCATGGGTCAATTGATTCTTATCCTTTTTTAAGGATGGTGCTTAACCTCCCCGGTATAGTCTCAAGCATACAAAAGTGCATTAACGTTCAAAGATGAATTTCATTTAAGCACACTCAACACATGTTCATCTTTCTAAATATTACTTAGCATGCAAGAGATTATAGACATTAATTTCATTTTCCTTAAAAGTGAGGCTTAAACTCCCCCTTGTATATTTGTATGCATACATACTTGCATTAAGTTCAGGATGATAGTCATTTAAGAACATTCCTAAAAAATTCATCCTTTCAAAAGATTTTCAGCATGTAGAAAATATAGACATTTTGCATATACTAGCATGACATATTGCATTTCAATTTAAATACACAATAGTCAATCAATGCTATACTCAAGGATAATGCAATAGGGGTTCAATAAAGATGACACAACTCAAAATTCACAATGAGTGTGTGTGAAATGAAAAACTCCCCCTAAGTCATGCAAATTCTTTTGTCAATGGACCATCATCAAAACATGGAACGTTCAATTTAAAATGGGATGATGCTCTACCATTTGGTTCCGGAGTGGAAGTACATAATCCAAAGAATTTGACCAAATGGTGTCCATGAACTAAGTTCATCCTAAGACACAACCTAAATGTGTACATGTCTTCAAAATACATAGCAGTTTGGATTTCACATGTACTATCCCATGTAATTACTGTGCATCCTAGGAAGGGAACGTGATGCTTATACTAATCAAAAATTGATTTCACTAGGTATACCAGATAGTATAAGCGGTCCTTTTAATGCAGCTACACTGGTTATCTGTTAAGAGAATTTGTCATATGTTCAGTATAGTCTTCCTTATAAGCTATAGATGCATAAGAAAATATATATAGAGGCATACAATAATGTTCATGACCCAAGAACATTTCACATCAAATCATCAGACTTTAAGCACTGGATATAATGTTTAGGGTATTCTCAAGAGCCTTTATATTCAATAAATGAAGATGATGCATATGGATCATTTTTGTGCTTCCTATAAGGATGGAGCTGGGCTCTCCTAGTTATTCGATGATTATGCAAGGATGAATTTTAATTTTCTATTTGGTTTCACTCATCCTTTCAAAAATATTTTAATATTAATTTTATCATAATCATCTTTAGCACAAGGTTTTGGTTTGGGAAAAATCCTATCGAAATTTCGGCAGCATGCCGTATGTAAATCGGACATTTCCCAATTTTACCATGTACCTAAAACTAGATAGATTCACGCAATCAACAAATAATAGTTCAGTTTAAGCATGCGAGAACCTATTTCAACTACCAACATGCAATTCTCATCAACTGCATCTGCCATACAAGAGGCATACTAAACTAAGCATGCAATCAGGTAGTTCAATCAATATATCAAAAAAGAATATAAACTATCCATACGAAAATATGATCATTAGGCAAGTGATGGATAGTGGCATTCAGTACAAATAAGTTATCCATCAAATATAATTGAACTTAAAACAAAAGATGGATATATGCATTTATTTAAAACAAATTATCCATTCATGAGAAAATATAGTCATTTAAATAAGAATGGACATAGGCATTTAGCTCACATCAAATCAAATTTAAAATAATATCCATCAATCATAGAGTATATTTATTTAGCACAAATGGATATTTGTATTCAGCTCATATAAAGCATCCAATGTATATGATAAGCACAATACAAAAAAAATGTATATTGGATGAATTTTCAAAACATGCTGCTCCCCCTCAATTATGTAGCCAAAGAATTATATGTTCAATTAATTGTATTTGGCATAACAAACATTTTCAAATATGAAGACGAGCTTAAGCTCAATTATGAGTTTAGGATTATACATTACATAGCATAAGATCAATTTCCTAAAACTCAATACTATGTAATGGACACAGATATGCTATATTTGAGACATTCATACTAAAGCATATATAGCATCAGAATTCTTATAACAATTAAAACATTTTTTTCCATTTGAATGAGATTTATTTAAATATGCTTATGAGGTTTAATTCAAAAGCTGATAATGACATAAGCATGCACTAGCCACAATATTATCATATATTAACCAATCATAATTATATGTATATATTAAGCTTAGATTGGATAAGGTCATTAAAATTCATATGTTGGCTAGATTTTCTTAGGGTTCTCAATAGAATAATAGAGCATACTAAAATATAATCTTTTAAGCATGCAACTCTATTTAATCATTTAAAGCATTTTGATTCCTTATATATATATATCCTAAAATCTTATGAGTATTAATAAGATATTCTTCTCAAGTGCACCTCATAAGACATCATGCTATTATCATAAAAGATTTATCATGATTTATACAAAAAATTAATACAAGATATATTATACAAATCATGACAAGAAATTAATATAAATGTCATGATTCACGACGACAAATAAATCAAACATAAGATATATCATGTGAATCATACTATGAGTTATTCAATATATTAGAAGGAGAAAAGATTTACCTTTAA
The DNA here is from genome assembly GCF_029873635.1 of Malania oleifera. Taxonomy (NCBI): domain Eukaryota; kingdom Viridiplantae; phylum Streptophyta; class Magnoliopsida; order Santalales; family Ximeniaceae; genus Malania; species Malania oleifera. The sequence continues at coordinate 21,717,821 of NC_080417.1, read as the reverse complement.
GTTTTACTCCTTCTTAATCGTTTAAGCTTGGAGTGGTGTCATCTCTCTTTCGATTACTTATACCTCTTATGATTCCCAAAGGACCTTAGCACTCAAAAGAATGAACTTACAAAAAGGCATTAGTGACTAAGGCACACAAAAAAATTATGCATGGCACACATATGATATGCATTAAAACACGTGTCATGCAAATTTAATTCATTTTCAAAATTTGGGAAATTTGAAATTTGAAAACATTTTCAATGGGATATGATAAACATAACAAACATGAATACTTTCCAAATCCACCAATCATTTGATTTTGCAAACATATTTTCAGATTCAACACAGTAAAATCTATGCAATAAAACAGTGGAGGATTTGCAAAGTGCTGACCCTCAAAATTGGGATACACCGAAAAGTTTAGCCATTGCGATCTTTATGCATAAGCGGTTAAGCCTTTTGCAACGAGGCTTTGATACCAATTGTTGGAATTGGTGTGATCCCAAGAGGGGGGGGGGGTGAATTTGGTTTTAAAAACTTTTTGGATAATTTAAATAATTCTCTGATTCACCACAGTATCATATCCCATTCAACATGTATACGTGTATGTAAAGTGAGTTTAACAATAAAAGCAAACATACAGGTGTGCAGTATCTTATTTAAATCAAATGTGTGCATGAAAATAATTTCGACATTAAATAAACATTCATACACATGCTGAAATTAAAATGCAAGAATTTAAATAAGATAGAAAGAGACACCAGATTTGTTATCGAGGTTCGGCCAAACCAGCCTACATCCCCGCCTTGGGCTTACCCCCAAGGATTCTACTATACCTGCTCACTTAACCGGGCGGAGCAAAAGCCTTTTACATCCTCTCCTTACGGGACGAGGAAAACCCCAACTCAATTACTAGGCTGAGCCAAACTAGTCTCACTTGCAGGGCTAAGACTCCCCAGTTCAATTTCGTGCTAAACCGAACCGGTCTCACTTGCGAGGCTGAGACTCCCCAGTCCAATTAACAGGCTAAACCAAACCAGTCTCACTTGCGGGGCTGAGACTCCCCAGTCCAATTAACAGGCTGAACCGAAGCGGTCTCACTTACGGGGCTGAGACTCCCCAGTTCAATTAATGGGCTGAACCAAACCATTACAATAAAATCATTTTGTACATAAAATATGCTTCTGAAATACAAGTAGAGATGTACAACATTAAAATCTAATATGCATTCTCATATGATTTTGAAATGAAGCTCATGTAGAGTATGAGTTTTCTCTCAAAATATTTTTCAAGTAAAACTTGAGAGTTTGGAAAATAATTTTCTTTTCTAAAATGATTGACCTTTATAAAATAGAAGGAGAAGTCTCTCAAACAAGTATATATTAAATTGATATATGCTCAAGGCTCCCTCTTGTATAACCCAAAGAAATTCGCCAACAAATGTATGTCAAGATAAGAGTAGGAGAATATTAGGGTTTTCTTCAAAATGATTGACCTTAGTAAAATTAATCTCAAGAAGGCATTCAAGCAAAATATATGAGCAAAAATATTAGCCCAAGCCTTCAAGACATTATTCACAATAAATTTCTCTGAAAAATATTTTTCCAAATAAAAGAATATGGGAGAAATTTAATCTTTGAAAACATGAAAAATAGAAAGGCCTTCAAGCAATATACATAAAGAGAATGTTGTATGCTCAAGCCTCTTCAAATATAACCCCAAAAATATTTTCTCCAAAAATGGTTTTCAAAAGAAGAGAATAGGAGAAATTTTAATTTTTGAAAATATATCACAAATGAAAAAAGAAGGCCATCAAGCAATATATATGTATATGATATATGCTCAAACCTCTTCACATAAAACCCCCAAGAATATTTTCTCCCAAAATGATTTTCAAATAAAAGAAGAGTAGGAGAAAAATGAGAATTTAAAGAACAAATGGGGTATAGAAGGGTGGGAGAATCAAAGAATGATAAACTAAATTAACAAAGGGATTCTCCAACAATTTTCAAGTGTTTTGGGGTTATATTTATAGGCAAAACCCCCTTGTGATCGTTATATAGCCATTGGGATCTTAAAATATATTTTTATTTTGAAAACTATCCATTTTTCGGCAGTTGGGACACTTTCCCGAGAAGGTAGGTCGACCAGGCTCAAGGTACGGTTGATCGAGGCTTGAAATCAACGAGTTTTGGTTGACCGTAGTGAAGTTTCGATCGACTGACCACCACTTTTCTGCGCAGACACTGTTCAGTGTTTTGGCCATAACTTTTTATATACAACTCCAAATTGGATGTTCTTGATATCAGTAGAAAGGTAAGAAACAATACCACAACTTTTGTGCTGTACAAATTTTAAGCTAATGATCTTTGGTTTGGGAAAAATGTCCATCAATGAGATAGAAGAAACATGAAGGGAGTTTTTCTTTTACGGACACGTTTCAATGTTTTGGCCATAACTTTTTCTGTGTAACTCCAATTGGACGTTCTTGGTAGCAAACTCAAGCTATGGGAAAATTCCACAATTTTCATGTTGAACATGGTTTGATATGAGATCCAATTGAGTGAGAAAATTTCTCATTTCTAACATTCGGTCGACTGGCTGGTTGACCAACCCCTTTGAAAAATTTAGTTTTTGCATTCTTTTAACTTTAAAACCTTTTAAAAACCTTTGTATAAGTTAGAGATTTTATGAAAAGAGTTTTTCATGTTATTTGGAGGTCCTATGGTCAATCTAAGGTCAAGTAGAGTTTTAATTTTAAATCATGTAAGATGCATGCACATTCAATCCTAATTATTATTACAACCCAGAAAAAAAATAAAGTCTTTGTGTCTTCTGCTCCTCAATGCTCCATGGAATATGCCGATTGGTGTTCTTCTTAGTGCTCTTTACAACTTCCATTTTGCATTCATCACTTGTACTTACAGAAATATAAACCTGTTCACACTCAGTTACACAAGTGGGATACTGTGGTTTGTTATTATCAAAACAGGGATCGGACTCAAAAAGTCAACATTCTCTTTTGTACACAAATTTCTTTATCATCATTCTTAAATGATTCAGAGTTTTTGAATCGTTGGACCAAACAAGGGGTTATTGTTTGGAGAGGCAGGCTCTAGCCTGACAGAAAGAGTGGTTGTAAATTGGTATTGTTCCACCAGGTAACGGAACTGATATAGTGGAATCCTTTGGTGTTTTGCCAAAGGCGAGGGCGTAGGCTGTGTTGAAGCCGAACCTCGTAAAAATCTTGTTTCTTTCTCTCTGCTTAACTTTATATTATTTACTTGCTATTGTGGTATGATTTAAATGTGTAGGTTGCAGATTCTTAAGTGAGAAAGAAATAAAGGTACTTGATATTTAGAAAGTACGTTTTGATTAATCATTTACAGAAACCCAAAAAGGGAGTACGTTGGTTAATCTACAGAAATCTTGATCAAGTAAAGTGCATACTAAGAGTTTACAGAAAAATCAACTAAAGCTCTAATATTTTTGGTTGAGTGATTGAATTACGTTGATTTCATTAATTGACTTGTGGATTTAAATTTCAGTATTTTTAAGTGTAGTTATCATTTATATATCTTGTTTTCTGGGTAATTAAAATCAATAGCTTAAGAATCATTAAAATTTAAAAAGAATCCAATTCACCCCCCCCTCTTGGGAAGCTATTCCTCATTTTACACCCATTTGTAATTCATGTTCTTCCCTCTATTTCCCCTGAAGGGACAAGTAAATCGTACAGGACCTTTTCTTTCACAATACAGACAAACTTTATTAGAATGTGAGGGTTTTGGTTTAGGTGCAGGGTTTTTCTTTGATGCAGAGCTTCTTTTAGCATAAAGATTTGCAAATCCTATTGATTCTAAAGACGATAGGCCGTATCCTAATCCTTTTTTGAAAATTCCAAACCTTTGAGCTCCAAGTAACTTATCAAAAATTTTTTACCATTTGTAAATTTATAAATAGTATTGTTCTGATCTTCCACCTTCTTTTTCAATTTAGAGTTTTCTTGAAGAATTTCGATTATTTGTCTTTTCAAGCTTCCAACTTCCTTTTGAGAAGACTCTTTGCAATTTATGTATTCCTTAGTGAGCTTTTCATTTTCAAGACTAAGAGATGCATTTTCTTCTTTCAAAGTGTCACATGAGCAGATTTGTTTTTGTTTGCATCTTGAATGATTTTCTTCTAAGAGTTTTTGTTTCTTTTTAGATGCTTTTAATTCAATATAGAGTTTTCTACAATTTTCTTTTAGTTCTTCATAAGAAGGGAGATATTCGTCATCAGAGTTTACCTCACTTTGTTCGTCTGCAATAGGGCAGAAATGGGCAACTTCTTCCTCGATTTCTTCGTCGGTTGAGGTCCCATCCAGTTCATCCCATTCGGTTGCGTTCATTGCTTTGAACTTCTTTTTGTCTCCCTATTGATTGTTGCCTTTGTTTTTGAAGAGAGGACAATCGGCCATGAGATGCTCGATATTTTTGCAATTGTAGCATCTTATGCTCGATTCTCTTTTCTCCTTTTGTTTGCCACTTCATTTGTTTGTCAGAAAATTCCTGAACCTTCTTGTAAGGAGGGTGACTTCATCATCATCATCATTTTCTTCCTCTTCTATGAGCTCTTTTTGCTTTCTGGCTTTTAGAGCAATTACGGTAGCCTTCTTGGGTATTTCAGCTTCTACGGCAGCATTTTTCTTCTTGATCTCATAGGTTATAAGAGACCCGATCAGTTCATCAAGGGTGACCTTTGAGAGGTCCTTTTCTTCTTCAATTGCTGTGGACTTGGCGTGCCAAGATGTTGGTAATGAGTGAAGGACTTTCTGCACATTGTCTTCCATAAAGTAGTCTCTACCGAGAGCTTTTAGTCCACTTGTGATGTGTGAACAGAGTAAACATGGCAGTAATTGTCTCACCTTCTTCCATTTTAAACATCTCATATTCTTTTACCAACATATAAAATTTTGACCTTTTTACCTGGGTTGTACCTTTGTATGTCACTTGAAGCGTTTCCCACATTTCCTTAGCCATGCTGCACCCACATATTCAGTTATACTCTTCATCATTTACAGTGCAATAGAGGAAGTTCTTGGTCTTGAAGTTCAGTTGTGCTAGCTTTGCATCCACCTCGGGAAGTTTTCCAATAGGTATGTCATCGCCTTCTTCGTTCTTGAAGGTGTAGTCTCTTTCAGTGATGACGTTCCACATTCGGTAGTCATAGGCTTGGATGAAGATTGACATTCGATCTTTCCATGCTGGGTAGTTAGCTCCACAAAATTTGGGGGGACGGTCCACGGATTGACCTTGGGCAAACATATCCGCCATATTGATATTTTCGCTTGGGAGTTACTCCGAAATTTAGCGACTGGCACTCTGATACCACTTGTTGGCCCGGTTGAGCTTATAGAGGTGGGGTGAATAGACGTTTCTCGCGGATATGCAAATTTTCTACAAACACAAAAATTTTTCCAAAAACAAGTGCATAATATCACAATATAAAAGTGCAGAAAATAGTAATGACTGAGCAATGTAAAAGAGAGAGGAGAGAAGAGAAGCTTAACATGACAATATTAACATGGTTTGGCACCCCGCCTACGTCCACGCCTTGAGACCAACTCAAGGATTCCCAAAATCCACTGTACGATCCTCCTTTGGGCGGAGAAGCCAATACACTCAACTGCTCACAAAGAGCTTTAACAAGGCACTCACTTAGAGATACCCTACAATGGCTCGCAAAGGGCCTTTCTATGCAAGCAGTTGATAAGAGGTGAATACAATGTTAAATGCTCCCTTTGAGCTGAGAATCACCACAAGATCCTCACACTATGTCCTCTTTTCAATGGAGTAAAAACAAGAGCAAGAGCCAACAAGAAGAGGGCAAGTGAGTATGAAGGAAACCCTAGAGTAAAAGCACAATAAATGATCTTGATAAGTAAATGAGCTTTCTTGGTTTGAAGTAAATGCAAAATCCCTTATTTAAACACCAAATGGGCGAGCTGGGTGCTGGAGAGCCGTTGGGCATTTATTGATGCAAGACAAGAGCAAAACTAGTCATTCCACTGCATTTAATGAACCCCGCAGCCCGACATTCGTCGACGAGGTCTATACTTCGTCGATGAGCTCTTCAGTATATTCATCGACGAAGCCCTGTGTTCATCGACGAGTTGCTGGTTCTGAATTCATAAAAGTCTTAGTTTCTTTTCATCGACAAGAACCCTGTGTTCGTCGACGAAGTGTGCACATACCTCGTCGCTGATTCCCCTATATTTGTCGACGAGGAGTGCTCTGAACTTTTAGGCACTCTCAGTATTTTCTCGTCGACGAGAAACCTGTGTTCGTCGACGAGGGCATGTGCTATACTCGTTGACGAAGCCCTGTGTTCGTCGACGAGACCCTTTTTACTACTTTAGAAAAAATCCTTTTAAGTTCTAAGAAAGGTCCTTGTCTGTTTATGAGGGATGATCCCTGATTGATTATAATATGTCTTAAATTTTGTAAAACATGTTTGAGGGTTTTTAGACACCTTAAGTAGCTTTACTTGTCTTTGTTGTGTGTGTGTGATATGTCCATTTCTTGCTCTTTATTTGAGTCACTCCATATACAAGGGATTTATAATAAATAATCTCTCTCACTCTCACACTCAATCTTTAGAACACTTGCATATTATGTAAAGTCCATGAATGCTTTAAGTGGCTGAGCTTTTGGTCATGTCAAGAGTTGCTTTTGGTTGATTTGAAACTTACTTACTTTGTTGCCGTTCTGTGCAGCTGAACAGGACTAGAGAAAAAGGTTAGTAGCCTTAAAGAACTACTAATGGGTTGTTGTCATCAGAACTTAGTTGGAATGAAAGACCCTTAACCACGTGATCTAACAGATCTGATTGTATTAGGTGCCGCCCCACCCGTTAAGTAAGCAATTAGTGAAATCCTCGGGCTTGCGAGCTATAGGCGGGGACGTAGGCACAGTTTGCCGAACCCCAATAACATATCATGTGTGCATTGTTTATATTTCTGCAATTTACATTTCCGCACGTGTATGTTATAGTGTGAATGTCACGTGTGATTTAATTTCCGCGTTATATTTATTTGTGCATATTAGAACTGTATAGACAGACCCTAGGTTGTGAATGTATTGTTGTTGAACTAGTTTAACCTAGGAGAAAAAAATTTTAAATTCCAATTCACCCCCCCTCTCTTAGGAATACACCAAAGCTAACACAATCCTTCAATTCTTCTTTGATTCTGTCTGCTAGAGGTGTACTCAGTTTTTTTCTGTTCGGTTATTGCCAAAATCAAATCTGAATCGAACTCCTTAATTTTTAAAACTACTCAACCAAAATCGAACCAAAAACCATCAGTTTGTTAAAAAAAAATCGTTAATTTTGTAGTTCGGTTCAGTTATTTTTTGTTTTATCTAATTTTTAACAATCAAGTAATGACAAAGATTCTTGAAAGCCCAAGACTTCGAGTTTGGCTACAACCACAACCCATATTATAATTCTAAATAGGCCAAGGCTTTGAATGCAAAGCCCAGCACATGAGATATAATGAAAGGAGGATCCAACTCAAATATATAAGGTGGGGAAACTTGTTTTCTTCCCATTTTCCATGGATACGGGATGTGAAGGGAGGGAATAGAATTAGGGGTAGCACTGTAGTAGTGCAGCACTCAATGGCCACTATTAACAATCTTTCCATGAAAATGTCTTTGATGAAATCCGATATAGCCAGAGGCTTCGATCGCCTCTCGTCGGGGAAAAGTTTGAATGGCGTCCTATTCCGTCCGCTAATCATGAGAAGATGTGGTTTTCAGAAGCAGAGCTTTGGTATTGGAGCGATGAGGATCATCAAGTCTAGCCAAAGTCTTGGACTTTCCTCGCAAAATGGCCCCTTCAATGCTATAAGTGTTTGCTTTTGTGTTCTTCGATGGTTCAAGAGATTACCTAATTGGCTTGCCTTTTGTATTGCGAGAATGTTTAATCAAAAGCATTGACAAAGGCTGATCAAATGATGAACTCATATTTGGGCCAGTGAACTGATGAATTTCCTTGAATGATGAAACTGGATAACATACGTATCGAACTGAATCCGATTCAAGGACATGGAAGACAATCTTTGCGGCACAAAGTGAGTCAACATCAGAAGTGGAGGGGAATATGAGCAGAGGGTACGAGGATGAGGCAAAAGCCGAATTGCATGATTGTGAGTAGAATTACTCAATCTTCTACTCCCTCACCATAATTACCTCAATCGAGTATATGAACTTCAAAAATACGGAACCTATTGACTCTATGAGTCATATCCCATTTTGATAATGAAAAATCTCTTTGTATCTTACCTGTGCCTTGAGCTTTTGTACAGGATTAACCTTAGCACATATGGATGGTAAAGATACAGTTGATGCCATAAGGAACCAAATACTCACATCACAAGATGGCACTTGAAGAGCAAAAAGGAATGAAGACAAATTTTTTTTATTGTAATTGCAATTAAATTTTTGGGTCTGTAATAATAATTATGGTCTGTAATAACTACATCTCATGCATGATAGGACTTTAATGTTCAAAGGCCATAGACTGACCATAGCGACCAAACCTTTCACCTAAAATATTTTTTTCAAAATTGCTTAAAACTTACAAAAGGTTTTGGAAGGTCGACCGACCTTGGATTTTTTTATTCAAATTAAGGGCAAAATAGTAACATTTTTAATGCCCTTGGTCGATCGCCTAATATTGTGTTATAATCCATTGGTTGACCAAAGCACTGTTTGCCGAAGTCAAAATTTGACCAAAGCTCAGTTGATCAAACATTGTGTGTTTAAAACACCTTGGTTGACCAACCCCTCTAGCAGCCCAAAGTCAAAATATTGATCATGGCTTAATCGACCGACCCAACTTTGAACTGACCTTTCTTGGTCGACCGACCTACGTTCTATCTTCCTCAACCAACCAGTCATTTAGTTCAAATTGACCTTGGTCGACCGAATATTCAATTTTAGCAGACCACCCTTTTGTCACAGTCGACCGAACCCACAAAGGGTTCTTTGTCGCCTTTCGATTTGGTCAATCGACCCGTGCCTAGGTCAACCGAACCTATCGAGTTCATGATTTTTTACCTCGTTAAATAGGGATTAATCCTAATTAATCTTTTTCCAAAATTCACCCTATGTCCCTAACGATCTAAAATTTTGGGAATTCTATATATACCCCGTCATTTCTCCAGATTAGTGTGAGATTAGAAATTTGATTAAGCAAAAATTCTCTCTGAAATTTTTGAGCTTTTATTGTCTATATACTTAGATTCTTCAAGCATAATATACACACTCTCTTTGATTCTTCTTTGCAAAATCTTCTTTGATAAGAGAGTATTTATTTCATCCTCTTTATTTGCATTATTGTTGCAATTTGAAGAGTGAGTGTATTTGTGAGCCTCATACATATACTTCAAAGATAGAATACTCTCTCATTTATTATTGTTGAAATTATTTTTTTTAGAGTTAGCTTGAGTTGATCTCAGATTATTTCATTGATAAATATTATCTTGGGATAACTCTTTTCAGCTTGAGAATCTTTGCATCTTTGTTGTAAGATTCAAAGGCTAGGTTTTGTGCTTATTGCAAAAATATTTTTGAGAAGCTAATCTTTACTATCTCCTGATTTTATTGTTGAAAAATATTTTGTGGTGATAAAGTTATTTGAAGTATAGATCTTTGAAATACCATTACTGACTTATACCTATTTGATTCAAAGATCAATCTTAACATCATCTCTTATATTACTTGATTAACATATCTTTTTAAGAGATTATGTACATAATCTCCATTGAGCATAAATCTCTATCACACAGGAGTGCATAGGTTATATTGTGGTACATATCTGCTTAGTATAGAAGCACTTGTATTGTACACAAATTTGTATTGATTGTTGTATTCCATGCGTGGCCTGAAAAGGGTATATTCTTCCCTATGAAGGAGTGGATTGTAAAGGTTGGGGCCAGCCCTGTGAGTGTGACTTGGGGTATTTCCTCGCTCTATAAGGATAGGGTAATGTAATCGGTGCTGCTCCACCCATAAGTGGGCAAGGTTTAGTGGAATCCTCAAAGCTGGTGTAGCTTGAGGCGGGGACGTAGGCACGGTTGCCTAACCTCGATAGCATAGTTGGTGCTATCTCTTACTTTATCTACTTTACTTTCGAGTATTTGCATGGTGGGATTTATGTGCTGAATTTATTGCATTAAATCGTTAAATATTTATTTGTGATTGTTTGGAAATAATGGAAGCATACACTTGTTCAAATCAACTGCTTCTTCATCTATCTGGTAAATTCAATACTTGTTTTTAATAGACTCTAGGTTGTGATATACTGATTGCAAAATATTTGACCTAGAATTTCTAAATCTCCAATTCACCCTCCCCCCCTCTTGGGAATACACCTATTCCAACAATTGGTATCAGAGTTTCGTTACATAGACTTAAACGTTTTTGTAAAAGATCATGATGGCTCGAGTTGTTGTATCCCCATCTTGTGACGGAAGGTTATCTACAAACCCTCCAATATTTTTTGGTGAAAATTTCACTGAGTGGAAATTTAGAATGACTATTTTTATTAAAGCATTAAATTGGAGGATTTGGAAAGTTATTGCTCAGGGAAATGTTGTGCCTATGAAAAGCGTTGATTTTGCTGAAGTTCCCAAATTAGAAAATGAGATGAATGAGAATGACATAAATTTAAAGCAAATAAATTTTGATGTCATGAACATTTTATTGTATGCTTTAGATACTAACATCCTTCATGAAGTTATGGCATGTTAGAATGCTAAAGAAATGTGAGAGAAACTCGAAAAGAGTTATGGAAAAACTAAGCCAGAAAAGGCTATCACTCCAAGTGAGTCAAGCTTAAAGGATTATGGAGGAGAAATTTTGTGCGGTTCATTTCTTTAACCGATGAAGAGGTTACTTCCTCACCCTCTACTTCAGTAAATGTCTATTGGCCTATGAAGTAGTCTGTCCCTAAAATGTCAAATCTTAGTATATTCATTCCGCCTTTGATATACTAAGATCATTTGACAATCAAGTCAATCTACAAATCCAAGTATATAACCAATCTGAACTTAATGCATATATTCATTGGTTGAAATACGAAATTATTAGCTACTTGAGTAAAAATCTACTTTCAAATGGACAAGGCATGCTTGTCTGGTATTTAATTTTAAATGCTTAATTCATGCTTAAATGTGAACATCTTTACTTAAGCATATTTTGTCAAGTGCAAAAAATTGGGCTTTAGGGTATTAATCCAACATTGTTTATCATTTGACCCTAAGCCTATCCTTGATCATAAAGGCCTGATCAAATTTTTGTCATCACTCTAACTAATGCACTAAGTATAATATTTTATTTATCTGTTAAAGTGCGTAATAAAAGTCATCCTTTCGTAACCAAATTAGAAGCATTCACTAAGGGATTCAAGTTTCATTGTAAAATCAAAATATCCCCTCTATGCTTAAAATGCAAATTCTCTAATCTTGGTTCATGTTCTTCTCTATAGGAAATCCCTACCAAACCACAATCATTTTTGGTAGAGATTCATCCCTTCAGTGATTTGTATCCTTGCTTTAAAACTGACATCATGTCTAAAGGATACTTTCAATACCCAAAGAGCTATACTCAAAGAAATTTATAAACTCCTAAATGTTCTTTGCCAAAGTAATCAGGACGTAATCTTCAGCTTGTCTATTTAGAATCTTGTCCTGCTTCCTCCTGAATACTCCTCTGAACTAAAAGATAATTTTATCCTCAAGAGTATTTATTCAAATTTTCTTCATAAGCTCTCAAATAAAAGACAAATCATTTAGAGTTTCAATGGTGTTTAATGGCTAAGATGATTGCCTAAGTTTTAATCTAAATGATGGAACAAAATTCATAGAAACCTATGCTCAAACTGTAAAACTCCAAAGCCTTTCTTAACTTGAGTCTCTCACACGTATTGAGATTCATAAGAAAAGAGGCAAAGTGGGCTTATGATCCTGAAGAAATATTGATTGAGACTTTTTGGTCTGTTAAGCCTATGCATGATAAGTCATGTTTAAATCATTGAAAATCTAAGGCTCTTGGAAAATGCATAAGATGTTGATAATGCAAAACTCAGGGGGAGCATTTATCGTTGTATTGTCATGACTAAATTAAATGTTCTCATAGTTATATTTTATACCCATATGCCTTTATAAGCATAGCACTGAACATTCACTATCCACCCTTGTTTAATGTCTATGTTTATCTGTTGTATAGTTTATTGAACTTTAGCATGAACAACAATTGAGCTATATTGAATATCTTGAGTTGATTGTCTACTTAAATGCATGCTTGTATGGAACGCCAACTGCATGACAGATGCAGTATTGTGAACTGCATGCTGTAGAATCAACTAAGATATTTGGTGCATGAATTTTTGTGATTTGCAGGTTTGGGAAATGTCTAATTTACAGATGGCATGCTACCAAAATTTCGTCAGATATTTCCCAAAATAAATCAAACCATGTGCTACAATTAATGCATGCTCATATAGAAATTTGAATATGAATTGCTTGCATACTTATACACATAGCTTGAATTAACAAGTAATATCTAAAGCTTGTGTATAATATTGAATTCATCGCTGGTTAAGTGATTTAAAGAGTTTGATTTAAATGGCATATGGATGATGTAAAATCTTTATGACCTATCTGATATAACCAAGTTTGAAAGTAGGTTCTTATGGAAAACGTTCTATTTTTAAATGGAATGTTGTCCAAATTTTTCTAAAAACCACATACATATTTTTTTTGGAAAAATTGAACACTATGGACTTACATGCTTCATCGTTTTGTTTTTGAGTCCAAAGGTTTGTTTGCGCTTCTAGAACATCACAATTATGTGCTTCATGACTATATTCAATGTGGATTGTTCTGGGACTTATGAACACCTTGCAGGACTTGATTTTGGAAACTTTGTTGCTTTTGTGTTCCAAATCTTCTATCTAAGCTAGCTTTCTAATTGAAAAGAGGAGCTTCTGTCTTAAAATTCTACTTCTTCAGGCTCACCCAAAACTTTTGGCTTAGATCTATATTGAGTTTATTGTGGTATGATTATTTAATCTTAATGATCATCTTGATTATCTTAAATGGAAGAATATTGCTTGCCACAAACTCTTTTCCTTAAGTCTTTGCCATATGATATTGCATTACGATTTCACACTTGATGTAATATGGGTTTTTTTTTTTTTTTTTTTTCTGGTCTTATGTTCTGTGATTAATTGCTCACCAAAAAAATCTAGCTTGCTTAATCATTGTCCTATAATTTTTTTTGGCAAGCATAATCCTCAATACTTATTGATTATTTCCAAAGGGGGATTCCTCTTAAAGTCTGTTTTGCAAGAAATGATCTTAAATGATAAATTTTTATCTCTTGCTACTGCTTTATAAGCTTCAAAATATTTATGACTTGTACTCAACAGTTTTATCCTTTTTGTCAAGAAGCTCATGATTTTTTAAGGGCCGATACATTTACAAAACTACTTCAAGAAGTTGGATATATCCAAATCAAACATGAATTGGGCTTAATGCACAGTAGAAAAGCTGCCTAGAGATATAATAGTGTGCATAAACTAAGAGGGAGGAACTTCACTTAGAATACTACGGCTCTGAATATTTTAACTTTCTCACATCTATATTCATATATTTCATATTTTGTGAGAACTGCATCTATTATCCATAATGAACTACATGTCTATACTATTTTGACAGTGTTATAAGTGTTGCATGCATTATAATGGACCACACTAAATTGCTTGTGTAATACTTGTTTTAAACAGTTTTGTTTCTCCACCTAAGGTTGCTTTACATGCATATTTTTATTACCTTAGCCCTCTCTGATGATGTCAAGAGGGGGATGTCGCGACGTCCCGGGAGCGCGTGTGCCCCGGGCGGCGAAATTAAAAATTATTTTAATTTTCAATTAAAAATATGAAAGTGTCGGAGTCGCCACTAACCTTTAGTGCGGTTAGAACACGTGATTACTACCCCGTCAGGGGTAGAATGGGTCTATGTTACCAGAGTTAGGCTCGGGAGTACGGTTATGCGAGGGGAAGGTACAAGCACCCGTACGCGCCCATTCTTACGAACGGTACCTAATTAATTTGAAATTATCCCTAAGTTAAATCTAGTAAGTCTTTAAATTACTCCTTTTTGTGACTTTATAAATAAATATGAAAAATAAATAAATAAATAAATAAATATATACATATATATTCCCTCAGAGCTTAGGGTACGTGATGCCCAAAGGCTCATACCCCCGCAATAAAATCATAGGGATAATAATTAAGAAAATACACTCCCAAAATTTTGAAATTATATATAAAATTTTTATAGGAAAATACTAACATGGGAGGTTTTTAATATATGGTAATAGAATAATAAGCCTCACATACCTACTAACATATTATGAATGTCAAAATAAGTAACTAAATACTATATATATTAATATATTAAGGATACTTAGTACTAAATATAGTAAGATTCTAATAATGATTAATACTAAACATATTTATATACTAAAAATAGCTGATACTAAAAATACTAGGATACTAATAATTAATACTAACTATATTAATATACTAAAAAAAATAATTGATGCTAAACATGCGATTAAAATGCTAATTTACTAAACATATAATATCCATTAAACCCTAAATCACTAAATATATAATATTAAAAAAAAAATACAAAAATGCTAAATATGTAATATTTACCAATATGCTAATATGTGATATACATATAACTAAAATTATTAATTCACATATAATATCAATAAAACACCAAGCTTAAGATCCTAATTTACTAAATATGTAATATTACCTTACTACTAAACATGTAAAAACCCTACCTTGATAATACATCATTTAACATTTACAATGGATACCACAAAAGTTTAAAATTAAATATTAAGACATATTTTAACCATAACAATTTTGCAATGACAACAATGATTATTAAATAATACACATAGCCAAAATACAAACGTGGATATCAACTTAACAAATATTAAAAATCCTATAACAGTAAAAGTTTAACAAGAAAATTTTACAAATATAATCATAAATACTACAAAAGATACAAACATGAATATCAATTATTAAATATCGATGTTAAATAAATAAGTACAACAATAAGTATGGACATGTAATAGGGTATTAAAAAATAATAATAATCCGACAATAATAATATTATTTAATATGTACAATAAATTTATGCGTAAATAAAACCCTTAAGTATACCATCTGCAAAAACACATAGATAATACACATACAATAAACCTAAAAAAAATTAATACCATAAGACAAAAACAAACATATATTGATGATAAAATATGTACCTAATAAATAAAGGAAACACATAGAATATAATATTACATATAAATATAACATAAAAAATGCGTATATACAAAATAATAGCCCAGAATCATGATAAAAAACAATAATAAATCTAAATATATATATATATATATATATATATATATATATATATATACAATAAATACAAACTGGTACCTT
Source organism: Malania oleifera (assembly GCF_029873635.1). Taxonomy (NCBI): domain Eukaryota; kingdom Viridiplantae; phylum Streptophyta; class Magnoliopsida; order Santalales; family Ximeniaceae; genus Malania; species Malania oleifera. The sequence goes on along the minus strand of NC_080417.1, from coordinate 21,702,266 downwards.
ACCCAAAACGCAGGAGGTATGGCCGGATACCTTGGGGGTTGCGTTCGGAGGAATCTGGAAGAGGAAGTCACCGGAGTGCTGGGCTACTGTGGTGCTGGCTCGCGGCTTTCCTGGCTGGTCGTGAAGGTTGATGGTGGCGGCGAGGGCAACGGCGGTGGGAGCGAGTGACGGTGTGGCGGCTGGTGGTTGCTGTTCCGAGAGGCGTTGCAGAAGGTCTCGGGTCTTCTGGTGCGTGGCTATAGCAGTTATGGTGTTGAAGCTTCTGGTGGTGGCTAGCTGGGAGCTTTGCATCTGGCCGTGGAGCGTTGCAGAGAGCCGTGAGGCTCTGCCGGAGCGTAGCTGAGGTCGGTTGGTGTGGGGGTTGCTCACAGCAGTGAAGTGTTGCTGGCGGCGTGAAGAGAGTCTGTTGTATTCTTGGGACAGAGGCGTGCTGCTGGAGAGGTCTCGGGTGGCTGTGAGATGGCCCGAGACAGCCGCGGCTGCAAGGGCTGTGGAGTGGTGGCCGGAGGTGCTCGGCTGGTTCAGTGACGAACAAGGAGAGAGTGGAGAGGATGGATGGCCGGAGAGGGTGGTCAGGCTTGGTGGTGTGGGAGTCTGCTGATGCTGCAGATTTGTGGGAACGGAGGGGGCAGCGTGAGAGACAGAGAGCAGAGGGGGAGAATCAAGGAGGAAGAGATGGAGCCGGGGAAAGAGAATTAGGGTGCGCAGCAAGGATTTTTTTTCTGCTTTTCCTGCGCCCTCGGCTGTGTGCTTGAAGAGAAGAAGAGGTCCCTTATATAAAAAAAACTTTTAGAAACCCTAACCCATCTCTTTTCTTTTTTGGTTTTTTGTATTTTATTGTATTTTTTTCTTTTGGAAATAATATATATGAGTATAATTACTATTATGGTAATAAGGAAATAATAATAATAATAATAATAATAATAATAATAATAAGGTAAAAATAATAATAATAATAATAATAATAGAGTGAATATAGAAATAATGTTAATAATAAAAATAAAAATAAAATAATAATAATAATAATAATGGTAAATGTAATGATAAAAATAACAAATAAAAATAAAAAACAATAATAATAAAAATAATAATAAATAAATAATGGTGATAATAATAAGCCACTTATAACAATATAGGAAAATAATATAATAATAGTAATAATAATAAATTACTTATCAATATAGGAAAATAAATAATAATAATATAATAATAGTAATAATAAATTACTTATATCAATATGGGAAAATAGTTAACAATAATAATAAAATAATAATAATAATAGTGTAAATAACAACAACAGAAATAATAATAATAATAATAATAATAATAATAATAATAATAATAATAATAATAATAGTGAAAATAAGGTAATGATAATAATCATAATACAATGAGAAAGGACCCCCTGTTTCATTTGGTTAGGGCAAAAATAGGATATCTACAGGGGAGAAGGATCTTAGCGAAACTGGGAATATAATAGTTGTTGTACTTGAGAACTACCAAAAATTTGATTGCATGATTGATTATTTGGCATCTTCATTCTACACATGCTTGAACTTAGTTGTATATTCTTTTTATGCATATTCTCAAGGGGAGTCTTTTATGACCATACCCATTTTTTCTTGATTATTTTTCATCATCAAAAAGGGGGAGATTTTTGACTCTATGAGTCATATCCCGTTTTGATAATGACAAATCTCTTTGTATCTTACCTGTGCCTTGAGCTTTTGTACAGGATTGAAAACTAACATGTATTCCCAAGAGGGGGTGAATTGGGTTTTAAAAGTTTCTTTTAACTTTTTTCATGGATTCACAACTTATTGTAAGTTAAGTATTCAAACAAGGATGATTTGAATTACAATATTAGCAAAAAAATCAATATTCACTTTTAAAACTTTAAGAATGAGTAAATTTATCTTGCAGCAATGTCAATTAACACCCAACCAAATGTTTTGATTCAATCAACACAAACCAATGATTCAAAATGTAATACTCTTAGCTTTTGAATAATTCAATCAATCAATCAATTAATCAAACACAAGATACTTAACCAATTGTAAAAGCTGCAACACTTCCTTGATTCAGCGTTTGCAAAAACTCAGCTTAGAATTTAAATAAAACCCTGCATGAATGAATATTGGTGCACTTCTTTTAACCAAGATTTTCGAAAATGATGAATCAACGTACTCCCATTAAGGTTTCCGCAAAAGACTAATTAACGTACTTTCTTAAATTAAAAGTTTTCTCAATCTCAAACTTTCAGCTTCCTACACTTGAATACACAACCACGCAATTTATAAATGCATAAAAATTAAAGAGAAAGGATAGAGAGTCAGACCGAGTTTTTATGAGGTTTGGCTTACACCCAGCCTACGTCCTTGCCTTAGGCAAGACTACCTAAGGATTCCACTATTGTGTTCCTTTGCGAGCGAAACAAACTGTTACAATCCTTCCTTTAGGGTGGAGCCCCCTCTCTAAGCGATACCCCACGCTCAGTTACAACAATCCAATAAATCTGAACCTTCAAGAAAACAAAGAAACAAGAAAATATTCTTGTGTACAAGAGATGCTCTTAGATAGAGTTGGTTAGTACAATTTATAGCACTAATATACTTCAAAGTAAATATCAAAGAGAATGAGATTTGAAGCTCAAGAATGTATCATCGGAATTCTTCTCTTGATATGAATCAGTAACTCAGAGGTTTGAGCTCAGAGAAGAGTGATTAGAGACTCAGTATATCTCTGAAATTCTCAATAAGAATGTGTAAGCAAGAGAGCTTTGAGAGAGAAAGAGCAATATGACTTGAAAACATATTTTCAATTCTTGGTACAGATTTGATTTGATAAATCATGTATTTATAGGCTCAAAAAGTGTTTAATTCTTGTTGCCCAAGTTACTTGGAGTGTTTCCCAAGTTTATACAAAGTTTGTGGCACAAGCAATATAAATTTGAATTTTAAAAACTTTAAAAATAAAAGTCGTTAACAAGGGTCGGGCACCTGAGGCTTCGAGGTCGGTCGCCTGATCCTTCTGAGCACAGTGTAATTTTTCAACTTGAAACAGGGTCAGGCACCTGAGGTTTCAGGGGTCAGTCACCTGGACCTACACTACCTGTTCAAAATTTGTTCAGAAAAATCTTCAAGCTCCGGAGGTCTAAAGTTCAGTTGCCTGAATCGTTATAAAATCTATTTTTCCAGTTTTGTTTCAAAACTCTTAGTTATCTCGCTTTGTTACTTTTAAAAAGCTTTTTATGGGGTTTTCAAAATAAGGTCTCTTAGTTCATATCAACCCCTAATGAGCTTCAAAGCATTTCAAAATGATATTTATAATGAAGTACTTATATTAATCAACCTAAAGACATAACAACTCTTTAAGCTTGAAGTCTTCATATATCTTTGCTTTGAATCCTTTTAGACTTAAGCTTCAATATCCTTTAAGCTTCCACATGTTTTGAACATTTTGGTCCTTTTGAGCTTTCTTTTGATCACTTTGTTGGTGGAATATACTTTATGGTACTTGTGATCTTGAACTTTTTCATTTCTTTGATCATTTTGAACTTTGTCATACAAGCTTTCTTGAAATATCATCACTCAAACAAAAACATATTAAATTAACCTTTATTTGTTATCATCAAAACAAGATTTGAAAGCCATGTTAGGCCAACAATCTCCCCTTTTTGATGATGACAAATAAGGAGTAAAGATGAGAGAACCTTGATAAGGTTCCCCTTTACAATAAGCATACCTTTTAACAAATATGAAAAATGATGATTTCAAATATAAGTAAGTTCAAAACTCAATAAGTCACAATCAAGTATATCATGTTATAATACATTATAGCTTATTTCAGCATATATGCTTATGGTCTCATTTTTCTCATTATGCTTATTTTTTCTTTTACTCCCCTATGCTATATCTCATGTCAAGATTATGTGTTTTACATATTTGCTATGTTCTCATGTTATCATGGTTGCTCTCTAAGATAATCTCTTCTCATGTTTGCTCTCTAAAATATCTCTCCCCTTTTGACATCAATCAAAAAGAAATGAGGAGCATAGCCACAAAGAGTTTTAAGATAGCACATAAAGAGCATAGTCATATAGTCTTTAAAAATTACAAAACATTATAAGCAAGGCAATGACAAGCCAAACTAAAATATAAAAAAAAAAAAAAAAGAAAGGCAAACAAAGCAATACAAAGACGAAGCCAATACATAGATAAGACTTTAATACAACACAAAATAGATCAAGTATTAGCAGTATCATCATCATTATCATCATCAGCTTCAGCTTCCTCTTCATCACCCTCCTCACTTCCTTCCTCAGATTCTTCATCTGATAAAGCATCACTCTGAGGGGTAGAACTGGTATCCATGGGATCAACACTATGAGATGAGCTAGCCCCATACTACTCTATGCGAGGAAGATGCTGATCAAGTGAAGAGTAGGTAGTGTGGAGTGAGGATATGTCCTCCTGAAGTGATTAGAGGCCTAAACACATATCTCTGCGGAAGGTAGTGAATTCATGATGGAAGGGGATAAACCAAGCAGGAGTGTTAGCTAAAATTCCTTATTGTTGATCTTGAGGTGAAGGAGGTACAGTTGCTGGCCTTTGTGGTCACCCTTCTTTCAAAAACCAACCCTGATCATGCTTTCATATCCCATTTGCTTGAGGGTTGTGGAAGTGAAAAGATCATACCTCGAACGCTTGATTGAACAATTAGGTAGGAGTAGTGACACTAAGATGAGTAAAGAGAAGGTTTAGAGCACCACCATAAGGAAGAGTGACTCGTGTAGCTTCTAATTTAGCCCACATCCATTTCAAAGTTAGGCTAGAGAGATCAAGTTTCTTCCCTTTTAGCAGACACCATAACACAAAGCAATCTACGTAAGAGAGGTGATCATATGAACCAGCCTTTGGTAGGATATTGTTTGTGATAATTTTATGAAGTATTTAAGCTTGAAGATTCAGCTATTTGTACATAGGGGGATAGCCAAAGTAAACAGGTTCCTCTGCCATAATTAGTGGAAAAAATTCTTTGGGTGTGAAACCTTGCTCTAGAATTCATATTTAAGAAAACACTGGACATTCAAATTCACCCGGGGTAATATGTAAAATAGGAGCCACGGTTTGTGGAGTTAAGACTATCTTCTTTCCTCTAACCTTGGCAGTTAGGAAATTTTCTCCATGTATCATATTTGCATAAAAAAAATTTACTAAGTTGGGATACAATCCTTTGGATTGATAAACAACAAAATTCTTCCAACCGATATTCCTAAACATAGGTATGATTTTCAAAAAATTTGAATCAAAGAAGGTGGTATCTTTGACCTTACCAAAAATTGGTTCCATAGAATGGGGATGAGTTCGATATCGATGCTTCCATTGAGGAGTGACGAGTCATTGTTCGATGTTGTTATTATCTCTCCCTGAAGAAGGTCCTCGTTTGCTGTAGTTTTGGTGCGAGGCATCTTTGATTTTTGGAGGATGAAACAAATCAGCCAAGTGAAATAGGAAAAGGTGTAAGAGAGTGATCGTGAGGCTTTGATTCGAGGGATTTTGAGTTAGGAGTTGAGGGAAATCAAGAGTAAGAGCCTCGGGTGAGTGATGGAGCAGGGTTTAGTAGCCTGAAATCTAAAAAGTTGGGGTTTTTCACGCTAAAAATATATAGAATCCGTGAGGACAAGCGCCTGAAGATTTGGCTTAGTCGCTTGACAATTAATGAAATTAAATTTTCAGCAATCAATAGCACCTCAGTCTGAGTCGCCTGAGCCTCCAATTTACACTATTCAGTCGCTTAAGCTTCCAAGCTCAGTCGCCTGACCCCCTTAATCTTTTAAATTTCTCTTGTTACTCAACATGAAATCTTCTTAAATCACTTCCCTACTATGTAACAACCCAAGTTCTCTTCTAATTGATATAAATCTTTCTTTGAGAAGAGGTTTTGTGAAGATATTCGCCCATTGGTCATTTGTATTTATAAATTCAAGCAGTATATCTTCTTTTTGAACGTGATCTCTTAGAAAATGGTGTCTTATGTCAATATGTTTAGTTCTTGAGTGTGATATTGGATTTTTGGAGATGTTTATTATAGTTGTGTTATCACACTTAATTGGTATGGTTGAATATTCCATATTATAGTCCTTTAATTGTTGTTTCATGTACAAGTTTTGTGCACAACAACTCCCAATTGATACATACTTAGCTTAAGTTGTGGATAAGGTTATAGAGTTTTGTTTCTTAGAAAACCAAGATACTAGGGATCGTCCTAGAAAGTGACAAGTCCCGCTTGTACTTTTTCTATCAATCTTACAGCCTGCATAATTGGCATTCAAATAACTAATCATTTCAAATCCAGTGTCCTTAGGATACCAAAGTCCTAAATCAATTGTACCTATCAAGTATCTCATGATTCTTTTAACGGCTATTTGGTGAGATTCTTTAGGTGCTGATTGAAATCGTTCACACATGCATACACTAAACATTATATTCGACCTACTAGTTGTTAAGTATAATGGACTTCCTATCATACCTCGATAATATTTCATATCTACTGGTTTTCCTTTTTCATCTTTGCCAAGGCTTACGGAAGTACTCATAGGAGTTCCTATGGGCTTGCTACTTTCCATGTCAAATTTTTTAAGCATATCTTTTATATATTTGGATTGATTTATAAAAGTTCCATTCTTTGCTTGTTTGATTTGTAATCCTAAGAAGTAGTTCAATTCTCCCATCATACTCATTTCAAATTCCTCTTGCATACATTTAGCAAATTCCTTACATAAATCATCATTAGTTGCACCAAATATTATATCATCTACATAAATATGGATTATAAGCATGTCATCTTTCTTAATTTTGATAAATAAGGTACTATCAACCTTTCCTCTAGAAAACCTCTTTTCTAGTAAGAATCCATTAAGTCTTTCATATCAATTCCTAGGAGCTTGTTTCAAACCATATAAAGTCTTAGTTAACTTGTACACAAATCAGGTTTTTGAATGTCCTCAAAGCTCGATGGTTGTGCTACATATACCTCTTCATTTATAAAACCATTTAAAAAGACATTTTTTATATCCATTTGATATCGTTTGAATTCCTTATGAGATGCATAAGCTAAAAGCATTCATATTGCTTCCATTCTAGCTATGGGAGCAAATGTCTCATCATAATCAATTCCTTCTTCTTGGTTGTATTCTTGAGCTACAAGTCTAGCATTATTTCTTACCACAATTCCATTTTTATCCTTTTTATTTCTAAATACCCACTTAGTTCCAATGATTGAGTGGTTATTCGGTTTGGCAACTAATTTACATACTTTATTTCATTCAAATTGATTTAATTCTTCTTGCATGGCTATTATCCATAAGTTATTACTTAGAGCTTCTTCAACATTCTTTGGTTCATCTTGAGATAAGAAAGCATACGATTACATAGATTTTTCAAAGAAGATCTTATAGTTATTCCTCATGATGGTTCTCCTATTATTTGATCTTTCAGATGATTTCTTACATATTTCTATTCTTTGGGTAATTCAATATTTTCTACAGCATCATTATTTGATTTTACTACATTTTCTTCTTCTCTTGCTTCTACTACTTCTATGTCTTCTGGTTTTTGAGTAGTTTGAACTTCTTCAACTTTTATTGATTTATTGAATGAATTTTCTTCATCAAATGTTACATAAATTGATTCCAAAATTGTAAAAGTTCTTTTATTGTATATTCTAAAAGCTTTGCTCTTTAATGCATACCCTAAGAATATACCTTCATCAGCTTTTGCATCAAATTTACCTAAATCATCTTTATCATTTAATACAAAACATTTGCATCCAAAAACATGAAAATAAGAAATGTTAAGTCTTCTACATTTCCAAAGTTTATAGGGATTTTTATTTAAACTTGATCTTATTGAAACTCTATTTATTACATAGCATGTGGTATTTACGCTTCAGCCAAAAGTATTTTGGTAGATTATGTTCATTTAGCATCATTCTTACCATTTCTTGAAGAGTTCTATTCTTTCTTTCAACAACTCCGTTTTGTTGTGGAGTTCTAGGTGCTGAAAAATTATGATTAATTTCATATTCATTGCAAAAATTTTCAACTTCTTTGTTGTTGAATTCTCTTCCTTGATCACTCCTTATATTTTAAACACTATATCCTTTTTTATTTTGAAGTTTCTTGCATAAATTTATTAACATGTTACAAGCTTCATCCTTGGAGGCTAAAAATAATACCCAAGTAAACCTAAAGTAGTCATCAACTATGACAAAGGCATATTGCTTACCTCCCATGCTTTGAGTTCTAGTAGAATCAAACAAATCTAAATGCATAAGTTCTAAGGGTCCACTAGTAGAGATATGTTTCTTCTTTTTAAAACTTGTTTTAATTTATTTTCCAAGTTGGCAAGCATCACAAATTTTATCTTTTTTTAATTTTGTATTTGGTAGACCTTTGACTAACTTCTTTGTTGATAAGTTTGATAACAAATTCATGCTTGCATGATCTAGTCTTCTATGCCAAAGCCAACTGGCTTCATTCATAGCTACTAAGCATGTTACATCTTGAGAGATTAAGTTTTCAAGGTTTTTACAATATACATTATTTAATCTATAAGTTGTGAATAGAATTTCATGTTTTCTTGGATTTTGAACTATGCACTTATCTTACTTAAAGATTATGTCAAACCCTTTATCACTAAGTTGACTTATGCTTAAAAGGTTATGCTTTAATCCACCAACTAACAAACTATCATCAATTGTAAGAGAGGGTTCTTTACCTATTTTACCAATCCCGATAATTTTACCTTTAGCATTGCCACCAAAGGTCACATACCCTCCATCTTTTTTATCTAGGGTGGTGAACTTTATTCTATCCCCAGTCGTATGTCTTGAACACCCGCTGTCCAAGTACCATTTTTCCTTTGGCAGAGTGGTCCTAAAGCATACCTACAAGGAAGGATTTACGGTGTTATTTTTGGAACCCAAACCTTCTTAAATCTTTTTAAGTCATATATATTTTTAGTGTTCACTTTCCATTTATTTTTTATTTTGACTTACTTCTTTTTAAGTGGGCAATTAAACTTTATGTGTCTCTTATTCCTACACAAAAAGCAACTAGTGTGTTCATGAATATTTGTAAATGATGTACTAGTATAGTATTTTGCTTCTTTTACAAAATATCCCATAAATAAGTTTTTCTTCCTTTTGTTTTCAACTCCATTGTAACCAATTCCTTCTTTGTTACTAATCATCCTTTGTTGTCCAACCATCTTTTCAAAATTTCTAGTAAAATTATAAATGATCTTATCTTTATCTTCAATTTTATTTTTAAGTTCACTTATTTTTAAGTCTTTCTTACTTTCATCATTTACTTGTAGTTTTACTAACTCTTGAGACATGTTGTTAATTTTCTTCATTAGATCATCAATATGAATTTCTATTTCTTTTTCAGCTGTTTTAGAACTTTCTAGTTGATTCCTAAGATTTTCATTTTGTTCTTTAAAGGCTATATTCCTTTTAGACACTTTAATGAACCTATTTTGTAAGTTGAATAATTCAGCTTGTATTTCCTTGTATGAAGGCATACTATCACATGAATTATTACAAGACTCTCCACTAGATTCTTCTGATGAACTATAATAAGAGTTTACCCTAGCATTGTGCGCCATAAAGCACATGTTGGCTACTTCTTGCTCACTTGATTCATTCTATGATTCATTTGAACGTGTATCATCTCATGTAGCTTTCATTGCCTTCTTTTTCTTCTTCTTGTCTTTCTTTAGCTGTGGACAATTGAGTTTAATGTGTCTGACCTTCTAGCAGTTATAACATATAGGTGATTCATTCTTAGTTTCCTTTGTATTTGTTTCTCCTTTATTAATTTTTGATCCTTTAAACTTTTGAGGGAATTTCCTATTCTTTCTGAAAAATTTTCCAAGTCTTTTAGTGATAAAGGCTAGTTCTTCATCATCTATTTCATTATCTTTGTCTTCATCACTAGAACTTTCTTTGTCACCCTTAAGGGCTATTAATTTCTTATTTTTATTATTGTTCTCTGAAATTCTTTCGTTCATCGCCATCTCATATGTGAGAAGGGATCCGATTAACTCATCAAGGGAGGTCTTTTTTCAGGTTTCTTCCTTCCATGATTGATGTGGCCTTAGGTTCCCATATCGGAGGAAGTCCTCTAAGGATTTTTCGAATCATTTCATATGTTGAATAACTTTTCCCTAAAGCATATAAGGAATTTATTATGAGAGTAAACCTAGTATACATGCTAGTGATAATTTCATCAGGATTCATCTTAAAGGCTTCATACTTGCTAGTGAGCATGTCGATTCTACTATCTCTAACATCTACTGTTCCTTCACAAGTTACCTTTAACTTATCTCATATTTTTTTAGCTAACTTACATGTCATGACCCTATTGAATTCATTAACGTCTAAAGCATAATATAGTGCATTTATGACACTTGAGTTTATTTGCATCATTTCATAATCATTATCGGTCAAGTCTCGTTCTTCTTTAGGAACTTCTTTACCATCTACTAACTTAGTAGGAATGTAATCACCATGTGTGACAACTTTCCATACTTTCCAATCCATAGTTTGAATATATATTCTCATTCTTTATTTCCAAAAGGTGTAGTTTACACCACAAAAAATACGGGGTCTAGTTGAGGATTGTCTTTCAGTAAAAGGGGATACACCTAGGTGTGCCATTAGACCTTTATATAGCTTCTATTTAAGATTTGCGATAACTTAACTGTGATACAAATTGAAAACTAAGGTGTAGTCCCAAGAGGGGTTGAATTGGGTTTTAAAAGTTTCTTTTAACTCTTTTTATGGATTCACAACTTATTGTAAGTTAAGTATTCAAACAAGGATGATTTGAATTACAATATTAGAAAAAAAATCAATATTCACTTTTAAAACTTTAAGAATGCGTAAATTGATCTTACAACAATGTCAATTAACACCTAACCAAAGATTTTGATTCAATCAACACAAATCAATGATTCAAAATGTAATACTCTCAGCATTTGAATAATTCAATCAATCAATCAATCAATCAAACACAAGATACTTAACCAATTGTAAGAGCTGCAACACTTCCTTGAATCAACGTTTGCAAAAACTCAGCTTAGAATTTAAATAAAGCCCTATATGAATGAATATTGGTGCACTTCTTTTAACCAAGATTTCTGTAAATGACTAATCAACGTACTCCTTTTAAGGTTTCTACAAAAGATTAATCAACTTACTTTCTTAAATTAAAAGTTTTCTCAATCTCAAACTTTCAGCTTCCTACACTTGAATACACAACCACACAATTTATAAATGCAGAAAAATTAAAGAGAAAGCCTAAAGAGTGAGACCAAGTTTTTATGAGTTTTGGCTTATACCCAGCTTATGTCCTCGCCTTAAGAAAAACCACCTAAGGATTCCACTATTATGTTCCTTTGCGAGCAGAACAAACCGTTACAATCCCTCATTTAGGGTGGAGCCCCCTCTTTAAGCAATACCCTACGCTCGGTTACAATGATCCAATAAACCTGAGCCGTCAAGAAAACAAAGAAACAAAAAAATATTCTTGTGCACAAGAGATGCTCTCAGATAGAACTGGTTAGTACAATTTATAGCACTAATATACTTCAAAGTAAATATCAAATAGAATGAGATTTGAAGATCAAGAATGTATCACTGGAATTCTTCTCTTGATATGAATCAGTAACTTGGAGGTTTAAGCTCAGAGAAGAGTGATCAGAGACTCAGTATATCTCAAAAATTCTCAGTAAGAATGTGTAAGCAAGAAAGCTTTGACAGAGAAAGAGCAATATGGCTTGAAAACATATTTTCAATTCTTTGCACTACTTTGATTTGATAAATCATGTATTTATAGGCTCAAAAAGTGTTTAATTCGTGTTGCCCAAGTTACTTGGAGTGTTTCCCAAGTTTAAACGAAGTTTGGGGCACAAGCAATATAAATTTGAATTTTAAAAACTTTAATAATAATAACCGTTAACAAAGGTCAGGCGCCTGAGGCTTCGGGGTCAGTCTCCTGATCCTTCTAAACAGAGTGTAATTTTTCAACTTGAAACAGGGTCAGGCGCCTAAGGTTTCAGGGGTCAATCGCCTGGACCTACATTGCCCGTTCAAAATTTGTTTAGAAAAAATCTTTAAGCACCTGAGGTCTAAAGTTCAGTCGCCTAAACAGTTATAAAATATGTTTTTTTAGTTTAGTTTAAAAACTCTTAGCCATCTCACTATATTACTTTTAAAAAGTTTTTTCTGGGGTTTTCAAAATAAGTTCTCTAAGTCCATATCAACCCTAATGAATTTCAAAACATTTCAAAATAATATTTATAATGAAGTACTTACATAAATCATCCTAAAGACATAACAACTCTCTAAGCTTGAAGTCTTCATATATCTTTGCTTTGAATCCTCTTAGACTTTAGTTTCAATATTCTTTAAGCTTCCACATGTTTTGAAGATCTTGATCCTTTTGAGCTTTCTTTTGATCACTTTGTTGATGGAGTATACTTTATGGTACTTGTGATCTTGATATTTCATTTCTTTGATCTTTTTAAACTTTGTCATACAAGGTTTCCTGAAATATCATCACATAAACAAAGACATGTTAAATTTACCTTTATTTGTTATCAAAAAAACAAGATTCGAAAGTCATGTTAGGCCAACGTGGATTAACCTTAGCACGAATGAATGGTAAAGATACAGTTGATATCATAAGGAACCAAATACTCACACCACAATATGACACTTGAAGAGTAAAAGGGAATAAAGGAAAATTTTCCTTATCGTAATTGCAATTAAATGTTTGGGTCTGTAATAATTATTATGGTTTGTAATAACTGCATCTCATGCATGATAGGACTTTAATGTTCAAAGGTCATAAACATAGGGACCAGACCTTTCACCTAAAATTTTTTTCAAAATTACTTAAAACTTACAAAAGGTTTTGGAAGGTCAACCAACGTTGGATTCTTTGGGTCAAATTAAGGGCAAAATAGTAACTTTCTTAATGCCCTCGGTCGACCGCCCAATATTGTGTTATAATCCATTGGTCGAATGAAACACTATTTGCCGAAGTCAAAATTTGACCAAGGCTCAGTCGACCGACCCTTGTGTGTTTAAAACACCTCGGTCGACCAACACCTTTGGAAGCCCAAAGTCAAAATATTGACCATGGCTTAGTCAACCGACCCAACTTTGAACTAAGCTTTCTCGGTCGACCGACCTACGTTCTATCTTCCTCGTCCGGCAGGTCATTTAGTTCAAAATGACCTCGATCGACCGAATCTTCATGTTTAGCAAATTGCTCTTTTTTCACAGTCGACCAAACCCACGAAGGGTTTTGTGCCGCCTTTCGATTCGATCAACCGACCCATGCCTAGGTCGACCAAACCTCTTGGGTTTGCGAGTTTTTACCGCATTAAACAAGAATTAATCCTAATTAATCTTTTTCCAAAATTCCCTCTGTGTCCCTAATGGTCTAAAATTTTGGGAATTTTATATATACCCCATCATTTGTCTAAATTAGTGTGAGATTAGCAATTTGATTAAGCAAAAATTCTCTCTGAAATTTTTGAGCTTTTAGTGCCTATATACTTAGATTCTTCAAGTATAATATACACACTCTCTTTGATTCTTCTTTGCAAAATCATCTTTGATAAGAGAACATTTATTTCATACTCTTCATTTGCATTATTGTTGCAATTTGAAAAGTGAGTATATTTGTGAGCCTCATAGATATACTTCAAAGTTAGAATACTCTCTCATTCATTATTGTTGAAATTATTTTTTTTTTAGTGTTAGCTTGAGTTGATCTCAGATTATTTCATTGATAAATATTATCTTGGGATAACTCTTTTCAATTTGAGAATCTTTGCATCTTTGTTGTAAGATTCAAAGGCTAGGTTTTGTGCTTATTGAAAAAATATTTTTGAGAAGCTAATATTTACTATCTCTTGATTTTATTGCTGAAAAATATTTTTTGGAGATAAAGTTATTTGAAGTATAGATCTTTGAAATACCATTATTGACTTATACCTATTTGATTCAGAGATCAATCTTAACATCATCTCTTATATTACTTGATTGACATATCTTTTTAAAAGATTAAGTACATAATCTCCATTGAGCATAAATCTCTATCATAAAGGAGTGCATTGGTTATATTGTGGTAATATCTGCTTAGTATAGAAGCACTTGTATTGTACACAAATTTGTATTGATTGTTGTATTCCATGCGTGGTCTGAAAAGGGTATACTCTGCCCTGTGAAGGAGTGGATTGTAAAGGTTGAGGTCAGTCATGTGAATGTGACCTGAGGTATTTCCTCGCTCTATAAGGATAGAATAGTGTAATCGGTGCCGCTCCACCCGTAAGTGGGCAAGGTTTAGTGGAATCCTCATAGCTGGTGTAGCTTGAGGCGAGGACGTAGGCACGGTTGTCGAACCTCGATAGCATATCTGATGCTATCTCTTACTTTATCTACTTTACTTTCGGGTATTTGCATGGTGAGATTTATGTGCTGAATTTATTGCATTAAATAGTTAAATATTTATTTGTTATTGTTTGGAAATACTGGAAGCATACACTTGTGCAAATCAACTACTTCTTCATCTATTTGTAAATTCAATACTTGTTCTTGACAGATTCTAGGTTGTGATATAGTGATTGCAAAATATTTGACCTAAAGTTTTTAAATCTCCAATTTACCCCCCCCCCCTTTCCTCTTGTGAATACACCAATTCCAACAAAATCGCTATGCGTAAAGAAAAAAGAAATTGTCGGGGCAAACGAACAAAATAGAATACCATATGTTTCTATTTATGAGAGTACTTGAAACGTGGTTTTGCTTTAAGTCTGCTAGTCCTGGTGGGTTGGGCGGTGGGCAACCTTTCTGATTTGCTTTGAGAGATTCAATTGTCCCACATTGACAATCTTACAACTAGGAGCTAGGGCAGCCTCATATATAATCCTACTTATTCTCATATTAATTATTGTTATTTGCTGGTGATGAAGTATTTCATTTTTGTTGATACCGAGTGTGCGTAGCAAAAGACCTCTCACAAACTCATGAAACAATCATGGAACAAACAATGCAATCACTCAGTGATGAACTATACAGAATAAGCAATCACTCAACAATGAGAATAAATGAAAGCAATAGTCAAAGACACAAGAATTTACGTAGTTCGACAATTTGCCTACATCCACAGGAGCAGTGGCTATTTTTCACTATCACAATGAAGCTTACATCAAGCTCATCAAATTAGGGTTACAAAATATGATTAAATACTAGCTCTATGCGTACAAAAGACTTCTACTATATCTAAAACACTTCTGTAGCGACCCCCCTGACGAAAATCCTCCAAAACCTCCCAATCTACTGATCTCTGATTCGAAATTCTGTGACGTGTGCGAGCGTAACCGTTGACGGTTTGAGCCAAACCGTCAATGGTTTTAACCCGAGAGAAATTCCCTGCAGAATGTCTTGAAACCGTCAACAGTTAGGCCAAATCATCGATGGTTTACCTCATGCAACCTTATCTCTTTGTTCTTCGCTTCATGATGCTTTCCCCTAGTGTATGCGTTCCACTCAAAATATGAGCTACATCCCCAACAACCTTCACCTTGGCAAATATTCACCACCTAAGAGAAATTTGAAAGCATAACCCCACTGCTCCACCCGAGCCAATAGATTAGGACCACCTCCTATCTAACACCTGGAGACGTAAACCAAGTTCAAGCAACACTTGAACTTGTCCATGGTAACAGGAGCTCCACTTAGTTGGCACTTGGCTCCTTGAACGATCTTTTAAACCACAAAGCTACCTTGGCAGGCTCAACCATTGCTAAGTACTTCAATCTAGTTGTAATTAGTGCAACCTGAGACTATACCCTAGACTTCCAATAATTAGGCCTTCCCACAACATACCCTGTTGTAGGCCTCATGTCATCCAAGTCCCTTATTGTAACGACCTGATTTTTCATGCCATTTTTATAAATAATAATAATAATAATAATAATAATAATAATAATTAAAAAAAATAAAAAACAACAACAACAATATAATACTGATTGGTAAATATATCATGTTCTCTGATACCCAAAACATATTCATACCTAGGCAGCGGAGAACATAAAGTGTATAACTAGAAACACAATACCAGAATTTCCACCACTTATGTACATCACTCTAGTTTAAAAGTTCAAATCACTCAGGATCTATACAAAAATACATCTCTCCCAAAAACTACTTACCCTATAAAAAGGGCAGAACTGATATCTCCTCTATCTACGAGTCTGGTCTGCCCGTCTATCTGGATCACCTGAAAATATTAAATTACTGGGATGAGACAACGCTTAGTAAGACGAAAATATGCTATTACCAGTGTGTGACATATGAGTTTCTGCAAACTATATACATATATTGTAATTAACTAAATCTAAAATAACATGTAATAATAATATATAGTGTAACTCACACTTGTGTTTCTTAAAATACATCTAATACTAAACTTTTTATTTGAATATACGTTTAATAGCTATAAGTAATCTTGTTGTTTTCTATATATATATATAATAGCTGTAAAAACTTCCCTAAATGGATAATTGTATGTCATGATTCAAATCCCCTCATGACAAGGCTGTACGGCCTGAAGGCAGGACTTAATCCCGATTGACTCTCCAAGATAAGTCAATTATAACTCCACCAAGGTACGATTTTCCCCTCAACATGGGTCTGTCCAAGGAGCACTGCAATTGCTCCCCCTCCACCTGAATCAGATTACCAAGGAGTCTGCAATCTCTCCAACGGCACAATTGACCATAAAATGTCACACTCTAACTGAGATGTGTGGTTGCACTCTCTCCATTATATAGCTACAGTACCGTGCTCTATAATCTAATATGTAATGGTCCATCAAGGTCTGATACTATATATATGTAATACTCTAGTATATACATGTATTTTATTGTTTACCATGATTATATTTCTATTGTACTAGTCATAACACTATAATAATTGTTCTGTATAAACTGTATTGTTTGTTTTGAACATATACTGTAATAATTGATCTGTAAAATTGTATAACTGTTTGTTATGGCTCTGAGATCTATATATAACATGCTCACTTTAAAACTGTAAATTATGCTTTCTATTAAACCGTGCTAAACTATGTAAATATAATTCTATAAAATATTGGATAACCATAGCTTTGAAATAAATATTGTATAATATGCTCTATAAATGACTGTATATATTGTATGTCATAATTCTATAAAATTGTATACCTATTCATAATACTATAAAAGTAGTATAAATTCAATATTGTACTCACATTACTCATCCACACAACAGTGATAACTCATCAAATATAACTTGTAAAACTATATAATATTTACTCTGAAAAACACCCATAATTTTATACTATCTTCACTGATAAAAATTCAAATTTATCTGGCATAACATATTTCCCTTACCTAACTGGTTGGGAAGCTCGCCCCCAACTTTATCCTCACACTCACGGCATACTATCCCTAAAATTTTGAAATAATACATATATACATATTTCCAATAAATCAACTATATTTCCCTAAACCTACATACTTGTAATTTTATGAATTATAATTCACCTGAGCTCCTGAAAATACTCACTGGATCCTCAACCCATGCCTGCAGGATCCCAAAAACACCCTAGTCTTGAAATCATAACATCCTAATTTTATTCCACAAAACTCCAGTATATTCCCATATAACTTAAAATCTAAACTCAAATAAGCCTAATAAAACTTAAAATATCAAAATAATCTACTTACCCTAATTTTGGGATGATTTCCAAACTTCTCAAATCGAACTTTTGCTCCGGCTAAGTTGTAGAGAATCTCCCTAGAATCATCATGGTAGCTCCTGATCGTCGAATCGAGGAGAGATGGAGCCGGATTTTTAAAGAGAAGTTGGAGAAATTGAAATTTAGAGAGAGAGGGAGAAAAGAAGACTAAAATTTCATCGTTTTGCATATTTATAGGTGGCTGGACACATGGCCTCATTGACGAGCCATATCACCTCGTCAACGAGTCCTAAGGAGAGATATCGTCGATGAACTCCTAACCCTCATCGACGAGTTTCAGGCCTTGAGACCCTCTCGATTTATTTTCGTCAACTAGACACAGGTGCTCGTCGATGTGCCCAGTAATGTTGTCAGCGTTTGTCGACGAGACCCTGCTGAATCACCTTTTACATTCCTTTTCTCTCTTTTTCTTTATTATTTAATTGCTATAAATTTTTCAGGTTACTACACCTATGTAGTCTGCATCCACGAATCTCACAATTGACGGATCACTTTGTTGCCCACCAAAGTAACCCACTACACTGGCATAAGAAACCTTTGAAATGTCCCGAACAACACCGTCCATCCTTGAGTATTGAGCAATAGATTGTTTACTTTAATTCACCAACTTTGTACTGGTTACTGGTTTAACATCAACTATACTAAACCTCTCCAACATCTGCTCCACAAAACCACCCTGAAATAACCACAATCTCTCTATAGTTTTGTCCATACAACCACGTTGAGACAACACCAATCTCCCTGCAGTTATGACCACAAAGCCACCCTCAGATAATTTCAATCTCCCTGTAGCTTTATCCTTGCGAATCTCCAACCCAAGAATCCTCTTGTCAACACCCAAAACCTTCATGTCAACTTCCTTTCCCAAAAGAGCCTCCAACTGAGTTACCTCAGTTGGAAACTTCCCAGCAAGTGACATGTTACTCGCACAAAAAAACAGAACAATTTCCCACTTGCATTCTATCTCCCTCTCCTCTTCTAGGAGCCCCACAAACCCCCACATCTAATTCTTATACTGTAACTTTATCTCCTCCACCATCCACCAATCCCTTCTTTTGACCATGCACAGCATCCTAAAAGGTAGTAGGATCCTTCTTGGTAGTAATGAATGCATAAGACATCATATCATCAAGTTTATACCTGAGTGGTGGCCTGATAGTGCACCTGAGCCTATTATGATCCTACTGGTCCCTCAAGTTTGAACTCCCTGCATTATAACCAATGTTATCTCTGTCTTAAATCTATAACTCCACTAGCATCAGAATCTCCTTTCTACTCCAATTTATACTGTGATACTGCTGGCCTCTTGAGCTAGAGCTCCCTGCACTTCTACCTTGAGTCTCCAACTCCACTAGCACAACAAGCTCATTGCTACTACAACTTTCTGGCACCTGTTTCTCTTCATCTACCTGAGTATGCTGCATCATGGATTTAACACCTAAAACCCGTCTTTCTTATACCCCAAAAAGAAGTACCGTTTAGACATAACACCAAGCTTAGATCCCACCTCACTAGAAATGTGCATGGCTGGACCTCCAAACTCTCTCAAACCAGAGAAGTCTACCGCATAACCTGTCCAAGTCCGCAACCCTCCCATCTAGTGATGCCTTTGGCAATCGTTTAATAGAAAAACCTACCATACTCGCTGACTTTACCAAGAAGTTTCTTGCAAGCCCTGCATACACCATACCATACTCGTAAAACTCCTTAAACATCAGCGTACTCAGCTCCAATATCTGACTTGAGGAACTCTCTCTTGGTATGGTACTCCATTTCAGTCACAAGTTAAACTTGGCGAAAAT
Organism: Malania oleifera; assembly: GCF_029873635.1. NCBI lineage: Eukaryota > Viridiplantae > Streptophyta > Magnoliopsida > Santalales > Ximeniaceae > Malania > Malania oleifera. Next base: position 21,682,580 of record NC_080417.1, on the reverse strand, counting down.
CTCCAACTTGTGCCACATGAGATACCCCCAGACCTTTTATGATAAACTCACGAAATACTCATGTCCAACTTGTGATACTACCCTCACCAATCCCCAAACATCCAAAACAATGTAGTACCTCTGTTTTGTGTGTAGTTGTTTTACACGAAACGATATAATCTAACTTAGAACTTTCAGCTGCAACTTCACCTACAACTGTGTTACCCAGTAGTGCATAGAGATTCCTTACTAGCCTTTGTCCCTTTATCACCATCAAAACGCCTTTACACACCATCATTGTCCCCCATTTAAACTTGTAACTATACCTATTACAATACAAAGTGTCCAATGATTCACATTCTTCCATAGATCAGGTACATGCCTTATACCACATAACATCCTTATCATACCATCATACATCTTGATTCTGATATCCTCCATTCTGACAACTTTGGAGACAGAATCATGTTCCATCAGAATGGAACTAGAACTCACCAATCTATAAAAGGTGAACCAGGCTTTGTTGGGCATCATGTGAAAAGACCATCCCGAGTATAGGATCCAAGAATCCATGAGGCATTCTGAACCTAATGAAACAGAACACATCTCATAATCACTTCTCCCTCAATCTCCTTCTTCCACTACATTAGCAGAATTTGATGCACCCTCTTGAGCTTTTTCTTTTCCCCTTTCCCACTCCAAACACTCCAATTTTATGTGCCCTATTTTTTCGCACTTAAAACAACGAACATCCTTCCTCCTCCAGAACTACAACTGAGTTTTATTGCCACATAATTTGCTCCAGGACTTGCCTTTCCCACAATCCTGATTACCCTTCGCCACGAGCCTTTCACCTTGTGAACCCTCATCGCTAGTCTCCTTCCTCTGATGGAACTCCAACAATGCACTCATGATATCCTCCAACTCCAAGGTTTATTTCCTCCAAGTTAGAGTCGTAACTAGATTCTCGTATATAGGCAACATAGGTAGGGAATTCAACAGCATCAATGCTTTATCTTCTTCTCAAACTTCACATCAACTCGCATTAGATCACTAATGATTTGATTGAATGTATTGATGTGCTAAGTCAAGTCTGAACCATTTGCCATCTTAAGTCAATATAGTTTTTGTTTAAGATACAACTTGTATGTTAATGACTTGGACATGTACCGACATTCCAGTTTTAGCCAAACCACTGTTGGCAATGCCTCATCCATGACGTGATACAACACCTCATTGGCCAGACAACCTAATAATGGACACATCTTTCACTTCCAGCTCCTTCCAACTCGTGTCATCCATGCCTTCCGACTTCTTCCCTATAGAGCCTTCACCATACCTTGCTGCACTAGCAAGTCCTTCACCCTCTTTGCCAAAACCCGAAATTTCCCATTCCATCAAACTTAGCAACATTGAACATTGCAGAAGAAATCTAAGACATTGTGAACCAATAGCTCTGATACCAATTGTTGGAAACAATTAGCGCTTTGATACCAATTATTGTTATCGACAATGGAAATCTTCACACAAACTCATGAAACAATCATAGAATAAGCAATGCAATCACTCAATGATTAATTATACGGAATAAGCAATCACTCAACAATGAGAATAAACGAAAGTAATAATCAAACACACAAGAATTAACATGGTTCGACAATTTGCCTACGTCCACGAGAGCAGTGGTTGTTTTTCACCATCACAATGAAGCTTACATCAAGCTTATCAAACTAGGGTTACAAAATATGATTAAATACTAACCCTATGCATACAGAAGAGTTCTACTATATCTAAAACACTTTTATAACAATCTCTTGGAGGAAAATCCTCCAAAACCTCACAATCTACTGATCTTCGATTCGAAATTCCATGACGTGTGTGAGCGTAATCGTCGACGGTTTCAGCCAAATCGTCGACAATTTTAACCCGAGAACAATTCCCTGCAGAATGTCTTGAAACTATAGATGGTTAGGCCAAATCGTTGATGATTTGCCTCCGACAACGTTCTCTCTTTGTTCTTTGTTTCATGATGCTTTCCCCTGGTGCATGCATACCACTCAAAATATGAGCCACATCTCCAATAATTTTTAAGGGTAATAGCCATTTTGATTTGTAATTAAAACACTAAATAATAATAAATTGAGGAATGAGTGTACAACAACTCTAAATATTAGTATTATATAAAATTATACAATTATAATTTATTAATTCAATTTTTGATTTTCTTGATTCGATTTTGGATCAAATCCAAAATCAAAACCAAAACCAAAATTTTTTTATCTTTCAAAATCGAAACCGAAACCGCAAATGAAAAGACCAAACCGAGATATGTTTCAATTCAGTTTTGGTCTAATATTCAATTTTTTTTTGGTAATTTTTGTCACCCCTATTGTCTACAATCCTCAAACCTCAAATTTTAACTTTCGAACTCCAACCAACTTCTGTCTGAGCTCCTCTGAATTCTTTTTTTTCCTTCATAATGTCTCCAATTCCCAAATTCAGTTTGTTCTTCGTTTCATGATACTTTCCCTTAGTGCATGCGTTCCACTCAAAATATAAACCACATTTCCAACAATTTTTAAGGGTAATAGCCATTTTGATTTGTAATTAAAACATTATATAATAATAAATTGAGGAATGAGTGTACAACAACTCTAAATATTAGTATTATATAAAATTATACAATTATAATTTATTAATTCAATTTTTTATTTTCTCAATTTGATTTTGGATCAAATCCAAAACCGAAATCGAAACCAAAATTTTTTTATCTTTCAAAATCGAAATCGAAATAGCAAATCAAAAGACCAAACCGAGATATGTTTCGATTCAGTTTTGGTCCAATTTTTGATTTTTTGGTAATTTTTGTTACCCCTGTTGTCTACAATCCTCAAACCTCAAATTTTAACTTTCGAACTCCAAGCAACTTCTATCTGAGCTCCTCTGAATTCTTTTTTTTCCTTTATAATGTCTCCAATTCCTAAATTCTATTGCTCACTGTATGTCTGACTATCCCTCGATCATGACTCTCTGATTTTCTCACAATTGCATGGATGATTTCTCTCTGTGATGTCTGTGTGACTTTAGAACTCCTATATTTATAAGCTTGTGGGATTAATTTGGATTAAATTTGATTGATCAACCAAAATTAAAACAAACTTACAAATTGATTAATCAAAGTTCAATCATATTTAGCATGTCAATCAACTCTTATTTCTAATTTCCTAACTATTTCTCCTTTGTGCATGTGCAGATGCGCGCATGAAGAACTGAAGAATCTGGACCCCTCACTTTATTTTTTTTCCCTATCTATTTTTTTTTTTTTTTTATTTCTAATGTAAAATTCATTTCCCTGCATTTCAATTTTTCTCTATTCTTTTTCTTTTTTATGGAATAAAATTTTGTCAAGATTTGTTGTATCAGCCACAAACAAAACAGGGTGCCTACAAAAATCAAACCCTATTTCTTTCTTCTAGCAACATCTTAATACTTACCAACACGACACGAAACAATATGCAAGGTGCGCAAATTTCTTGGTTCTATATGACCTTTTCTCTTAACAAATTTTATTTGGGGATTTAGAAAAACTAATTGGTATATGAAAAACCAAAGAAAGAAAGATTGAATTTTCAAGGGAAGCCACTGATGTTGGAATTACTACCACAACACGAATGTAGACTAATGGATTTTGAAACGGGTTTTGGGTTTTGGGTTTTGGGTTGTGGTTCTTGTATTACTCGTGTTGTTTTGGTATTGTGCGTCATCCTGTATTCATCCAATAAAACTCTGGAAGTAAACTTCAATAATTCAAGACTAGATTTCTGATATTTAGCAAGCTGGTCTTAAAAAATATGAAGCAGCATCGGCAAATTTATGTCATGACAGCAACTCACTCGTCCAAGATGCAGAAGTGTTAACCTTACATAGTTTTGGCTGCCTTACGAACCTTGTATCTATGAAGATAAGATGGCAAACCTAGCTCTAATTTCTAGGTGGGGCGGTGGACTTTCTAGTGTAGAGAGGTCTAGATTTTGGTCATAAATTATCTTGGTTTGGTGGGAATTTGTATCATGTTCAAGTTGTGCTATCAAATAGGTAGCAGTGTTAGTCATAATGGTACTGAAACGCCCTAAAAAGTAAGAACACTATCGTCAAGAGTGTTGGGTGATCTCGAGTCTTCTCAATTCCAAAAGTTAGCTCATGGAGTGAGATTTTTCTTCACACTTAATAACTGACCACCAAGTCCCTTCCACAACCGATGTGGGACAAACCCAAACAATCTCCTCCTCACACATCGGGTTCCAAACTCCTCACGAATTGAGCTCACCAAATTGGCAACACCATATGCCCGGCATCCCTGGGCTCTGATATCAGTGTTGGGTGGTCTTGGACTTTCTCAACCCCAAAAGCTAGCTCATGGAGTGAGGTTTTCTCTCACACTTAATAACTAACCATCAAGCCCCTTCCACAACCGATATGGAACAAACCCCAACAGAGAGGGGTAAATTGACCTAAAAATTAGTTGGAAGGAGCTTAATGGCAAAATGAATAACTCTGTATTAGTGCGCTTTAGCCGTGTGTACTTCCAGCATATAAATGTGGAATATATTTATTACTGTTCTTTTGAAGTAAATATAACATAATTCAGTAATACAAACATATTTCACTCCAAGCTCAAAAATTTTATTATTTTTAAGGTTTTCAAATTGAACCGAGTTAACAGGAAATACACTTTTCCTTAATTGTAAACCCACTACTTTTCACTTGCATGTCTCTTATGGGCTCGAGGCTCAACGAGCAGCCTGCTCTGCTTCATCTCATTAGAGGGATGGTAAAGATACAATAGCCAACACTACCAAGGAGAGAACCAAGCAATGTTTTCCATCATCCCAAGACCGCCCTAGTCAACCCATAGCCAACTTATTTTGAATTAAAGATTTTACTTTAAATAAATAAAATTTTTATTCGTTAATTTATTGTACATTTCTTTCACTTCCATAGTAAGCAAGGATTATAAGATAAATTTCATTATATTTCTATATTCTCCTAATATTGTCGAAGTTTCAAATCAGACCCTAAACTTGATGGACTAAACTTCGAATTTGAATCAACCAATCTTTCTGATTAGAGCTTTATTTGCATCGCAAAGTCCCAAAAAATATCTATAATTTTGCAAATAATAATATTATAAGTTCAATGAAGTCGTCACCAATTGTCTATATTCTCCAAGGTTAACCCACCAAATTCTCAATCTTCCAATGAATTTACTTGATGTCGTCATCCGAATCACAATCTGAAACCTTGTGTAACATCTAGATTAGTTGAACGATAGGCTTTGGGGTCTAGTGAAGCTGCTCGTACTTGGTCACCCGAGATTTCAAGAGAAGCTTTAGGAGTTCTCTCGGTAGTTGTCTTAGGATGTGGACATGGCTCGAGACAAGAGAAGTATCATAATCAACAAGGAGAGCATCTTAATTTTCCAGAGGGAATACCAGATAGTCTGTTATTTACTTAGGTGCAGTTAGCTCACCAAATTACTACTTGTTGATTGGTTTCTAAACTAATCTTTCAACCAAAGAACCAATAGTTGCAGTCTACATTTACCAAAGCTAGAATCAAGAATTTAGTTAACGCACTCATTCTAAGAATCGTACCTAATTAATCATGAATTATCCCTAATTGAATCTAATGGTCTTTAATTAACTCTTTTAAAAAATCAAAAAAATATTAAAATGTTAAAATAAAATGTGATTTGGGAATTTCTTATAAGACCTCCGAAGAAGGAGACCTTATTAGATAAATCCTCCTTAAAACTAATATAGGTGAGATTTGAAATACCTCTTTACCCTTTGCTTAATCATTGGGAATCACATACAAATATATATATATATATATATATATATATATAAATTCTTCATATTTGATGAAAAAGTCTTTAAAACATTCCCAGATTTTTCCAAAAATTTTTAGAATTTTCTAAAAACTTTCTAACATTTTTCTTTTGCAATTTTTTGGAATTTTTAAAGACTTGTCTTCATTTTTGGTGTTTTTATTTTCCTTTTTTTTTTTTATTATCCAAGTTGAAATAACTTAAATAATATTTATTTATTTATTTATTTATTTATTTTTTAAAATATTTTTTCTAATTTTTTTTTGACATTTTACTAATTTTCCTTATATTTAAAAATTAAAATTAATTTTAAATTTAAATAAATGAGCTTGCGTTTCAAAAAAATTTAGACCGATTCAACCGACCCAAACCGAGTTTGACCTGATTGGGATGAGTGACCACGTGTCAACCAAAAGTGGCGTGGTATTGCTTTTATTTCTCTCTTCTTTTTTTTTTTTTTTTTGAATTTTCTGCAGCTGGGTAACGTTAGCATGATGTCACCCATCACGTGGCAAAACGCAACTCACCTAGGGAGTTTGACACGAATTTTCTGATGTGGCAACAATCCGACCGTTCAAAGAAAATACAAATTTGACGGTCAAGATTGGACCAAGTCACTCCCTGAATATGCAGTCCTGAACACACCACATGTCACTGTCTGTATGGTGACACATGTCCCACCATTTTATATTATTTCTTTTTTTTAAACCCCTTAATATAAAATCTTTTTTTTTCCTTCTCTTTTTTTTCGTCCTCTCTTATTATTCTTCTCTCTTCCTTCTCTCTTTCTCTTCTTTGTTCTCTCTCTCTCAGAACTCTCTTCCTCTGCTTTTTCTTCATTTTCTCTCACAGACACCTCTCTCTCTCTCTCTCACACACACACACACACAGACCTCTCTTTCTCTCTTCCTTTCTTTCTCTTTTTCTTCTCTACTCTCCAATTCTCTCTCTTTCTCTACCTACTATTTCTCCCATTTCTCTTTTCTACACTCTTTTCCCTCTCTCTCTCTCTCTCTCTCTCTCTCTCACAGAATCTTCTCTCTTCCTTTCTTTTTCTCTCTTTCTCTACTCTCGACTTCTCTTATCACTCTTTCTTTTGCTTTTCGTTTCTTTTAATCTTTCTAACTCCTTTCTTTGATTTTTCTTTGCATGTTTCAATTCAAAATAGGAGTAGAAATACCTATAAAGATAAGCATTCTGACCTTTTTTTTTCTTTGTGAATTTTTTGGTTATCTTCCTGCACTTTCCTAGGAGCCAAATAGGGTTAATTCACCTAGGATTAACCCAAGTTAGGTGGGAGTTCAGGTTAGAATAGGTTAAGATTGATTGGGATTTGATTTGGGGATTATGGGCTTAGAATAGGTTAGTTTAGATTTGGGCTGAATTGTCTCAGACCCGAATGGGTCAGGCCCAAATGAGTTTTGGAGTATTAGGCTTATATGACTGTGGGCCGATTAGATTAATATGAGTCGAGCTCAATTGCACCTCCTGTATTGTGGGCTTTAACCTGGGTCTAGGTTATAATTGGATCGAGCCATTTGGGCCGAGAAAGAAATAACTAGTTAATTGGGCTAAACTAACCCAAGTCCATATTGACTTGGGTCCAAATATTTGGGTGAGACCCAATCATTGGACTTGGGTATTTGAATCAGTTGACTTGGATCCAAGTCAAGTTGACTTGAAAATTTTCAAGTCGGATCTCGAGTAATCAAATATGAGCATTTGAATCCAAATCTTGAATCCAGATGAGTAATCAATCTGCATTATAATTCCTACTTACAAATCACAAAATCTTGAATTTAAAATTTTTTTATTTTAATTGTCCAAGAAGTTAAACAGAATTAAACAAAATTCAAGGAAATTAATCTTTGTCTTCCAACTCCTCCAATCTTTAAGTCTGCTACCAATTTCCCACTACTTCTATCCCTAACCTTTTTGCTTCTCAATCTTTGACCCTTAAGCTCAACAAGTCTTCTTTCTAATCCTCCCGATTCATTCTCAAAATTCTCAACAATTTCATCATCCTCCAATTAATTCTCAACAATTTCATCATCCTCCAATTTGTGTCTATTCTTGCCCTCTCACCCTTAGAAGCTCACTATTTATAGGCTTTGAAATTCATTCAATTTAATACTAATTAGATCAATCAACATCCAATTTAATTATTCAAATTTATTTCAAATTAACCTTTTTTTTTTTCACATTTTTCATGTCTAATTGTTTCTTTTGTTTGCAAATTTAAAATGCCAAACCACCTCTCTTTTTTATTTCATTTTTCCTTTTCTTTTCTTTAATGTATTCATTTTTCCATTTTTTTTTTCCAATGTATTCATAAATTTTTCTTGTACCTTCTCATTAGTTAAATTTCTGAATTTTACCCAATCTATTATATAAACCCCAAACAAAAACAAAATGGAATGTCTACAATTTGTACAAAACTCATCTGAAATCATTGCGTCCAATTCCACCTAATTGTCAATAGTAATGAACTCTTTCTAATCCAAACGCAGATGGTGGATGTCCTTCCCTCCTACCAAATGCAGTACAGAGGCCATCAGGCTAGACCTTATCCTTAAAAAAAAAAAAAATTCGTTGAAATCAACCATTCCATAAAAGAATAGGCTAAAGCCATGCGTGGAAAGCCCAACAGTTTCATTTTGGCCTGCATTATCCAAAAACCAACACCTTCTTGTACTTTGCCTTTGGGTAAGACAGCAGCTCTCTCGATCTCTGCCAAACACAGAACCCCAAGGCAGACGCAGAATGGACCAGTTAAGTCAGAGTCCTCATTTTCGATCCATTGTGGTCCAAAAGTGGAAACAGGTCTGGACCACATTCAAACAGGTCCCTTCATTTGCCAGAACCAACATATCAACCCAACCAAACGCGATCATTGGATCCTACAGAATTACATTTCCATCTCCCTGTTGACGTTAAAACATACAACAAATCTGATCTGTCCAAAACAGTAATGCTCATGAGGGAAATGGCCAAACCTTGATAATGGTACAACTCCCTTCCGTACACAATGATTGGGAAGATTGATCATGCTGTTGGATTGGTGAGTCACTGTCTAAATGCCACTTGGCTTTACCACTCTAAATGGTCCTGGAAATCCTAACCCACGGGTCACCGTCTACTCCACACTCTTGCCTCATCTTTCCTCAATTGCCTGCTACTTCGCAGCAGCCAGTCCAGCCCTCCTCTCCCATCAACATCACTCTTTGTTGAGGATAATCCTGTCTTACATGTCATTTTATTTTATCAACACAAACACAGCACCACTCTTTAACGGTCTTCTAACAAACAAAAGTTTGTGGAATCAAGTGTTTCTCAAGCGTGAACGTCCAGGAATTAAGCCAGGATGTGTACAACTGTACAAGGCTAATAAATAAAATTTCTAAAATGGAATAATGAACACAAGTTGCCAGGGGTTTTCTATCATTTGACAAGGTGTGTCCAATGCACCACAAAACCACGCATCTCAAAGAAGCCAAGTAAACCTGTCAGAAAGATGAGTATTTAGCTGTGTGGGAAAGGCAAGAAAAAATGATTCAATCGTCACACAAATCATTTGATAAAAATCAAACTAGGGATACAATTACACTTCCAATTATGTCTGACAATGGAACTAGAGTACATTGCCCTTTAACTGAGACCTGCATCTAACTGATGCAGCTTCAAGTTCAAAAATACTCAACTCTACAAAGGATTATTTTTGGACACCAGTAAGAGTGCACATCTCAAAATTTAATTAAATCCCCACCAGCTACTGCAACCCACTTCACATATTAGGGATTTAAACTGGAAACTATGCAGGTCACTTGGCCTGCATAGATCTTAAACAGGTTCAGGTTGATCTGTAAGCAACATTTTCCCTTGTCATGCATAGCTGAAACCCATTCAGGTTCAAGCTCGCTGAGATCAGTTGGTCCTCACCAATGTCAGCAATATGACCCAGAAACATTACAGAACATATGAAGGATTTCACTTATTCTTGTTTAGTTACCAAGGAAAGTGAAAAATAAAAAATACACCAAATCAAAGAAAAAATTTGACTTTACATGTTATTAACATTTAATTTTTCTTAATTCTTAAATCATTTTCAAACAATTTTTAATTTTTAGTAGTATTTGAAATAAAAAGAAAATACAATAAAGAATGAATTTCCTTCTTACTTTCCTTTCTTCTCCAAACAAAATTCTTGATTCAAATGGACCTTAGAGTCATCCAATGAATATAGGGTAGCATCACAATGTTTATATTACTTGTGCAAACAGCATACTATTGCACGGTGTGCACAGAACCTTCTTACAACTGCTTCAAAGTTCAATATTAACATAAATTTCAGCCCGCCATAAAATTGTTAACATGCCAAATCTCTAGTTAAAGCAGGCAGTCATTCAACATGTACAGAAATATTTGACCACATATACCAAAAATAAGGAAATCATGAAATACAAAATGTATGACAAGCACCTGTCTTCCGCACCAAGAAATTGAAAGAGAAAATATTGAGTCTCATACCATTAAAAAGCATTCTTTCCACTTGACCTGTTCAGCATCTCTCTCTTGTTTGCCTCATGTTGATTTCGCTGCACATCCATCAACTCAATCCTTGCTCAATGGAACTTTGGATGCAGCAACTTATCCAAAAATATCAGGTGCAGCAGTGAGACAGGAGAACTTCCCCCTTCAGTTGATATTTTAATAGTGGCTAATGTTTATTCTCTACAGCTATTCTTTAATTCAATTTAAAATTCGTTAATAAAGTTCTTGGATTCCAACCTAATTTGGCAGAATTCATTGATTCTCCCAATCATCTCCCATCAAATGTTTATCTAAGGATAGTTGTTATTGTGTCTGCTACAATGAAGGAGGATAGCGGAATTATCAGTAGTAGAATAAAAAAGTTTATATCTAATTTCATGGGAGTGGGATTCCCATGAAACTCACTGTAGTTCCAGCAAGGGAATAGGATTCCCATGTCCAGTTAGAATCTGTCATTTGACTCCATTCCTACAGAATGTGAGATTACCACCAATCAAATTCCAACCCCAAAGACCATGAGAACGGGATGCTGTGAATATCTCACTTACAGTTTCTGTTGGAGAATTGGGGAAGTTTTTTGAAGGTCATGTTCGATAGATATTTTGCATGCATACATCCCTCCATTGTTTTCCTATATGTCATCAGTTCATCCATTACGTACCATTTGTCTTTTATACTATGCCAACAGCAAAGATGAGCAAAGAGACCATTGCAAAGTCAGAAACAAATGCAGATTTATTAGGAAGGTAAAACGTATAATATTCAAAAAGAACTAAATGCAAAGAGGTGAGACTGAGATTTCACCCCGGCAGGGAGGAACGGGGAAGGAATGAAATTGAGCAAAATGCGGAAAAGGATAAAAGCATGCATTTGAGTGTTTCTTCTTTTAAGACCTAAAAATCATTTTACATCTCACCCTCCCCAGAGGCCTCATGCATTGGGCTGCCTCTACTAACAATGAACTAAAGAATGCACCATAACCAGAGATTTGGATCTGCATATTAAACATAACAGTAAATTTAGTAGTAATTGATCCAAGACAACCAGAGTTCTTGAAAATTGCAGAGGTGCAAAGTGTTCTCACAGGAACAAAGTAAAACCTCTCATCATAGGATAGCAATTCTCCCTGCTATCTTGCAGTCTTCATGTCTTAAGTCAATTTCCTAGACCAAATCTTGAAAATTGGAGTTATTTCATTACATCCATTTTCCTGTTTGTGCGTTTTTAAGTGATTTGTGTTTGTTCTGTTCATTCACAAGGAAAACTTAATTGATTTTCTAGTTTGGGTAAAAGCCGAAAAGGTTGAAAAAGGATTCAAAGGTGAAGAAACTTAATCAGAAATCAAAGCAAGGTTCAGGGGTATTTAAAGTTTCAGAATCTATGGACAAATTTTATTTTGCAAGCACAAATCCAAGCATTAATTCTGCTTTGGGAATGTAGAGATGAGATTAAAACTGATCAGGTTCTGGATCAACTAATCAAGGAGATTAGTGATTGAGCAAAGGCCGAAGGGTGGTGGTCCTTCAGTAATCTAAGATGCAATGAATCATTCAACACTGTTGATGAGGAACTGTGACGATCAATTGAAAGCAGATATCAGGATGTTGGTGGGATAATTGAATCAAAGCAAACCATGGGTGATGAGGCTATAAGAGCGATCTAGGTACGGATCACTGGAGGATGAATTGTGTGCATCCAGGCAATCTGGATCACATGCGTTGGCAGATTTTTTCTTTTTTTCTTTTTTTCCCCACATCTCTTGCTTGAAAATTTTAGGAAAAAGAGAAGAGCTCAACATATGGAAACGAACAAAAAGGGAGTCTCAATCTTTGCATAATTGCAGATTACAAGAATGTAAGGAGGTGCAAATACCTCATTCACAAATATAGTAAATAATCTGTCACTATCATTCTAGCATTTGATATGATAATGCCATTAACAAGGCTCAAGTACCAGAAGTGGGCGCTGATATAGCCTGCTTGGGTAGATTGTGCTCTGGATGTCTACGTTGGCTACTGGAAACCAGAATTCTCAGGCCAATGCTAACATGAAATCTTAATCTAAATTTTTCCACCGGCTAGATCCTGTAATTACTCTGTTATCATGCTCCTACCTGTTGTAGAGGGGAAGACGAGTTGAATCTCCAGGCTCCAAGACAGACTATAAGGAAAAACCCTAGGGGAAAATTCCTTGGTTGGGCAGATTGTGGATAATAATGTGCCTTTTCAAGTGATGAATTCTGAGGTTATATATATATATATATATACACAAGTCACAACAAATTCAAAGTGTAAGATAAACAAGAAAGGTTTATCTTGTTCAACTTTAGGAAAAACAAGGTTACAATGAGGTGTTGGATGGTGGTCCATAGTTTTTGGGAGGGAAGCTAATTGTCCTACATAAATGGGTTTGTGGTTTGAATTTGGGGAAGATGGAATTGAATCCATCACCAATTTGGGTCCAAATTTATAATGTACCTTTGTATTCATGAACAAATGAAAGCCTGGGATAGTTTAGAACCACTTATGCAAGAACACCTTTCAGGAAAAAAAGAACTTATCCAAAAAAGTACTTGTCTAAAAATAATCTGACCTCAACTTTGGAGAGAATTTGGATTTGGAGTTGTATTGGATTTGGATAAGATATAATATAAAATTATATTGAAATTTGTTCAAAACCACCCAAATCTAAATTCAAGGTCCGAAATTCATGCTCCCAAACGCAACCATAAGAGTACTTATTATAAGTACTTTTTTCAAAAAAAAAAAATTAATTTTCCAAAAAATACTTATTTTCCTTTAAAAATGTAGTTTGGAAAAGTACTTTTTGAAATAAGTACTCATTTAAGTGTAAACCAATAACTACTTATTGACATAAACACTTGTAAAAAATACTCTTCTGAAAAAGTACTTATTTTTTAAGACATTCCAAACGGGGGCTCAGTCACAGAGGTAATGCAATTGGGAAACTTCAGCTCATGGATGAAATGATGGAAGCTCACACAAAAAGGAATTTCCTGAGATATACATTGAGATTCGATAATAGAAGTTACTGTCAACTTTTCTGAATTGAAGCTAGCCAATGGCAACATCATCATCAATATAGGTGTTGAATTTTTGTGCTCAAGACCCACTGTTACATAGAATGCAGAACATTCCAGTTTGTGGAAAGAAAATGAGAATAGGAACAAGAATGATATATAAACACATGCTCTAAACTGGTGCAGTATGCACATACATGTATAGATATATTGGGGAAAACTGAGCACTGAAACTTGTACGTTTTAAAGAGAATGTTGAAGTGTTTCTAAATCTAGAAGAGATCTTTAGTGAAATAGATTGCTGACCAGCATCACCAAACTTTAAGCCACACTAGGTGGGATCAGCAATATGAATACTTTTCCGCCATTTTGCATGAGAAATGACAACTTTTAACAAAAGTTGGAGGGTTGTTAAATGCTTCCTGTGTTTTTCCAAATTATTCTAGATCTACCCTTCCTCTCCCACTGCCACTAACAACTCATCCTAATCAGTGTACATTATTTGGCCTACATTGCAAGTGCTCAAACCATCTTAATTGCCCTTCCCTTATCTTGAACAAGTGCAATGCATGTATTCATTCCTCAATTTATCTTTTACAATTATACCACTCTATCCATCTTAACATTCCTATACTTTTACTTTTTGGATATGTTTGTTCTTATTTGACATCGTTACCCTATAAATCTTTCGTCTTAATTTTCATAGCATCCCCAGATCACACAATACTCTCAAAGCACTACTTCACTTTACCTGTCTTGCATTTTATATATTACTTCTTCAGTTCTCCTTTCTCTGTTCTGCCTCCCTACTGCTGCTGCTGCTGCTGCTTCTCTTCTTCTTCTTCTCTTCTTTTTATCTTCTTCTTCTCCTTCTTCAAATTCTCTTGATTCTATCAATATATATAAATTCTAACATCTGTCCTACATCAGGAACTTCCTTCCTTTCCTTTCTTTTCCTTTCTTTTTTCCCAAAGACCGAAACAAATTTAAGGATTCTTGCTTCTTCAGTGGTAAAATCATGAAAAAGCAACAAAGATGTTATGGCTTGAGAAATCTTGTTTCTTTAATATTTTTGGATTTTGAATCTTGAATTTAGATTGAAGAATTCTTGCAATCCTCGTTGCTTAAATATTCTTTGATTGATTTTCGTTGGCAGCATCAAATTTCCTGAACAACAGAAGCCATAGAAAATCAAATCCTAGTTGATCCAAAACTTCATATTCATTTGCTGACCCAACTCCTATTGCCAGCATCAATTTTCCTACATCAAAGGGTATTTTTCAACAAGTTGTCTTCACCTTTTTAGTTTCAGCCACCGGTGAGATCTTCTCCTCTCTTGTTATTTCTTTTCTTATTATTGTTATTAAATATTTTTTTCTTAATAGTTGGTTAGCTGTGTTGATTTTTGTGTCTAGATTTTGTAGGCTTAATATTTGTTTTTTGTGTTTTTGTATTTTCATTTGCTAGTCTTGGAATATAAAAAAATTTATTTATCTTTTTTTATTTTATTTTTTTCAAAAAGTACTACTGCATGGACTTTAGTTTAGCTTGGATGCACTCAAAATTGTATGCTTTAATTTTATTTAATTTTTTAGTGCATTGTATTGTGTGAGTAGTTTCTACTAGTTGGAGGGTGCAACTTAGAAAACTGTCTTCATGAAATAAGTTTGATAAAAATAAAAAATAAAAACTCAAACGTATGCTTCGCTTGTATAACATAAAGTTTTTGCATACACAACCAGTCCCAAGCCCAAATAAAAGAGCAAGAGTTGTGTTAGGTAGCTGACAGCCAACGTAAAACTTTGTCAGATCATTTTATTTATGAATTCTTACCAAAATCATCTAGACTAAGAGAATAGACTGGGACAGTATAAAAGGGAGAGGGTCAATAAGTTCGTACAAGAAGCTAAGATAAGATTGGCAACTTGGCATATAAGGACCCTTACGGGAAAAAGTATAGAAATAGTGGAAATAATGTTTAGAAGGAAAATTAATTTAATCTGCCTTCAAGAAATGAACAGGGTAGGAGAGAAAGCCAGGGAAATTGAAAAATCGGTATTTAAACTTTGATACATTGACAAAGAGAAACATAAAAAACGGGGTGAATATTATTGTAGATAGATGACCGAAAAGATAATGTAGTAGATGTTAAAAGAATAGGAGAAAGGATCATTACAATCAAGTTAGTTTTAGGCCTAGAGATAGTGAACGTCATTAGTGCATATGCTCCCCAAATAGGCTTAGTAGAAAATTTGAAAAGACAATTTTGGGAAGGTAAGGATCGTATTTCACAAGGTATCTCGATATCTGAAAAGACATTCATAGAAGCATATTTGAATGGTCACATTGGGAAGGATAATATAGGGTGTGAGAGGATACATGGAGGCCATGGATATGGAGATAAAAATGAGTCTAGCGATACAATCTTAGATTTTGTCATGTCTTGCGATTTGGCTATATTAAATACTTGTTTTATAAGAAGAGAAGAACACTCAATAACTTTCAAGAGTAGGTACAATAAACGCAAAATAGATTTCTTTTTAACTAAAATTAGGAACCATCTATCTTGTAAAGATTGTAATGTTATCCCGGGTGAAAGTTTGGCTACACAACATAGAGTCTTAATATTAGATATACATATTAAAAGATACAATAAACACAAAATAGATTTCTTTTTAACTAAAAACAGGAACCGTCTATCTTTTAAAGATTGTAAAGTTATCCCAGGTGAAAGTTTGACTACACAACATAGAGTCTTAATATCAGATATACATATTAAAGAATGGAAGAGAAAGAGTAGCATAAATCAGCACAAGAGTAGAAGGTGGAACTTTAAGGGAGATAGTATAGTAAAATTAAAAGATAAAATGAACAAATAGTGTGATTGGACAATAGGGGATAAGGTTGACACAAATATTGTTTAGAATAAAATGGTGATTTCTACCGTAAGGATAGCAAAAGAGGTTTAGGTTAGTCCAAAGGAAGATAATTGGGTAGTAAAGAAAGTTGGTGACGGGATCAAGAAGTCTAAAAATACATTAGGACAAAAAGAAATTGGTATAAGATATGGAAAAATTGTAAAAATATAGAAAGTCTTGAAAATATAAAGAAGCAATAAAAAATGTAAAAAACACTATCAATGAACCTAAACATAGAGCTTATGATACTTTATATACTAAGCTAGATACAAAAGAAGGAAAAAAAGACATTTATAAACTTGCTAGAGCTAGAGAAAGAAAATGCAAAGATTTAGGTTTCGTAAGACGTATAAAGGACAAGAATGATAATGTCCTAATTAGAGAAGAAGACATAAAAGAAAGGTGGCAGAGATACTTCGATAAGTTGTTCAATGAAAACCAAAATGAAAGATTGAACTTGGAAGTGACAAATGCAGAGAAGGTAAAAAATAGGAAATTTATTCGTAAATTTACAATCCTTGAAGTTAAGATGGCATTAAAAAAAGATGAAAAGTGGGAAATCTATAGAATCAGATAAAATACCAATTGAAGTTTGGAAATGTTTAGGAGATAAAGAAATTATTTGGTTAACTAATCTATTCAATAATATTATAAAACCCAAGACAATGCTAGAAGAATGGGGAAAAAGTATGTTAATACCTCTGTATAAAAACAAAGGCGACATTCAAATCGTAATAACTTTCATGGAATTAAGATTGAGTCATACGATGAAATTATGGGAAAGAATAATGGAACATAGAATAAGATTAGAAACGAAGATTTCAGAAAATCAATTTAGTTTTATGCCTAGGAGATTAACAATAGAAGTTTTTTATCTTTTAAGAAGTTTAATGGAAAAGTTTAGGAAAAAGGACTTGCATATGGTTTTTATTGATCTAGAGAAAGCTTATGATAGAATACCTTGGGAAGTGCTTTTGTGGGTATTAGAAAAGAAGGGAGTTTGCAATAGATATACGGAGGTTATTAAGGATATGCATGATAGAGTAGTGACTGGCGTCAAGACCATAGGTGGGGTCTAGTGAGTTCCCAATCTCAATAGGTGTTCATCAAGGTTCTACTTTGAGTCCTTATTTTTTTAACTTTAGTAATTGATGAAATTACTAAGAATATCCAAGATGAGGTCCCTTGGTGTATGTTGTTTGCGGATGATATCATATTGATTGATGATAGGAGCAAAGTGGAATCTAAACTAGAACTTTGGAGAGCCACATTAGAGTCTAAAGGGTTTAAAATAAGTAGGAATAAGACAAAATATATGAAATGTAATTTCAATAATGTAAGGAATAGCAACAAAGAGAAGATTAAATTAGATAATCAAGAAATTAATAGCATTGATAGATTTAGATATCTTGGATCTATTATACAAAGTGAAGGGGAAATTGAAGAAGATTTAATACATAGAATTAAGACAAATTGGGTCAAATGGAGGAATGCGTTAGGTGTGTTGTGTGATCGTAAAATACCCTTAAAATTAAAAGGAAAGTTTTATAAGACAGCTATAAGGTCAGCCATGTTTTATGGTTCAAAATTCAGAGCAACTAAGAAACAACATATACAAAGAATGAGAGTTGCTGAAATGCATATACTAAGGTGGATGAGTTGTTTTACATTAAAAGATAAAGTAAAAAATGTACATATACGCAAAAGTTTAGACATAACATCGGTTAAAAACTAAATAAGGGAGGGACAACTTAGATGGTTTAGGCATTTAAAATGCAGGCCTAGTAGAGCACTTGTGAGAGTGAGTTAGTTCTGATTTTCCAATATGAAAAGAGATAGGGGTAGGCCTAAAATTACTCAGAATGAGATAGTGAGGAAGGATTTAACAGTCCTTAATCTAATAGAGGAAAATGCTCTGGATTGGATGAATTGGCGGAAAAGGATTCATGTAGCCGACCCCACGTAGTGTTGTTAAAACATGCCAATCTAATAGTACTAAGAATTTCTTGACCATTAAATCTAATATTTTCTCCAATATTTCTCCTAACACAACTAAAATTACATTTTTGCTGCACTTGGGAAGCATGGATTTCAAGCCTTGGATCTGGATGTGTGAATTTGGACAAAACTCAATACAATTTTGTATTACATTTTATCCAAATCCACACAAAATTCAAATCTGAGGCCTCTCCCAAACATAGGGTTCATGCATTCTTTCTTGCTTTTACTGATATCTTAAAACCTCTAGCTCTAAAGCTTCTCTCTATAATTTCAACTTAAAATTCTACTCAGCCTCTAAACACCATGAAAACTTGTGGATACTTTTATAAAATTCATCCATAACTAAAGAAAAAACTAATAAATAGATAATAAGGACCCAAAACAAGCCCTTGATGTATCCTTTTGTGATTGGAAATTCTCTAGATCATCCACCTGCCCAAACACCGCTAGTCATTACCCCATCATGCATATCCTCTTAAATACATTATACCTCATTTTTACTCCTTTTCCCCATCACGTTTCCTTCAATCTCCTTCATAGTTATATAGTTTATATAGTTGAACCCCTAGGCATAAAACCAAACTCTTTCTAGAACCCTTTTTTTAATCTTGTCTTTGTTAAATTACCCTTTCCCAAGGTTTCATTTATAGTTTGATTCCATGACAGTTATAATAATTTTTTGTATATCTCCAGATATTTGTATTAGGTATTAATGTTATTTTCCTCCATTCATTTAATAATTGTTTAGTCCTCGTATTTTTGTTAAATAAACTAGATGACCATATAACCATGTCACCTCCTAAATTACGAACTTCAATTGAGATGTCATCTAGCCCAACAACTTTTACATTTTTCATCTTCCTTATGCATACTTAAGTGACTCTAATTCTGTGAATAAACCTCAAACTTCAGCCTTTTTATCCTTCATTAATTCTAATTTTAAATCTTCTACTTGATTTTCATTAAATAATTTACTAAAATAGGTTCATCGTCTTTCATTTATATCTTCTTTGATTAACACACTATTGTTAGAGAACTCATCCACAAAACCTATGTGTCAAGGAGAGCGAGCAATGAGGATCTTATACTGGCTTTAGAACTGCTTACAAAGACGATGTGGGACTGGACGCACACTAATACTCCCCCTCAAGCCCATGGGGAAAATGAGGCAAGGAGAGCCCATGGAGGGAAATGAGGTGAGGAAAAGTCCAATCCATGGAGGAGCTAAGCAGCCCAAGGCCTAGCTCTGACACCATGATAGAGACTCATCCTCAAAACTAAAATCAAAATGAATAATTTAAGCATTTCTAGAATGATTTTGTACTGAAATCAATACACAATATTTATAACACAATCGAAAAATCTAAATATGGAAATAATCTCCTAAAAGAATCTCTCTCAATAATATACAATTCTCCACATATATACTTCCCTAAATTACTCCAAGATACCCGGGATTTCTACAACTATCATTCTCTTTTTTTTTACATTGATATTTAACTAGGTCTCTACTAGCTCTAGCAAGTTCAAATATGTACTTTTTTCCTCCCGGTCTTTAGCAACTAGTATAGCATATAAATTATTATATACACTAATGTTAACTTCACTAAACTTTTATTTTTCCTTTTTTTCTTTTTCTGCATCTATATCTTTTCAAAGTTCTCTATATTGCTACATTGTAGTCATGCATTAAATCACATTCTTTTTGTCTTAACAACTTTTTGAAGATCTTGACCCCATCACCAACTCTATCTATTACATATTCCTCTAGATGAACTAAAACCTCTTTTGTTATTTCTCTAGCATAGCTATCATAATTCAAGTGTGTTTACATTCACTTGCTTTCTTTCATTATTTTATCTTTAAATTTTGCCGTACTTTCTCAAGTCCTACCATCTAGATCACTTACATGCGATCTGCTGTGTTAATATCTCTTCCATTTTTTAATGCATATATCCAACACTAATACTCTTATTCTGTCTACGTACAATCCTTACATGATAAATGATCTACCCTCTTATGCTTAGTTTGGTTTCCCTATGACTTTTGAAAATGAACTAAAAGAAACTTATGAAAATGAACTAATTGGATTTGCTGTAAAAATTGTTTGGCCTTGGTAAAGAAAGGGGACAGAAAAATCTAATCCCAAGTCAATAAAGAAGTTGTTAGGTTCCTAAAGAATGCTTAAAATTATCAAAAAAGACAACTTTTAGAAAAATATAATTAATGCCAAGATAATTCATAATGTTTGGAAAAATAACTAAGGACACCCATGGAAATTGGAATAGAATAATTTGGTGGAAGCTTTTAGCTTTTAAAAGCTTCAAATCTGAATTAGGAAGAATAGTCTTAGAAAATTTCAAATACATTAGAATATGACTTAAAGAGGAAGTAGGACTCTTGTGAAGTTCTTACCTTGGAGATGGAACTTGATATTCTTACCCTTGATATTCTTACCCCCTCTTCCCCTTCCTTTTTTAAAAAGTAAAAGTTGGCTAAAAAGCTGAAAAAGTTCTGTATCAAACATATTATAGCCAACTTTTACTTTTTAAAAAGGAAGGGGAAGAGGGGGGGTATTCATGGGTAAGAATATCAAGTTCCATCTCCAAGGTAAGAACCTCACAAGAATCCTACTTTTTAAGACATATTCTAATGTATTTGAAATTTTCTAAGAATACTCTTCCTGATCAAGTGGGTTCTCTTCCTAGCAGTAGTACTCCCATGGATGAGGTTGCCCTAGGCATTGGTGATGGCAATAGCCTGATTTGGGGATGCTTAGTGATGTAAGGTTGCAAAAAACCCAAGGTTTCATAATTGGTTTTGACAGTGAGAAACATTGTGGTAGTACTAGTAATTGTTGTTGAGTGTACTGATTACGCATAAGTGTGATTAAGACTTGACACGTAGGTTTTCCATACAAGTTTGACAGTTTCAATATAATTAATATTTGAACACGGTTGAAGCTGATTGAGAAGTTGGTTGGTTAATTTGAGGGAGTTCGTTCATATTTGAGGCATCCTTTTCTACGTTGTTCGATTTTAGCAACTGCAAAAGAAATTCAATGAAAGGTGTCCCATCCATGTTAGATACATCCCAAGTTGGTTTTGAATAAGACATGCATTCAAGGGATGGTAGTCTAAACAACTTTGGGTCATCCCAAACTGATTTTTTAGCTGCCCAAATTCTAACAATTTAGACAAATGTTTATCAAGATTTAAGTTTTCATGAAAAATTACACATTAAAAATTACACATTCTTTAAATTTTTCTCTTAAGAGATAAAAATTAAAGAATCAAAAATATTTGACCAAATGACCATGGAATCTTGCTTAAAATCTCCCCTTAAATGAAGTTTATGTCTTAATTGGAAAGACCTTAAAATTTATTATGCTTTGTCTCACCAATGAGCAATCATTGGAAGATTCTTGGTAATCAGAACCAAGAGAATTAAGGCTTGCACATTTGAAGCTTTCAAATTGCCAAATTTAGCTCGCTTGTTTGAAGTCTAGATACAGCAAGACGAGAAAATGCAGTGCATTACAGTTTAACCATCCTATTTCTATAACCCACCCTCCACCTCATCACTTAATCCGTCTCTTGAGAGGTTTTATCTTGTACTTGGGATTGTTCCTTTTTTAACTGGGTGTGAGCAGCTTTGTACATGAGTGAAAGACCTCAAAAAAGATTAGTCTTTGATCAAGTGAAAATTGTGAAAGGATAGGCCCTCATCGATTCGTGAAGAAAGTTGTAAGGTGGCTTGATCTACTATTCTTTATTGTGACGAGAATCAGTAAGTGAATTATCAAGGGAGAAGTGAACACAAGCTAAAAAGTATAGGTTGAACCACAATAAATTGATTGCATCTCTCATCCCTGTCCCTATTATCTTTGCGCACAACTTTTCTTGTGCATAATTATCTACTTGCTTGTGATTAAACAACATTAAATTGGTCTTCGTTTAAAATTTAGGCATCAACCCATATACCACCTCTGCCCCCTTCCATGTTGCTTGTTGGGCCACCAAGCTTCTTTGGTTGCTTGGACTAGTTAGGCTTGCTCAAGGTGTAGTGCTTCATCTGGTTTCTAGCCAGAGCTGACTGTTTCTCTTAAGCTGGCGTCTTTTAAGCTGGCGTCTTTTTTTAGTCTAATATTTTCAAGTTTAGAGATTGTTCTTTTTGTGTTGTGCCTTCTTGTAGTACTCCTTTTTGTAGTAACATTTACTCACCCAAAAAAATAATAAATAAGTAATTCATTATTAACCCTCTTGATTATAACAACTTACAGATATTGGTTGAGACTTCATTACAAGGGCCTGTGGACCCCTTGAAAAGAAGCTATCGGAGTTGCTTTCAGTAGCACTGGAGATCAAGGCAGACAACTCCTTTGACCGACCAATCAAGTGAAGTCCAGAAAAATGATCACCCCAGATATCATATGTAAATTCATCCTCATGCTCTGCTCTTTCCTCTGCTTGAACTGCTTTCTGACTGTATAGTTTAGATCCAGGAGCTCGAGCATCCAGAGCAATTGTAGATGATGAAGCCAAAAAAGGAGAATGTGACGAGACACTGGAGGCAGGCCTATGTTCGCAAGGAAGAGTAGTGGAAGGCATAGCAACAGGTTTGATAGAAGTTTTTCTAGGTTCGGAAGGCTGCTCTAGTGTGGAAAGAAAATTGTTACTGGATTTCAAAGAAACCCTGGCCTTCAATACGTTTGCTTTAGCAGGTTCAAGGACTTGGCCCTTCTTACTGCTCTGGTTAGCCATATGGGAAAATGGATTCCTAGCATCAATATGTTGGTCCACATCAGGAGATAGAGACCATGACTGTTTAGGAGTCAAAGATGTGACAGGGGACAAGGGTGATGAAGGTGTAGAGTTTCCACTCTGACTACTAGAAACTTCAAAAAGTCCTGTTAATCCGGAACCAGCACCTTTTCTCTTCCGTCGCTTTCTCCTCTTGTCTTTTCCAATCCTGACTACAAGGTCACCAGATTGTGATGCTTCCAGTGGATCAGAGCTCTCAACTCCCCCAGACTTTGACAGTGAAGAGGATGGCAATGCCCTTTCCTTTTGAGTATCTGCCCAACCATTAATTTGACCATGATTTCTCAAATATGGTTTCACATATTGAGCAGTTACCTCTAGTTCTTGGTTCCCAAATTGCCCATCAGAATAACTACTGATAGGTCCTAGCATTCCAGACCTGTCATCCTCTTCTGACCTCAACAAGCCATCCATTTTAGAAGACACAGACAATTTACTATTTCTCTGGTTGTGATGTACACGAGAAGGCTGTCCTGTATTCCTAGTGGTGGCAATGGAACTTTTCTCACTCTTGAACAGATCATCTTGGGCGCCCAAGGCCATAAGTTGGGGAAGCAAGAAACAGAATACCAGAAACATTAAGGAAGCAGCAAGGAAGGCAACCATGGAAGACTTCTTCACTCGCTTCCAGAATACAGATCGTTCACAGAGATTAAGCATGTACATAGGGAGACTTGCCTTCATGGGTATCACAAGAATACCAGTGGCCAATCCAAGTTCAAGATCTCTGCAAACTGTAGCAGCAGAAAAATCAGCTTGGTATGATATCAGAAGTGCTGTTGACTCCCCAGGTTCAAGAGCAAAACCTTTACAAGTATGTACCATAAAACCATCCAAGCCACACTCTGTCCCAGAAACTTCAATTCTCCTCACTTCCAGGGGCAAATCTCCTGTGTTTTTTGCGAAAATCTCTTTTGTTAATGGCTGGGAACAACCATTAGAGGTTTCTTCCTTGTAAAATAACAAGCCTGGAGAAGAAATATTAAAAGGAATAGGTAAGTTAAGGTTGAATTCTAAGCTCTGAACAGGCTCAGACTCCTCGAGCAGAACCAAAGAAGGTAACCCTCCAAATCCTCGCAAAGATAACCACTCCACACCAGAAAGATTGTTTCTTATCAGGGCTGAGCTTCTCCAGCCACATCGATTTGATGGATGAAAAGAAATTGGCCCAATACATGCTCTGCCATGAGGATGGACATAAGCCTCTGTCAGTGCACTTTCAGCCATTGAGAACCCATACCTTGTTGGTGCAGCAGACTCACTACGAACCAAACTACCAGATGAAGAGGGCTGGAAAGGTCCATCTGAATCCCTACATTCATCAATAATTTCTCCTGAGTTCAGAATGAGCTGAATTACAACAGGTTGTTGGCTTGGGTTTTTGACAGTGATCCACTTCGAGTGATGGGCTCCAACCTGAACCATTGGGAATAAAACCTCATGATCATCAAGCACAGACATGCCATTTGTTGTTGCTTGAGATTTCCAGTTTCCCAGTACCAGTTCATCTGCTTCTGCTATATCCAGCGCCTTCAAATACAAGTTGAAAGAAGCATAATGGTTATTAAGAACATATCTGTATATGTGAGTAAAAAAGAACAAAATAAACTCCATTCAAGCATATTATCTGTGATATATAACTGTAGCCAAGAAGGAAAACAATGATCAAAGAAATCTGGAGGAAGAAAACTACTATCTAAAATAGCTGATGATATTACATCTGGTTTGGGTTATTAAAACAGATGTGGTAAAGAACACTACAGAGCAATTGATCATTTGATTTGATGGTTAAACCCTCAAAAACTTCACATCAAGCATACAAGTTCAAATTGATTTTTATCAATCTAGCAGAAAAAACAATTCCTTTGAGCACATAAGTTCAAATAGATTAACCTAATCATGCGTAAATTTATTTTAAATGGCTCACACTAGCTCACTTTAACAAGATCATTTCATGAAGATAAACTAAGAAGGCAGCCAAATAATGGTGGTGAAAGACATAGCAGCAGGCGCAAACAGAAACAAGGCTTATTGGCTTCCTTTGTTGGGCAGGTTTATAATTGAAAACGGGAGGAAGCACAGCCGCTGATTGAATGGAAACAGATAACTCCCAAAATCTTTTAATCCAGCACTCATGCAGGGGTATTTTTCATCTTCTCATACATTGGACTATGACTAAAATGTCAATTGAGGGCAACTTATGCACACTACTTATCTGAACGCAAAGCACATAAAATACATGCACTAACATCAAGATAATAAATAAATAAAAACACAAATCCACTATTATAAATTTCCTATCTTCTGATAAGCATCACAGATAGGTGGTGAAATCATTATTTGTCCCCATTGGGTGCTACTCCTCCTCCCCCCCCCCCCCCCCTTTTTTTTTCCTATTCCTTTTATCTGTTCACCTTCCCTCTCGTCATTCACATCAAGATCAACAATGATTTCGTGAATGGTAATAGCTCCAAATGGATACAAGCCCGACTATTCAGAGAGATGCACTCCAAAGCTCAAGCACATGCCTAAAATACTCCTTTTTAGAAGAAATCATAAATGTCTTGAAAATGTATGGGTGGAGATTTCTAAAATGGTGATGTAAATAAAATAAACATTAACTAGTTCAGAATTTGTATCCCATATCTTGGTTTAACATACTTGACCTCTTTATCCAAGTCATGCATAAACTTCCTTGCCTCACTGTCATAGCAAATTATGGTTGAGCCAATTCCAAAAAAAAAACAATGTGTAAGCATTTTTAAAGCATGAAATTTTTTTAAAGCATAGTTTAAATTCAAGTTCTAGAAGCAATTAAAAATTTACCAGTTCACTCTTTAACATCTATTTCATAATAATGAGTTATGTATATCACTGCCTCCCACTTAACAAATCAATAGGTAAAAATATGAAAAAATGCATTCAATGTAGGGATTTTCTCAAACACATCAATGCATACTTTAGCAAGTACTAATATTTAAACAAAGTGAGATTTCAATTGACAGAAATTTTGCTACAACTTACTCAAGCAACCCATATATACCATAGCCCCTCAATTGCTAATTTAATATTTCCCTCTCTTTTTTTGAATCTTTTCAATGGCTTGATTTTTCTTTTCGGATAACCATTAATAGCAACACAGCATAATAAATTGAACCCCTACATAAATTTGCACACAGAGGCGGTACTTTTTTCAACAAGCCTGGTAAGGTGTTGCCCAAGGGTGACATTGCATATTAGTAAGCTTGCTTCATTTCAGTGGCACATGTGCAAGTCATGGAAGTAGCCACCAATCCCTGGGCCCACTTTGGAAGAAGCCCCATGCACTAGGATACCATTTTGACCTTAAAAGTGTTGTCAAGATACTAACGGAAGCAAATGTTAGTCCTTCTTCTAAGAGAGATTATATTAGCTCAAGAAGAAACAAGAAGAATGAATACAAGTAAAGAAAACCTTCCAGACAATTTTTTTCTTGCAATGGAAAAACAAAGCACTTCTAAAATTGCAAAGAAAATATTTCAGCTAAAACCAAAATACCAGAGATCATGCACAGCCATTTCCCAACTCACAAAGAGAGAGAGAGAGAGAGAGAGAGAGAGAGAGAGAGAGCTCTAAAAGATCTCAAAGGAAGAAGTTACCCAATTCATGGCACATTGGCACTACTTCAATGCCAATTGTGGTGCATCAACCCTCACAAAGGTGTAAAACTTAAGAATTTATGAACAGGGATGAGAACCAACATACCTTAGTCTCTGATGACAATTCAGCGCTGCTGCTCAAAGACCCTGCTCTTGCATTGCCAGATTCAACCTTTTCAGACTGATATACTTGTCCAATGTATGAACTCAGTTGATGATCAGAACAAATGCGAACTATATCCTCACATGGTATCTCAATCTGAGGACCACTTGAGTCATTTGTCAGTATGAGTAATTTTGAATTCATATTCATATCAGGAAAAGCAGACAAAATGAGTGGTTGATTATATGTAACTACAGCAATTTTAGTAAGAGTGCCAGGGAAAAGAACTAATCCTTCAACGTATTTGATCTGGAAAAGCTTTGTGCTTTCTGTGACTTCAGTAATCTTGACAACACTCACCAGGTAAGGAGCAAGATTTCTAAGAGAGAGAGCAAAAACAGCAGTTTCCATGGCATCACATGGCACAAGAGCCTCAAGTGAGACAGAAAGAGAACCTGAAAGAGCATCAAAGGTTGCTTTCCCTCCCAATTCCGCTTCAAGAGGAACCATGACTGTATCAGTTTTATCCTGTGAAGATCTCAGCAACTGCATGCATAAAGCACCAAAAATTTTTCCATTGGAATCAAATGCAAAATCTATCTCTATGATTGCTTCAGAGCTACCAGGACCAATCTCCCAGTTTCCATGGGGCCTCATTGCTATCAGTGGCAAATCAACTCGACCACTTTTCAAATCCAACCATTCCTTACCACCCAGCAAATGAAGGTCATCAGAACCCCGAAGACTCTCTAAACTACAAACTGCTTCTGTAGAATAGGAAGTATTCCCTAAAGAAACAGCTATCCAAACAGTTACTTCCTCGACAAAGAGGGTTTCATCAAAAGGATTGAACAGAGACAAATTCTTACTCCATCTTCCGCTGGAAGAGACATCCAGTCCTGTCAAAGGTTGTACTCCATAAGGAGATTCAATAGCAAACCCTTTAGCCTGAACTACAAAACCCCCAGAGCTCGTCTGCAAGATCAGGTTAGCTGAGGACAATCCCAACCATCTAGGTAAGAACACAAAACAAATTGACGCAACTTCACCAGGCCCAAGGAAAAAATCACTGTAATTGCATGAGTAGAACTGTATATTGGTACTAAATGGTTCATAGACATGTAAAATGCTGTCATTGCATGTATTTGCCACCGTTAAGGAAGCCAATGAAGGAAAATTAAGATAACTTTCTCCCCAATCCAGTAAAGGAGGATTTATTTCTATGTAGGGTGATGAACTTTCCAAAAAACTGGACTTGATCATCTCAGATTTCCTATCTAGGCTAGTGCTTGAGCCCATTTTGTTAAGTACAGGTCCTCTACAGGAAGAAATATCATTTTGATTAGCACTATGCGCCCAACCCGATGACATATAATTGATAGTCTCTCCAGAGTTCAGAGAACAAGAAACACTCTTTCCATTTGATAACTTAAACATACCATAATCTGCTAACCAGCTAGAGTTACTAGTCCATCTGGTGAACTTAGCTGATCCCATGGGTGATTCAGAATCAGATTGCCTCCCAGAAACTTCTAAAGCAGTTGGTTTGAATTTATGCTCTTCAAATAGACAACCCGCCAATGTTGAAGGGAAGCAAAACAAATTAGAATTGGTGCACACATTCTCAGGACTTGGGCGAGTCAACGAATCACCAGGATAGTAACCTGAAGTAACATCACCATCAAAAATATCTTGAAAGTCAGCACGATAACTGTCTCTGTGGGACCCACATGCATCGTAACCGTCAGACTGTTGCACCCTACTTGTAGAACAGGGCCCACATGTGACAAGGCAAAGAAGAGTACATAACAGAATCACAAACAAATGAAATGATGCAGCTCCCAGAAACAACCCCCTGTATAAACCAGCAATTGAAACAATGTTAAAGTGCGAGATTTCGCTGCTTACTAAACAAATAAGTTCGCATGGAAAGAACACTACTTTGCACCCTATAATCTCCTATTTAAAAGGAAACGCCTTTCTTCATCTATGAGGCAGTAATTTCCACTGTTTCAGATTTATCCATTCTGTACACATACATTTTAAACATAATTAAAAGTGAATGCTCAGACATTAAAATTTTGAAAAGAATATTTTAAAAATGGCAATAAGCAACTACATAAAGCCACTGAAAACATAAACCGAACCATGTATCTGACACGGGTAAAAAGATGATAAAAGCTGGTAAAGCAGCCTAGGCTGCACGTACATATGAATGAAAATGGTGCTAACAGAAGAAATGAGAAAGGGAAGTTGATGACCAACAATGAGGCATATGATGCAGTAACCGTGCCCAACATGCAGTAAATTGCAAAAATTGGTCTCATATATGACTTGCACTTTATCTTTTGCGTTTTCTATTTAAATTAAAAATCTATGCGCAAGGTAGAGTGAATCGGTGAAGAACCAGTGTTCCCCTAAAAATGTGGGAGTGTCCCTTATCCGCATCTTTAGCACCACTAAACGACCTATAAATAATAATGCTATTAACAATCAATAGAACTCCAAATCAATTGCGAAAAGGAATAATAATAATAATAATAATAAAAAAGGTAAAAACAGCTAATAGATTAGCAATACAGCGGATTTCCTCAACCTACAGGAAAATCACCAATCCAGGCGGAAATAAACTCAAAGCATGCACTTTCCAATCTACAACAAAAAAAATAAAAAAAAAATAGAAAATAAACCAAACAGGGGTCCAAATTTAGCCTTTATTGAACGTAAATAAGACTAATAAGTAATCCGAACCAAGTAAGTCTTAGAAATAGTAACGGAAGAAAACAAAAAATAATCAAGAAAAAGCAAAAAACAAGCTTGAAGTAAGAATGGAAAAGGACTCCGTTTGGTAGCTGGAGGAAGTAAGAAATAAAAATAAACTAATATTCCGATTTATCTTAGTCGCGTCGACTTGTTTTTACTACGAAAGAAACAAAATGAACAGAAAACAAGAAACTAGAAAACCTTCAAATAATTTTTCTCCGTTTTCTCAGCAACCAAACAGAGAAATTAATATTACGAGATTAAAAAAAAAAAAGGAATCGATCGTCGGATAGTAGAGATGCTGAAGCGAGGAAAGAACACGTGAGAAAATGCAGTAATATCTACAGAGTAGATAGTTACCCATGGATGAACACAGAGAGGTGTGGCCGAGCTCGGACTTTTACGGTCTCCAACATCTCTGCGAGCATGAACAAACCATCAAGAGTCCTGAGAGATTCTAGGGTTTCTTCTTCGATATCGTAAAAATGCTTAGAACACAAGCACCTGATAATAGCAAATGAATGGCCGTGGCCGTAGTCTTGGAGAACGAACGACTGCAGGGAAAAAAGGAGTGCGAGGAACTTACTTTACCAAATTAGCCTCAGGGCGCCGGAACACAGGCGACGTCGTTTTATCCAGCGCCACTAATCACTACTCTAAACAGAACCGTTCGAAATTAAACATAAACGGTGGTTAGTTCGTGGGTAAAAGGGTGAATTTAGAAAAAATAACCCACGCCAGCGTTGAAGGGAAGTTCGATGACTTTGTGCTGCTCCTTTAAGATTAAAAAAAGCAAGAAATTTTTTTTGTGACGGAGACGGTCGCTGTGCGCAGTTCAGTGGTTTGGTGCATCGAGACGTTTAACCAGGTACATGAAAGACCATGTCCATGTGACTCACCCTGAAAAGTCTATTTTACCCCTGTCTCTATCTACGTGGCATAAAATCGACGTGCCAGGTATGCCCTAAAGCGCGAAGTGGGCACTCTCCGTGCCTCGTGGCGCGAGCCCTAATGCACCGACCGGCTCCACCTTGTACGGTTCAGGGCGCGTCAGTTCCGTCTTTATTCCAAATGGTGAGGGTAGAATTGGAATGAAGAATAAAACTCTGCCAAGTAAAGGAAAATAGCTTTCCAAATGGAATTGAGCTTTTGCAAAATTTGAAAGAGATGCAATGGAATTAGGACAGGCAATTAAAGTTGGACCCAACTCATTTTAATTTTGAATCGGAAGAGTTAGACCTCCGCCACCTTTATTAATACCCAAACGCTGCTAATTTAATTTTCGGCGTCCTTATTTATATCTAATTTCCTAATTAATTAGGGGGCAGGAATTACAAAAATGGGGCCAGGCACTACAAAAATAGTAACATAAATTTTAAATTCTCTCTTTCATGCACTTCAAATAAATTACAAATACGAGATTGGACTATTTTATTTTGTTTTTTCTTCTAGAATTTATTGCTGAGGGCGATTTAAAGTACACATTTCAAGGCTTCAAGCTATTAATATTATTTATCTGGAAAAACAACGATAATAGATTACCTCCCAACTTCTTTATTTAGCTCAAATTTTCTTCTTTAAAAGTAAAAAATTATGTATAATGTGTTTTATAAATTGCTTTTGTTGTTTTTAAGAAGTTAATTTTTAACTTTGTGAGAGACTTTTGGGTCTCCTTTGGAACTTTTAAAATATTAGCAAGAAAGAAAGAAAAATACAAAAGAATTTATTTTTTTTTCATTTTTTGGTTATTAAAAAAGGTAGAAAGAAATTAAATGAAGAGTATGTCAAATCAACAAACATAAAATGATTTTACACATCATTAAATTCATTCATATTACATTAAGCCTTTATTTTTAATAGTATTTGGTAAAGAGAGAAAAATAAAATAAAAAATAATTTTTATTTATTTTTTTCACTTTTTATTTCCTCAAATAGAATCCTTCATGCAAACAAGTCTTTAAAGTTATGGATTTAAAGCTTTTAATAGCAAAAATACTCTTTTCCAATAAATTATTCTATTTATTGGAGTCTTTGTTTCGTTCAAATGTTACAAAATTGAAGGTACTAATTATATTTCCTAAAACTACAACTCTACGTAAGCTATTTTAAATATTTTTAAACACCTTATAACTTTTTCATTAAATATTCAATACCGAAATTTTCTTTCTAATAGCTCCTCCTTTACAATGACCAAATAATTTTATAAAAAATCTCAATCAATTTTTTTTCATCACTTTTTCTTTAATTTTTCTTTTTTTTTTTAAAAAAAAAAAAAAGACGCAATGGGTCTAAACTAAGCCTAAATTTTTAAACTTTGGTGAAATAAGTACGACATGACCCCCCAAAATAATCGTCAGGTAAAAAATATCCAAAGTCTAAAGATTGAATTGATTGTCTAAAATGTAATATAGTTAGACAACATAAATAATTTCTCATCTATTTATTTAGTACCATTGTTTTTCGAAATGTCTATTCCTAAAGACCATAACACCTATCATTCAATTGCTGTTATTTAACACCTGTCAATTATTTATGCTCTTATTTAACTTATATGCATATGCTTCATGTGGTTAATGAAAACATTGGGTTTTCTTCTTTCAAATAGATAAATGAGAATTAAATGAAATTTGAAGCATTTATTATTTGAATGAGAATAGAATTGACCCATATCTCTTTTAAAATGTAACAGGGTCAATATGATTTGAAAACCATGAGGCTCAAGAATATTTCAATGTGATAATTATGTTTCTCTCAAGCTTGCTCATTTATTTTAGATCACCAAAAAACATATACTAGCGATACAAATAGAACTAAAAACCTTGAATAGCAACAATAACAACAAATCAAACCTTAAGGTCACTACGTGAGCTCGACCACTTGAATCATTTTTCGCCTTTTACACAATCATGAGTAATTTCCTTCGACAAGATTAAGATTATTAAATCCTCACTTGCTATCTTATTTTAAGTTATTTTCGGTCTATGTTTTAGAAATTTTTATTTTTATTTAATCTTTTTTTATTTTACCATGTTTTCATCCTCCACAAACCTACACACTTTGCCTAATTGGCCCAAAATTATTTACTGTTTAAACTATTGTTTTGTTAGTCTATGTGATTGTCTGCACATGTTGCAATGAAATTATTGTTCAACATAATCAAATTCAAGATTTCAAGTATTTCATAAAATGTTTTTATTGCTTTCCTAAAAATACATACTTAAAGTGTTGTGTTGAAAGTTGTCTTGTGGTTCACTCCCGCTATTATCCACTCTAACTTTTGAGTCTAACTTTTGCCTACAAATGTTGCCTTACTTGTTAGGATTTACAGAGTCCATTGGTGGGTTTGATATATATGGATAAACATCAAACTTGACCTAAAAGTTTAACCTATTGGGTTTTGGGTCAAAACATGTATATAATCATTTGTCTTCCATTATATTTTTCCAATGTGGGACAAAGCTACAAGTGAAATTCTCAACAATATCCCACTAAATTGTGAGTTCCAAACGTTTCCCCTTGAATGGAAGTCATTACTTGATCATCTTCATATAATGCAACCAATTGGGAGTCACTACTCAAACATGGAAAAGAGCATGAATCCATGAGAGTCCACTCATATCGGTGAGATTAGTATCTGCAAGATTCACCACTCTTTTTATACAGGATCAAGATCCATAGGAGCACATGCATGAACATTTTAGCCCAATTCGAATTGTAGGCCATGACGCCACTTGTCAGGAATTTGGAGAGTCCAAAGGTGGCTTTGATATACATGGATGAACCCCAACTTGATCCAAAAGTTTAAGCCTTTTGTGTCTTTGAGCCCAACCATGTTATAAGTACCCATCTGTCATTCTATTTTTTTAATGTAAGACAAAATCACAAATGGAATTCTCAACATCCTTAAATAGGATGACTTTAGAACTTATAGTCCAATTTTTTTTCCCATCCCTCAATCCATTTTGAATTTCTAAACCCTCTTTCATACATTGTCATAGACTCTCAATCAATGAAAAAGTTTTTGTATGTTTGTGGGGCTTTGGTCAAAACTAACCCATTGGTATCAAAGAATGTGTAACAATGGCAACAATTGTTAATGTTGAAAGTAATTAATCTCATGGCTCACATAAGGTGTTGTTTGCATTGACTTGTGTCGCCTTCATAGTTTTGTCCTAAAACATGCTCTATGTACATCATAATCTCTCTCTCTCCAAAGTCAAGCTTGACAATTCTTGAGACTTTTAAATATCTTCAATTTCTATTTTTTAGTCATTTCATAAGGGACTTGACGATCGAGAAGATCTTTTACTCACTAGGCATTTTTCATAATTTGAGTTTTTTTTTTTTCCAAATCAATCTATAGCTGTTCTTGGTGCTCTGTGCATATATGTGTGTATATGTCTAAGCTATTTTGATTTATCTCTTATTATGATTTGTTGATTTGCTATTATTTACCTATGTCTTGTATCTTTGTAAATTTATCGATATTTTTTAATCAAGTTGCACATGTTTTGAAAATTTTATTGAACATTTGACATTCTATTTGGCTTCCCTTTTTTTTTTTTTTTTTTTGGTTTTCTAGTTTTTCTACTCCTAATTTTTGTCTTCTATGATAAAGCACTTAATGCAGTGATAAATACAGGAAAACATCCTACACAAAAAGCTATATAAGAATTCATTATGCCTTTTTTTTAAAATCATCCTACCATTAAATTTGTTTGTTTAAATTTTTTATATTATATTAAGAATTTACACAAACTTTGGTTTTGAAATACTAAGGAGAAGCTAGGCTAACCCTTATTAATTATCTCTAATTTCCTAAAGTGGCCTACAAGTTGGGAAGTCAAAAAATAATAATAAGCTCTAAAGTTATCAACTTTCCTGTACTTTCACTAAATCATGAATGCAAGACTTTGGCTCTTTGCCCTCGTCTTGCTCTTGAATTAGTTGCCTTTTTTTCATGGAAATCAAGTGAATAATCAAGTTGATTTTATTTTTTATATCTAGATTGTGTGTTGGTTTCTAAAATGTTGATTTTAGGAATTAAATAGGTATGGATAATTTAGTTTGTGTTCACCTTATTTCCAAAATGTTTGCATTGTTATTTAATTTGTGCTCACACATGCTTATGAAGGCACCCACTATTACACAATTATTACTTGACTTGCATAGGGACCATGAACCACCAAATGTCATTTATTATTACTACGCACATGTCAACAAGTTTCCAATGTTGTACAAGCGATGACAAAGATGAACTAATATCAACACATGCTCTAACAAAGAATTTAAGGTTTTCCAGTCATTTAATTAATGAATGCACGAAACTGTCAAGAATGTAGCAATAAGACATATTGTTGGTGCAATTGCTTCCTTAGATTTTAAACGCTACCTACTATTAGGACTACTTACATGAGCAGTCATTAAAGATCAGTAATTACAATGGGATGAGATTGTCATGATGTATTAGACTCGAAGAAAATGTCAATTTAAGGTGGACCATAAAAATCTTGAGTCATTATACTTGTATGTTGGAGTGGTGGTTATACTTCATATATAACAATGGTGGGATGATAATGTGGGACTCATAACTTTTTCGACTTGAGGTTATCGATCTATGTGGATTGATGCAATTGATAGATACATATATTGGTTTCAATTGTGGCTCTAAACTACAAATTGTATTTTTAAAATAATAAATTGAAAGAAAAAAATTAGATTTGTTTTTCATTGGAAAAGTGAAAATAATATATATATATATATATATATATATATATATTATGGTCCTATGGTGAGAAATTAAAGAAAACTTATGAAATAAATTAAAATTATTTGATAAATTTTAAAATTAAATTATGAAACAAAAAAATAATTTAATCATATGTTTTTTATTCATAATATTAACCATAATATAATAGTTCATGATATGTTCTTATTCTTCAAATTGTTTAAAATAATAATTATTATGTACATATATATATTGACGCCTTTTATATCATATCTCTTTCTTCCTCTCTTTGTATGTGGGGGTACAGAGATTAGAACATTTAGTTGTACTTCATTCTTGACAATATGAGTTTCAAACTATGGATCTTCCCCTTGAACATTTTGTTGTACTTCATTCTTTTATTTTATATTTTTAGCTAAATTTTGACCATGCTCTTTGCATATGGACCCCTTGAACCTATTGTAGACACCCCATTTTTTACCCAGGCCCAATATATGTATTACTATTATTATTATTATTGTTATTTTATTATTATTATTATTATTTTATTATTCTTATTATTATTATTATTATTAATTTTCACTAATCTTATTATTATTATTATTATTATTTTTCATTAGTATTATTAATATTACTTTTATTTTTATTTTTTATGTCTATTTTATTATTATTATTATTTATTATTTTCATTATTATTTTTATTATTTTTATTATCATTATTATTAGTATTTTTATTACTATTATTACTATTATCTTATTTATTATTATTATTATTATTATTATTATTATTTTTCATTAGTATTATTATTATTACTTTTATATTGTTTATTATTATTATTATTATTTATTATTTTCATTATTATTATTATTATTAGTATTTTTACCTTTATTATTACTATTATTATTATTATTTTATTTATTTATCTTTGTTATTACTATTATTATTATTATTATTATTTTATTATTATTATTATTATTATTATTTTTACCTTATTATTATTATTATTATTATTATTATTATTATTATTATTATTTCCTTATAATCATAATAGTAGTATATATTATTTCCAAAAAAAGAAAAATACCAAAAACCGAAAAAGGAAATGTTTTTAGGGTTTTTTCAAAATTATTTTTATAAGAAGGGGGGGCGGCTATACACATCGCCGGGGGGGCAGAGGCACAGAGCAAAAAAAAAAAAAAAGAGAGAGCCGAGGGCACAGCAGCAGCGGCAACTCCAGCCGCTGCTCTTCATCTTCTTCCTCACACACGAACCCCAGCCCCCCTGCCGAGACCATCCTCGTTGCTTTGCTGCTGTTTCTCCAGCACAGGTAGCCACCCGAATAGAGCACCACAGCTCCGGCAACGACCCAGCCATCTCCACTGCAACTCCGGCGACCACAAGCAGCCACTCCAGTCCACGCCCTGAACCTCCACCTCGCTAGCAACCACCCGAGCATGAATCACGGCTAGCCTCCAGCAGTCACCCAGCCCCCAGCAGTCCGGCTCCACGGCCGGACGCAGAGCTTCCAGCCAGCCACCACTGCTGCACAGCCCCGCCGGGTTCCCTCCATTCCGTGCACCAGGAACCCCATCAACCTCTGCAAACTCCCGGCCACCTCCTGGTCCTCCATAGCCGCTGCCAAGACCACAGACCCGAGGCCACGCGCAGCAACCCTTGTCACCGTCGGCCTCTTCATCTTCCCGTTGCAGAAAAGCCCACGCCCCCTCCGCTGTAAGTCCCTCTGCCAGAATACCAGCAGGCCACAAACACACACATACACTCTGTATACATGGAACTGTTTGTTAGGTTATATTTTGTATATATGCAAGATTGTATATTTATTTTTGCAGGAATTAAATTACTGGTATATATTCATGTTATTTTTGTATTATTATTATTATTATTTTGTATGTGCAGTGTATGTTCATGTTATGGTATATTCAGAATTTTTTTTTTATATTTATATTGCATGTTTATTTTATTCATTAGGTTGAGATCATGATGGTGTTCTACATCTAGGTTATTTTCGTATATTTAAGCTATTATGAAAGTGCGGTGTATTCATGCTATTGGTTCGTTTGCATATTTTTTTCACATATTCGTGTTATCATTAATGTGCGATATATTTATGTTGGTGGTATTTTATTGTATATGCATTTTTTTATTTTATTGCTTGTATATTGTTTAGGGGGGATTTAGTATTTTATTACGGTTATTCATTTGTTTGTATATGTATTTAGGGGGTTTATATGACAATGCATTTATTTTTATTTGTATATTTACTCAGGATGTCCATATTAATGTTTAATCGTTTAATGCTTTATCCTTATTATGTATTTGTGTTTATATTGTATATTATTGCATATTTAAAATTATTGCATTGCTGTTATATATTTTTAACATTGTATATCATATTCTGATTTATTGTATTATCATTTATGCATATTAATGTTAGGGTTGATGTTGTTACCATAATTCCATTAATTATTTTCCATATTTATTATTGTATATTTACACGTTGATTTTCAGGGCGATTTGTCTCCATAATTTCCATATTTATTATTTTTTTGTATTTACACTAATTTTAGGGTTGACTAGTTTTCCATATATATATATATATATATATATATATATTAATGTATACATTTACAGATTAATCTTAGGGCTACTTGATTTCCATAATTTGATGAGTAGATTGTTTCCTTAGTTTTAGTAATATTATTTCTATATGTATTTAGTAGGTCATTGATTGTGTGTTCATATTAAGGTAAGTGTCTTATAGTTAAAATATGCATATTATCTTTGTTACTATTGTAATATTGTTATTATTATTGTATTACTTCTATTACTGCTAATACTACTATTATCAGTATTATTACTATTATTATTATCAGTTTTAATATTGGTATCAATATCGTATTAATTATTATCACTATTATTAATAATATTATTATTAATTAATATTATCATTATTATCACTATTAATATTATTATTACTATTGTTAATATTTTTTGTTATTTGGTCTTATATGCATCAGAGCATTTATTTTTATTAAAATATTTTCTTGATTTTTAATTCCCTATGATTTTATTGCGTGGGTATGAGCCTTCGGGCATCACGTATCCTAAGCTCTGAGGGAATATATATATATATATGTATATATTTATTTATTTATTTATTTATTTTACATGTATTTATAAATTCGTAAAAGGGAGTAATTTAAAGAATTATTAGATTAACTTAGGGATAATTTCAAATTAATTAGGTACCGTTCGTAAGAACGGGCGCGTAGGGGGTGCTCGTACCTTCCCCTCGCGTAACCGAACTCCCGGCCCCAACTCTGGTAATGTAGACCGATTCTATCCCTAACGGGGTAGTAATCATGTGTTCTAACCGCACTAAAGGTTAGTGGCGACTCCTACACCATATTTTTCCTGAAAATATTAAAATGATTTCTAATTTCGCCACCCGGGGCACACGCGCTCCCGGGACGTTGCGACACCTATAAAGGGGCACAATATTTTCTATGAGCTAGCCATTGAGTTGATTGACAAGTGGAAAAGAATTTAGGTTTTAAAGAATTTTAATAAATATTTTATCTAAAATAAAATCAACTCACATGATGATTGTTACTGTAGAGATCCGGAAAAAAGTAATAAAAAAATAAAGAAAAAAGGAAATTTGGTTTGACACAAGCCAAATCGTCGACAGTTTTGAGTTACCACGACTAGGTAAGGGTAAAACGGTGAAAATGAGTTTGGTTAAAAACAAAATCGTAGACGGTTTCGTCCGGGTTTAGCCATCTATAAATAGCCCTCAAACTCATTTTATTTGTAAAATTAAAATGCTCTCCCTCTCTCTCTCTCTCGGGTTGTGGCCATCTTTCTTTCTCTCCTCTATTTTTGGCTCAATTT
Organism: Malania oleifera; assembly: GCF_029873635.1. NCBI lineage: Eukaryota > Viridiplantae > Streptophyta > Magnoliopsida > Santalales > Ximeniaceae > Malania > Malania oleifera. The sequence goes on along the minus strand of NC_080417.1, from coordinate 21,643,230 downwards.
CAACCCAAATTGAAGGATAAACGACATTTCGGGATCCCGGCGACAATTCTCCACAATTTAACCAAATCGGTTTCATAATTCAGGCATTCTAAGCACCACTCCAAAATTGGGGTAAAGAAGTTGTTTTTCAAGTTTAGTTAGTTATTGGAAGTGCATGGGCTAAGGAATGTTAAAATGGTTATTATTCTAGGGTTGAGCTGATTAAATTAGGGTATATGGATGCAGGGTTTTGTGTGAATGTCATAGGCACGGTTTTAGGATCCCTACAGACATTTCTTCAAGAATCAGGTAAGGTAATAGATTATGTCAGGTATTTTTAGAAAATTTACCAGTTCAAAATATAGTATTTGATTACAGAAATTATATATATGATTTTTCTAGATATTCAAGTATAAGAGAAGGATATTTATGAATTAAGGCATGTTTTTGGGAAATCTATTGTTTGAACTGAGCAAACCCTAGAAGAAAATTTAATATTATTTTTCTAGCAAAATATGTTTTCCCTAGACAGTTAGTATACTATAGTGTAACACTCACTCATGTGGCATGAGTATGATTATTTTACAATATGTATATACAGACTAGAATATTTTATGATTATACAGAACAAGTGCAGTTTGATAATGATTTTAGAAATGATATATACATTACAGAAAATAAGATATTGTATAGTATATTATTATAGTTCAGCCGGCCAAGTGTCGTGACAAATTAGCAGGTCTAGTGCCGTGATATTTCATCCGGCCCAATGTCGTGATAGTTTAGTCAGCCCAGTGTCGTGATAGTTCAGACGTCCTAGTGCAATGATAGTTCAGTCGGCTAGTGCCGTAATAGTTCAGCTGGCCCAATGCCATGATCAGATATATATAACAGTTTATTCAGAAATTTTAATATGACAAAGTTTACACAAAAACATGAAATGAGTTATGTTACAGTTATATTATGAAATGTATTATATAATAGCAAAACCCTGATGGATTAGTTTAGTTTCGGAGCATGGTACCGTAGCTATTATGTCAGATTAGTGCCACTATACGTCTCAGATAGAGTGTTTGTGATTGGACAGTCAATTAAGCCTAGAGAAGAGTAGTGTGCCCCCCCTGGCAGTCCGGACCAGGCTGGGCAGGCCAATCGTAGTTACAGATGAGTCAGTTTTGGCTTAGTGTGGTAGGCCAACCATTGCTAGGTCCCGCTTACAGGCTGCACAACCTAATCATGTGGGGGTAATATATGATATCAGCTAGCTAACCATCCAGGAAAAAATTTCAGTATTATATAGATATAGTAGATATTTTACATGTTTATGGAAATTTATTATGATATATTATGTTTATGTGAAAAGTATGATTTCATCAAACATATATATAAGTATGAGTATAGATTTCCTTGATTTATCAGTTATAGTTTAATATATTGCAGTTAAATTACTTGCAGTCTATGTTTATAACATGCTAGAACTCATGTTGCCACACACTAATGATAATCTATCCCAACTTACTGAGAGGTGTCTCACCCCAGAATTCAAACATTTCAGAAAATCCAGATAGACAAGCGGAGCGAGCTCCGAGGTAGAGGAAGTGTTGATATAGTCCTAGTTTTAGGGCAAGTCGCTGAGTTAGGAGATATGTTTTGTGTAATCCCTAGGATGTTTATGGATTTTTGGGGGCGTACATGTATAATTGTGGAGATAGTAGAACTCTGGTATTGTCTATGAGGTTTGGCTACATTATGTTTTTCACTACATAGATAGTATGTATTTATGATAGGTATATCCCCTGTACCCCACTTTGGGTCCGGGTTGACTTTGTGGATATTATATTTGGTTTTATATTTTAGCAGTATGAAAAAAAAAATATAGCAGAGCTTTTGGGTCATTATAGTTTGGTATCAGAGCTTAGGTTATTAGGTTCTGTAAACTTTAGTGCACAGCGGATAGCAATACAAGAGTATACGAATGGATCTTGGTGAGGGTAGGAAATGTGTAGATTAGGATTTTAGAAGTCATTTTTGGAAGTTAAAGAAGGATTTAGGGTTTTGTCTTGCTGCCTGGAGGCAAGAATTCCGTGACGATTTTTGTGATTTTCTTGAGATGGTGGTTTCAGGAAAGTCATGGTAAACTATCGTTGGGTTTTGTTTCTAAGCTACAGGAAAAAAATCTTAAATTAGGATCATGGATATAAGTTCAATGGTTATATGAGGATATTTTATGGTTTCTTAGTTAATTAATTGCACAGATCGTGCTATGATATAGAATTCTAAGATTATTTTTTGCCCTAATTTCAGGATGGACCCTGGAAGTAACAACAAGAATGCTGGAGGTAGTGCGACGTGGGGGTCTCTAGTATGGGTGGTAGTGACTCTAATCAGGTACTGCGTAGTGTGGTTCAGAAAGTTATGACAGAAATAGCATGGAATTCTAAAGAACAGGATTGCCCACCAGCTGATCAAGGCTGCACAATCAAGCAGTTTACTCGTATGAATCCCCCGTCATTTTCAGGAGGAGCCAACCCATGCCAGAAGATTGAGAAAATACTGATAGTGCTACACTACATTGATGAACAGAGAGTTCTTTATGTCATATTCAAGTTGACAGGAGAGGCCGAGTGGTAGTGGACAGCTATGAAATTACTGGAGAAGAAGAGACCAGTATCAGTAGCCATGACCTAGAGCCAGTTTAAGGAAATATTTTTCGATTGATACTTCCCTGCCACCACTAGAGAATCTAAAGTGGAGGAGTTTCCAACTCTGACCTAGAGGCACCTTTCAATTTAACAGTATGCAGTGAAGTTTGTTGAGCTATCTTGCTTTGCCTCGTACATGGTTCTAAAGGAGGCGAAAAAGGCAAAAAAAAATGAGAGAGGTTTGAGTTAAGAAATTTATGAGCAGGTGGCAGTTTTAAAGGAGCAATATTCCTTAGAATTGGTGGATAAGTCCACCATAGCAGAGGCGAGCAAGCAGAGGGGTTATGGGGTGCATAGTTAGAAGAAGAGGCCCACGCCTCCTAGATTTCAAGTAGGTACTAGTCGGGGCCTATGGAGGAGAGATAGATATTGTGGGATACAGAGACAGGAGATGAGAAGCCGTGGGTATCAGGGTGATCAAACCTACCTTATTTGCCCTAGATGTAATAGGAGGCATGCAAGAGGATGTCGTGCACGAATAAATGTCTGCTATCAATGTGGTAGACTGGGACACATGGCACGAGACTATCATGCACAGTCGAGCAATGCTCCCGCTCCTAGAAAATTATGGGGAATAACTAGGCATCCCAAGGCGCTTAGCAAAAGAATACCGCACAAACGCGGGTTTATGCACTGACACTAGGAGATGCAGAGGCAGCCGACAATGTGGTGGCAGGTACTATTATTATGTATTCAATTAAAGCTATTGCTTTATTTGATTCAGGGCCACATATTTGTTTTTTTTTCTCGAGAGTATATTAGACTGTGTAGGATAGAACTTCAATTATTGGATGCCAAATTACCTATGGCCACACCAACAAGAGTAGTAGTGGTTTGTAGAAAAGTGCTGAAAGGCTATCCAGTGGATATTCAGTGGAGAGTGCTACCAGCTAACCTTGTAGTATTGAATATGCACATATTTGATGTGATTTTGGGAATGGACTGGCTAACCGCCAATTTTGCCAGCATCAATTGTCATCAGAAGGAGGTAGTGTTCAGACCACCTAGGGAGCAATAATATAGATTTGTGGGGTTATGCGTGCGCTCCTCACCACAGCTAGTGTTAGTTATTTAAGCGAGGAGGCTACTCCTAGATGGATACCAGGGGTAAATAGCTTGTGTAAAGGAAATGCCAGGGGGATAATTAAAACTTGCAGATATTTCAATAGTGAAGGAATTTTTAAATGTCTTTCTATAGGATTTACCTGGACTGCATCCTAATCGTGAAATTGAATTTACCGTTAACTTACTTCCAAGGACGGCATCGGTATCTAAAGCTCCCTACGAAATGGCTCCAACAGAGTTGAAAGAATTTAAAGATCAATTGCAAGAATTATTAGACAAGGAATTTATCAGACCTAGTGTATCACCCTAGGGAGCATCAGTTCTGTTCATAAAGAAGAAAGACGGGTCGATGAGGATGTGTATTGACTACAGAGAGATAAATAAAGTGACAATTAAGAATAAGTATCATCTTCCCCCTATTGATGATTTTTCCGATCAACTCCAGGGAACACGGGTTTACTTAAAGATTAATCTTCGATCCAGGTACCATCAAGTGAAAGTCAAGGCAGAGGATGTTTCAATTATAGAATTTTGAACTCGGTATAACCATTATAATTTTTTGGTTATGTCATTCGAACTGACAAATGCTCCTGCTGCATTCATGGACCTGATGAACAGGGTTTTCCGTGAATACCTCAACTAGTTTGTAGTGGTTTTCATTGATAATATTCTGGTCTATTCAAAGAGCCCCGAGGTACTGAGAGAAAAGATGATGTATGCCAAATTCAAGAAGTGTGAATTCTTGTTGGAACAAGTTACATTCCTCGGGCATGTGATATCCGGGGATGGTATCTCTGTGGATCCGAGCAACATAAAGATGGTAATGGACTAGGTAAGACCAAAAAATGTTCAGGAGGTTAGGAGTTTCGTAGGTCTGGTAGGGTACTACCGATAGTTTGTGGAAGGTTTTTCTAGACTATCGGGTCCTCTGACATGGTTGACGAGGAATAATGTAAAGTTTGAGTGGACCGATTATTACGAGCAAAGTTTTCAAGAACTGAAACAACGACTCGTCACTGCTCTAGTTTAAACCATTCCATCAGAAAGTGATGGTTTTGTGATTTATAATGATGCATCATAAAAAGGGCTGGGGTGTGTTTTGATGTAGTAGGGAAAAGTTGTAGCATATGCTTCTCGTCAACTTAAAGAATATGAAAAGATCTACCCTACATATGATTTGGAGTTGGCTGGAGTGGTGTATGCATTTAAAATCTGGAGGCATTATCTATATGGTCGGAAGTGTGAAATATTTACAGATCATAAGAGTTTGAAGTATTTCTTCATGTAGAAGAAGTTGAATATAAGGCAGAGGAGGTGGTTGGAATTGATAAAGGATTATGACTGTACCATCAGTTACCACCCAGGAAGGGCTAATGTGGTAGCTGATGCCTTGGGCCAAAAGTTAGGAAGTGCCTTAGCATCATCAATGGTTATGCAACATCAGATTAGAATGGATTTAGAAAGACTTGGTGTGGAGCTGGTAGAGGGAAATTACCGGGCATTTATTGCTAATTTGGTACTTCAGACAACTTTGTTGGAGAGAATTAAGATTGCTCAAATGAAAGATACAAAATTAGTAAAGATTGTGGATAAAGTACAGAGCGATCTGGAGACAGATTTTAATATCTATGATGATGGAGCTTTGAGGTATCATACCAGACTGTGTATACCTGATGATGCTGAAATTAAAAAGACCATTTTGGAAGAGGCGCATCATTTTTTATATACAGTATATCCAGGAAGTATGAAAATGTACAGAGATTTGTGGGTATCCTTCTAGGGGAGCAATATGAAGAGAGAAATAGCCCGATATGTAGAGCAATGTTTGACATGTTAGTAGGTAAAAGCTTAGCATCAGAGGCTAACAAGATCATTGCAACCACTTCATATTCCGTAATGGAAGTAGGAGCATATCTCCATGGACCTTGTTATGGGATTGCCACCAGCACAGCATGGGCAAAATTCCATATAGGTAGTCGTGGACCGTTTGACAAAAACTACCCATTTTCTTCCAATCAGGGCTAACTACTCCATGAGTAGATTGCCAGAGTTATATTCAGGAGATAGTTAGACTTCATGGAGTACCAGTGTCCATTGTATCAGACCGGGACCCACGATTCACGTCTCAGTTATGGAAAAGCTTACAAAGGCCTTTGGGATCCCAGTTGACTTTCAACACGACATTTCATCCTCAGACCGATGGATAGACAGAGAGAACCATACAGATACTGGAACATATGCTGTGGGCGTGTGTGTTAGATTTTGCAGGTAGCTGGATTCAGTATCTGCCACTGATGGAGTTTGTTTATAATAATAGCTATCAGATGAGTATTGAAATGGCATCGTATGAAGCATTACATGGTCGAAGGTGCTAAACTCCACTATATTGGGATGAAGTGGGTGAAAGATAAATTTTGGGGCCGGAGGTTGTACAACAGATTTTTGAGAAAATCAAGCTTATCTAAGAAAGAATTAAAACAGCTCAGAGTCGACAGAAAAGCTACGTAGACACTTGCTGGTGGAATTTGGTATAGGGGATCATGTATTTTTTAAAATTGCACTGATGAAAGGAGTGATGAGATTTGGTAAGAAGGGTAAACTAAGTCTTAGGTATATTGGATCGTTTGAGGTATTGGAAAGAATTGGTCTAGTTGCCCACAGGTTAGCGTTACCCCCAACACTATCTAGAATCCACAACTTATTTCATGTATTTATTTTGAGGAAATATGTCCCAAATCCATCACATATAATAAGTTATGAGGCACTGGAGATTAGAGACACTCCCAATTCAAATCCTAGATCGTAAAGAGTAAGAATTGCGCTCCAAAAAGATTCCACTGGTAAAAGTACTATGGAGGAACCATGTAGTTGAAGAAGTCTCATGGGAACTAGAGGAGCAAATGCGTCAGAAGTACCCACATTTATTTAGTGGGGCCTAGCATTAGCTAGAAAAAGGTAATGGTTCAGGTAAGGATTCATTGTATGTGAGCAGATTTTTGTGCAGGTTAAGTAGTTGAATGTAATTAATTGTAAATCAGAATGCAATGGTTTTTATGTTAAGTGGTTTCGGGAGAGTTTTGATTTGATTATTGTAATCTTCCAGAATTGTATATGTAACCACGATATTCATCCGCCATAAGTGAGGGTGATTAATAAAGATTCAGTGATTTGTTTTTCAATTGATAGTATAAGTATTGATTAGCAAATTTTGAGGACGAAATTTTTATAAGGAGGTGAGAATGTAGAGACTTGAAAAATAGTAATAAAAAAAAATAAAAAAAAGAGGAAATTAGGTTTGCACAGGCCAAACCGTCGACGGTTTTGGATAAGCTCAGAAAACCGTCGATGGTTTTGAATTACTGTAGCCAGGTAAGGGTAAAACGGTGAAAATGAGTTTGGTTAAAACCTAAATCGTCGAAGGTTTCATCTGGGTTCAACCATCTATAAATAGTCCTCAAAGTCATTTTATTTGTAAAATTAAAATCATCTCTCTCTCTTTCTAGGGTTGCAACCTTCTTTCTCTCTCTCTCCTCAACTTTTGGCCCGATTTTAGCCCAAATTGAAGGATAAACGGCATTTCGGGATCCCGACGATGATTCTATGCAGTTTAACCGAAGCGATTTCATAGTTCAGGCACCACTCCAAAACTAGGGTAAGGAAACTGTTTTTCAAGTTTAGTTAGTTATTGGAAGTGTGTGGGCTAGGGAATGTTAAAATGGTTATTATTCTGAGGTTGAACTAATTAAATTAGGGTATATGGATATAGGGTTTTATGCGAACGAAGCTGGCACTATTTTAGGATCCCTACAGGCATTTCTTTATAAATCAGGTAAGGGGATAGAATATGTCAGGTATTTTTAAAAAATTTACCAATTCAAAATACAGTATTTGATTACAAAAATTATATATATGATTTTTCTGGATATTTAGGAATAAGGGAAGGATATTTATGAATTAATGCATGTTTTTGGGAAATCTGTTGTATGAACTGAGTAAACCCTAGAAGAAGATTTAATATTATTTTTCAGTAAAATATGTTTTCCCCAGACAGATAGTAGACTATAGTGTAACACGCACTCGTGTGGCATGAGTATGATTATTTTACAGTATGTATATACAGACTAGATTTTTATGATTATGCAGAACAAGTGCAATTTTATAATGATTTTCAGAAATGATATAGACATCACAAAAAATAAGATATTATACAATATATTATTACAGTTCAGCCAGCCAAGTGCCGTGACAGTTCAGCCGACCTAGTGTTGTGATATTTCAGCCGGCCTAGTATCGTGATAGTTCAGCCGGCCCAGTACTGTGATAGTTTAGCCGGTCCAATCCCGTGATCAGATATTGTTGGCCGAACATGACTTTCAAATCTTATTTTGATGATAACAAATCAAGGTAATTTAACATGTTGTGGTTTAAGTGATGATGTTTCAGGAAATCAAGTATAAGAAGTTCAAAAGTTCAAGTATTATGAGTTCAAAATCACAAGTGTTATTCAAAGCTCATATTCCAACAACAAGTGATCAAAAGGAAGTTTAAAGAATATTGAAGCTCAAGACAAGATGAACTAAAAAAAAAAAGATATACATAAAGACTTCGAGTTTAGAAAGTTTTTAAGTCTTAAGGAAGTCTTGTGTAAAGACTTCAACTAAATATTAAAGTGAATGCTTTGAAGCTCATTAGGGTTAATCATGGACTTAGAGACCATATTTTGAAAACCCCGAAAAATAATTTCAAAAATATCAAAACAAGTTGGCAAGAGTTTTTGGAAACAAGTTCTAAAAACAGTGTTTTAACTGCCCAGGCTACTGATCCTTGTCTAGTTAGACGACTAACATTTATGCTAAATTAAATTTGGGAAGATAGTATAGGCCCATGAGACTGACCCTTGTGAGTCCAGGCACCTGACCTTGTTCAGACTTTGATATTACACTGAATTTCAAAAGCCTAGGTGACTGACCCCGATGAGTCCAGGCGCCTGACCTTCGTAATGGCTATTCATAAACAACGTTTAATTATTTCCAAATTATGTTTCTTGTGCCCCAAACTTTGTCAAAATTTGGGAAACACTCCAAGTAACTTGGGCAACATGAAAATATGATTTTTTAAGTCTATAAATGCATGATTTCATAAAGCAAATCGATACCAGGAATTCATAATAGCAATCAAGCATACAACTTTCATACTCTTCCAAAAGATTTCTTGCTCACATACTTACTAAAGTTTTTTTGAGATTTTCTGAGCTATTTTTCACCGATCTTTGAGCATAAACTTTGAGTTTGATCGATTCAAAGAAAGATCCCAGTGATATAATCTCTGAACTTCAATTCTATTCTTCATTGATATTTAAAGTGAAGTATTCTTAACTGTGCTTTAACTTGTACTAATATGCTCTTTTTAAGAGTCATTCTTGTACGCAAGAAGTGTTTTGTAGCGCCTTGAACCTCTAGGCAGGCCCGGAGTGCCACTAAACATGCATAATATATATCTCTCTGATACCATATATATACAACTCGCCCAAAAAAGGGAAATACGGGTGTTCCATACATATCTGTATAAGCATACACAGCGGAAATACATACATCATCTAATACTTACCAGAGTCTCTAACTGTTTCCCATATACATCCATACATAACTAAAACCATAATATGCTATTACAAATCCCAAAAGAGATAGACACTGTCCAACATCTCACCAGCTCTGACAAGGACTGTCTACTGTTTAAACTTTGCCCGGTAGGATGCTAGGTTTGATCCCCAAAAGGACCTAAAACAACATTTGTATGCTAGGGTGAGACACCTCTCAGTAAGACGAATTATATTACCATCAGTGTGTGGCTAGCATGAGATTTCATGTGTACATATACTGCTAACATTTAAATACAATTAATTGGAATTTTAAAATTGTACTGCTCTGTAAATTTGAAAATACATATTGTTGGCTCAATATAGCCCTTTCTATAGTAAATGTGCCCATATATGCCTAGAAGATACAACCTGGTCTGTACGGCTAGCATCGTCATGCCATCACATACACGTGCGACATGCTCCCCTTATGAGGGGTTGTGTGGCTTGGAGGTCGGACCTAACAAATAGCCGACCAACTAATGCTAAGTCAAACATAAAGTAGTACGATGGTGCCTACTCAATTTGTACCCAAAGGCCGCGTCATCCGAAATTACTCCATCAGATGGGGCATCAGAATCACTACTTTGGGGAGTACTTTACCCAGGCCACCAGTCACCTTTCCCATCCACACTCTAACTGAGTAGTGTGGTTGCACCCCTACACACATATAACTATGATACCATGCTTAACCATGCGAGCATCATAACAGAGCTCTACTATTATATATGGCAATTTACATCATATAAAACTGTAATCATTATTCATTTCATAAAACTGTAATGTAGCATAATCTGTACATAATTCTGTGAAAACATCTACTCCATACTAATTCGATACAAACCGATGTATCATATTTGTCATAATTGGCTTGGTAAAAAAATCAGCATTTTATAAACTCGTCATTCATCCTTCACGTCTCATCTCATCTCTTGGCATATAGCCATCATATCTCTTATCTTGGCTTATATTCGTTATAGTTCAGTATTACACAAAAACCTGCTCATTTAATGCCAATTAAAATATACTCATGCCACACAAGTTTTCATTTGGTAACTCATACTTAACTCATCTGCTTGTGAACATCAATACTGCTGCTAGAACTGGGGTATGAACATCTCCAGGTCGTTATTTTACTAAATATAGACATATAACTAAATATGTGAAAAATGGAGCTAATCCACCCTACCGTCTTTGGTTGGTTTTAAAACAAGTCTATAGCTTGAAATAACAACTTTCCAACTAGTGAAAACGTTTAGAAATACCTATACTATACTTTAAAAATATCATATTTAAATTTACATGGTTGGCTTTGGAAATAAGTTAGTTAACCGAACCTTAGGCCTGGAAAAGGTGGAAAAGTGATAATTGTTTATCTAAAAACCCGTTTTAACATTTCAATCCGTTAGAACTTATAAACATAGCTGACATAATATAATCACGTTACCTCTTTCCCAAAAACACTCGAGACGCTTGAAAACCGAACCCTACCTTTTCCACAAAATCAAGAATCCACTCCGCTAGACCTGTAGATATTCGCTCCCTGTTCCTTATGGTAATCTCCGATCATTGAAATGGGCAATGAACGGCGAAAGATTGAAGAGAGAGAGAGAGTGTGGGTGCAGGTTCTAGAAAGAGAGAGAGAGAGAGAGAGAGAGAGAGAGAGAGAGAGAGAGAGAGAGAGAGAGAGAGAGAGAGAGAGAGAGAGAGAGAGATATTTTGATTTCTAAACAATAAAACAATAGAAAATCTACTTATAGACCCCTTGACCCAGTCAAATTCGTTGACAAAATGACACCTTTGTCGATGAACCACATAAGGCCGTTCGTCGATGAAAGAAAGGCCTCGTCGACAGACCTTAAGCCTGATATTTTTTGGATGTTATGGATCTCTTCGTCGACAAAGCTCTGAATTTCAGCGACGAACATCAGAAGGGCCTTCGTCAACAAGAACATGGACTTCATTGTCAAAGCTTGCTAAAATCCCCTTTTTCCTTTTCTTATTTAATTTTCTTATTTCCTGGTTCGGGTCTCTGCATATTTCTTGTTTTCTTGTTTCTTGATGATTCAGAGTTGTTGAATCATTGTACTAAGCATGGGGTATCACTTGGAGAGGAGGGCTCCAACGTATTGAAGGGAGTGTTGTAAAGGTTTGCTCCACTCGTAAAGGAGTGGTATAGTGGAATCCTTAGGTGTCCTGCTTAAGGCGAGGACGTAGGCGAGTATAACCGAACCTCGTAAAAACTCAATCTCACTCTTTTCCCGTACTATTTAATTTTCTGCATATATAAATTGCATGGATGTTTATTTAAGTGTTGGAAATTAATTTAATATTGAGATTGAGGAATTTTTAATTAAAGGAAGTACGTTGATTGATCTTTTGTGGAAACCTTAAAGGGAGTACGTTGATTAATCTTTTGTGGAAACCTTGATTAAAGGAAGTGCATTGATTAAGAAACCTAATTGATAACAAAGTTTGAATCTTGGAAGCACTGCTGCAATTCATATATTGTTTAATTGAATAACTTATGGATTGTGTTGGCTTATTGATTGATTGATTGGGTGTTGATATAATTTGCTGTAAGATCAAATTGAATTACTCTTTTATAAAATATTTAAAAGTGAATTTGATTCTTAGGGGATATTGTGATTCAAACCATCCTAGTGTGCTTGTTAAGAATAAAATAAGTTGGGAAAGAATTTATTGAAAGAGTTTTTAAAAGAACATTTTAAACCTAATTCACCCCCCTTTTGGGACTATACCTTATTTTTCAATTGGTATCAGAGTGAGGTTGTAGCAAATCTTAACTTAGAAGCTACACAAAGACCTTTATGGCACACCTAGGTGTATCTCCCTTTGCCGAAGGTCAATCCTCTTATAGACCACCCCTCTTTTGCGGTGTCAACTATACTTTTTGGAAATAACGAATAAGGATATACCTGCAAACCATGGATTGGAAAGCTTGGAAAGTCGTCACACATGGTGACCTTATCCCTACCAAAAACATAGATAACAAAGAAATACCTAAATATGAAAAAGAGATGACTGACAATGACCATAAGATGTTACAAGTAGATTCAAGTGCTATGAATGCTCTATATTGTGCTCTTGATGTAGATGAATTCAATAGGGTCATGGCATGTAAATTAGTTAAAGAAATATGGGATAAACTAAAGATAACCTATGAAGGAATGGTTGATGTTAGAGATAATAGAATCGATATGCTCACAAGCGAGTATGAGGCCTTTAGGATGAACTCGGATGAAACCATCACTAGTATGTACACTAGGTTCATCCATATAATAAACTCCCTCAATGCCTTAGGAAAGAATTACTTAACATATGAAATGATCCGAAAAATTCTTAGAGGACTTCCACTGATTTGGGAACCTAAGGCCACTGCAATAACTGAAGGAAAAAATTTGAAAAACACCTCCCTAGATGAATTAATAGGTTCTCAACTCACTTATGAGATGACAATAAACAAAAGAAGTGGAAAATCTAAAAATAAGGAATCCATTGCATTTAAAGCCTCAAGTGAAAGCTCTAATGATGAAGATGAAGAAGTGATGGATGTAAATGATATAGCCTTCATAACCAAGAAACTTGCAAAAATCCTTAGAAAGAGGAATAAATTTACAAGAGAATTCAGGGACTCCAAATCAAATGAAGAGGAAATAAGTAAAAAGGAAACTAAAAATGAACCCCCTACTTGTTATAATTGTAAGAAAGTTGGGCATATTAAATCGGATTGTCCACAACTTAAGAGGGATTCTAAGAAGAAAAAGAAAAAAGCAATGAAGGTAACTACATAGGATAATATAAGTTTCAGTAGTTCAGAAAGTGAATTAAGTGACCAAGAAGTTGCTTATACTTGCTTTATGGCATGAGACGATGATGAAGAATAAAGTTCCACATCCAAATCATTAAATGACTCATACAATGAATCTTGCTCATCTGATGAATCCAATGATGAGAGTATGTCATCTTATGAAGAATTACAAAGTGAACTATTCAAGGTTCATAAAATTCTAGTTAAAGTAACTAAACGATACATTTCATTGAGAAATAAGAATCAAGCTGTTATAAAAGAATTAGAATCTCAAAATCTTGCTGAAAGAGAAAAGGATTTAAAAATAAAGAGATTAGAAAGCAAGAATGAAAAGGTGATGAAAGAATTGGAAAATCTAAGATCCCAAACTTCCATTGATAGTGAGAAAGATCTATATATTTCTGAACTAGAAAACAAAATCAGCTAAATATCTTAAAATCAAGAAAAGGGTAAAAATACACAAGACCCAAAAATATATGATCTTGAAAAGAAAATTGAGGATCAAAATAAAATAATTTACAACTTCACTAGAAGAAAAGAAAATCTTAATAAAATGATTGGTACACAAAGAATGTCCTTTAATAAAGAAGACATAAGATTCAATGGAGTTGAGAATACAAGGAAAAAGAACCTTTGCATGGGGTACTATGTAAAAGCCTCCAAAGACTATGTTAGCACCTCCTCAAGTGCTTACACTCACACCACATGTTTTTTATGTAAAGAGAAGGGACATATAAAATTTAAATGTCCACTAAAGAGAAAGGGTGTGAAAATTAAACAAGTTTGGAAAGTAAAAGAAACATCTCTTGGTAAACCATCCAGACCCAAGAAAGTAGGAGTACCTAGATAAAAAGTCTAGTTCACAAACTAAGAACTCCAAAGATATTAGCAATAGTCATTCCCTTTTTAGAAATTAAGAAAGCTAAATCTATACTAAAATGATAAGGGAGGCTTCCATTGTAACGCCCCGAACCCTTAAACCCGAGTCCGGTGCGTTATACCTGATCATATCCTGATAAATCATAATCCATAACATACGCAGCGGAAAACATAATCATAATCTCTATATAATATAACACCAGAGTTTACTAATTCTATCCATAGACCATAATATCCTTCAACACCTGCATTTCCATAATTACGTATGTCTCTAAAACATTTCAGTATGTTCTCAAACATTCTTTACTCAACAACCTTAAAACAGAAAAACATAAAATATAAATATTTACATTCCCCAAAATTAACATAGAAATATACCCTTTTCTTTTTCTATTTCCCAATAATGTTATAAAAACCTCGAGCTTTCAAAGCTCGATCTCGAGGAAATTCTAAAAAAAAATAAATTCATATTCGGGTGAGACACATCTCAGTAAGAGAAGAAACAATATATTAAACACAGCGTGTGGCTAACATGAGTTTATATATGACATATTATTTATCATTTAAAAATCGTTAACATAATTTCTGAAATCATTCCCTGAACCTAATCAAACACATGCAAATATTTAACCCACGAGATTACTCGAGAATAGGGGTGATTACCCGCCCATACAAGTAGCACCCCTCTGCTATGATATTTAGGCAACCCAAAGGTCACAGCTAAAGCATACTAAGGCACTCACCTTACTCAGTAAGCCCTCAAGTGATAAATTGATCTCGTACTCATACAATTTATACAAAAGTTTATCAGTAAAGGTCCTAAGGATAGGGAAATCTACCCGCCTATACAAGTAGGTTCCCTCTACCCTAGAACGTTATGTAGCTACTGCCACATCTAAAGCTACTAGTGCACTCGCCTTACTCAGCAAGCCCTCAGGCGAAGAGTGCGTCCCGCCTAAACGTAACATGTTCTACATACATAAATACTTCTAATATCATAATACATTATTCTTTTTTGTCATTATTTAATCATACACATCTGTTCATGTTCATAGCGTAAACATTGCATTTCATTTCACTTTAAGTGACTCTTTCCCATTTTACATTGTTCACATTTCACATTTCATTTCCATTCCATTCATTTCCCTTTTCATTTCATTTCATACCCAACATCTTTCAGCTATTTTACCCAACATTTTTCAGCTGTTTTACCCAACATTTTTCAGTTGTCATACATTTACCCAGCATCTTTCAGTTGTTTTACCTAACATTTTTCAACTGTTCACATTTACCCAACATCTTTTAGTTATTTTACCCAACATTTTTCAGCTATTTACCCAGCATTTTTCAACTGTTTACATGATTGCATTAACACACACAAGCAGCATAGTCCATATCATGTTTTATTCACAATGCATTACTTACTTAACCTGCATCTCATACATTTAACATATATTTGCACAGAATCTCATGCCACACAGTTTAGCAATGAAATTCATACATTGCTTGTAAACTAAGTCAACCAACATTTAATGTTTATATACTGAAAATACCTTTCATTTCTTACATAATTATCTTGAAAATATTTCTCACTTTCATCAGTTCAGTTTCGCATATACATATCTAATAAATAACCCTAAACTCGAAAAAATATAATTTAAATAGTTGGTATTTTACCCATACCCAAACATATACACGTATATATAACACAATTTATTTTTCCATTAAATTCATAAAAATTCTGGTTTAATATATATATTTTCCCTTACTTGATTTCTTGCACTACGCCAATAGGGACCCTAAAAAGATGCTTGCAGCGCTCATCCGGACCCTGAAATTAAATTCCTAGTTCTAATAAATTATTCTTGAATAAAATATTTTTTAAATATTTCCCAGGGCCATAATTTTCAAATTAACAGTTATACCCGCAAATTTAACTAATTTGCTAAATTTTCCAAATCTCACTCTCGTTTTGGAGTAGGGCCTAGAAAACCTCAATTGAAAGTTTACCTACACCAAAATGACTACAACCGTGATTAGGACCACGTGGTGGTACCCATGCTTGCGGCGCTCATCCGGACCCTGAAATTAAATTCCTAGTTCTAATAAATTATTCCTGAATAAAATATTTTTTAAATATTTCCCAGGGCCATAATTTTTAAATTAACAGTTATACCCACAAATTTAACTAATTTGCTAAATTTTCTAAATCTCACTCTCGTTTTGGAGTAGGGCCTAGAAAACCTCAATTGGAAGTTTACCTACACCAAAATGACTACAACCGTGATTAGGACCACGTGGTGGTACCCGATCATCGATTTAACCGCATATTTAAAGCGAAATTGAGAAAATGAGGAAAAGTTACCTTTCCCCAAAAGTAGGGCCTAAACCGTTCTCACGACAAATCTACTCCAGTAAAAATGTCGGTGGCGGAGTTAGAAATCCAACGACATCTTCTGTTTCCCAATCCAACACAAACTTGTCGAGAAATTGAGAGAAGGAGAGAGACAGAGATGGAGGTGGCTGGACGTGCAGGAATGAAATATTCAGGGGGGGGGGGGGAGGTTGCGTGCCTTTGTACTTCTTCTTCTTCTTTTTCTTCTTTTTCCCACACCATTCCTTTTATTTATTTATTTGTTATTTTATCTATTTTTTTTTATTTCAATCATTTTAATTTTTTTGGGTCTTTACATCCATAGCCTACAAGATTCAAGAAAGCCAAATTCAAATACAAAAAAAAAAAAAAAAAAATTTATCCTTGTTCAAACTAATATACAAAGATATTGACCAAATTGAAACAAGTTAGGAAAATCTAAAAGATAAACTTCTGAACTTATTGATAACTATTATATTGAATTAAAATAATATAAAAACATGACATTATTGGCCACAAATCAAGAGAGCTATTGAAAATTGTAAGCAATAAGGCTTGATTGCTGATTTTAAATTTGTTTGTACCCTTCCATCATCAGTTCACTACATTTAGTAGTGACATGCATTCAGGACTACAGTCACTTCAGGAGAACGTAGCCTCACTACAGACTACCTACTCCTCACTTGATCAGCGCCTTAATCACATAGAACAACATAGGGCTAGTTCCCCTAGGAGAGTTGATCTCATGGGCATCAGCTCTGCACCTCCTAGTGGTGATGCCTTTGATGAGGAGTTTGAAGAAGGAAGTGATGAGGGTACTGAAGAAGATGATGCAGCTCATGCTGATGATGCAGCTGATGATGATGATGTAACTGATGACGATGGTGTGACTGATGCTGCTTGATATATTTGTTATTTTTTGTGTTGTATGTCCGATATCTATGTATTGGCTTTAAATCTCTGTTTTTGTTTTTTTTGTTTTTGGTATGTATCTCCCGACATTCGTGACATTTTGTACACCTTGCTGCACTATAAGAATATGAATATCGTTGTGTACTATTCTATGTCTACTTATGCTTATGCTATTTTTCTCTTTTTGATTGATATCAAAAGGGGAAGAAAACTTTGAGAGAAAAAATGAGAGCATATTTGAAATTATAAATAGCAAGGGGGAGGAAGCCAAAATGAGGAAATATAAGCAAATAGAAGTTTGAGTTAAAATACAAAATATATGAGATGATGCTACTAATGATGATATGACATGAGATATGATGACTTGAGACATTATCTAATATGCTGATATGAACTATGAAGGATGTCGCGACGTCCCGGTGAGCGCGTGTGCCCTGGGTGGCGAAATTAAAAATGAATTTTTAAATTTTCAAGGAAAATGTGGAATGTCGGAGCTGCCACTAACCTTTAGTGTGGTTAGAACACGTGATTACTACCCCGTTAGGGGTAGAATAGGTCTACATTACCAGAGTTAGGTTTGGGAGTTTGGTTACGCGAGGGGAAGGTACAAGCACCCCCTACGCGCCCGTTCCTACGAACGGTACCTAATCAATTTTGAAATTATCCCTAAGTTAATCTAGTAAGTCTTTAAATTACTCCTTTTTATAAATACATATTAAACATAAATAAATAACTAAATAAATATAATATATACATACATATTCTCTCAGAGCTTAAGGTACGTGATGCCCGAAGGCTCATACCCCCGCAATAAAATCATAGGGATTAAAAATCAAAAATACTTTATAAAATACGCTCCCAAATTTTAGAAATTTTATGGGTTTTCCTAGGTATGAAAATACTAGTTTGGGAGGTTTTTGATAATAGATATAATAAGTTAAACATAATAATAAAGATAAAAAATAGTAATAAACTAGAATATTAGGACACCACAATACATACTAATCAACATATATAATACAAGCTAAAATACTAAAACTAGCACAATACAAAAATACTAGATATAAATATATGGTATTTGCTAATTTACTAAATATATAATATCCATTAAACCCTAAATCACTAAATATATAATATTAAAAAAATAAAAAAATGCTAAATATGTAATATTTACCAATATGCTAATATGTGATATACATATAACTAAAATTATTAATTTACAAATAATATCAATAAAACACCAAGCTTAAGATCCTAATTTACTAAATATGTAATATTACCTTACTACTAAATATGTAAAAACCCTACCTTGATAATATATCATTTAACATTTACAATGGATACAACAAAAATTTACAATTAAATATTAAGACATACTTTAACCATAACAATTTTGCAATGACAACAATGATTATTAAATAATACATATAGCCAAAATACAAAGATGGATATCAACTTAACAAATATTAAAAAATCCTACAACAGTAAAAGTTTAACAAAAAAATTCTACCAATATAATCATAAATACTACAAAAGATACAACCATGAATATCAATTATTAAATATCGATGTTAAATAAATAAGTACAACAATAAAAAAAAAAAAACTACCCTAATTACACAAACATTAAACATACAATAATGACAAAAAATAATCCTAAATATGAAAATCAAACACTTAAGATTGCCATAACAATAATAAAAACCCACAACGTGAATATAACAACGAAAGCCTTAATCATGAATATTTAATATTAAAACAAATACAACAACAATTATACAATAA